>NW_024412376.1:148625464-148691792 GCF_014898765.1 Herpailurus yagouaroundi | reverse complement strand
ACATATACATATACATATACATATACATATACATATACATATACATATACGCATTATATATTTATATGATTTTTAAAAATTAACTCCATATGAGCCAGGGTCCCCGATTCTCACCTTTGTCAAAGGAGGACCATTTAGACAGATCCTGCCAGGAGTCCCCCTGGCCTGGTTGCTAAGTGCATTCCTTTGTTCCTGATTTTCGTGGGAGAGGACAGAGGTCTGCAGGTCCTGGTGTCTACAGCAGTCAGGCCTCCTACGGAGCCTTGAGACCTGAGGTCCCCTGGGCCACTGGCCTCAATTCTATAAAAGATAAGCCTCCTCTCTTCCCCCTACCTGGGGATGCTCTGCAAAGCCCCTCATCCATCATTTCCCTACCAGGGCCGGGAGCCAGACAACAGACAGACCTGGACTCTGTCCAGGGGTTCCTGACTCAGAGCATCCTCTGTCTGTTAGCCTCCTGAGTTCCTGGGCCCTCTCTCTGCCACCACTAAGCCCTGCTCGCCCAGCAGCAAACAATCAGATGCTCCTGCTCCCCTCCCCCTTCCAGCCCCGCTGGCTGCCAATCAGCCGGGCAGCAGGGGGTGGAAGGAAGTTCCACTCCCTGCTGAACCACCGCTGAGGTGCTCAAATGACTGAGTGGGGCTGATGATGGCCTGGCAGGCCGGGGACCCGCAATTGCCATCCTGGAGGGACGCGGGCGCGGGCGTGATTGGCTGGGGCGCTGCGGGGCAGGGGGTGGGGATGAGCCGAGGCCGAGGGGCAGCTCCTTCGAGGGAGGAGTTCTGAGAAGGGGGACTGAGCAGTCGGTCCAGGGAAGGGGCCAAGGAGGGCTGGAGGAGGAAAGGGAGGAAAGGAGGGACAAAGGGAGATGCAGGGCCCAGTGGGGCTCCTGATGGGAGGCCAGAAAATCAGGAAGGTGAGGGAGAGAAGGGTGGAAAACCGTGGGGCAGGGCTGAGTAGGGAGAAAAACGCCCCGGGCTGGTGGGGGAAGTGGTGTGAGAGGTGGCCCAAGGAAGGAGTTAAATAGAAAAGATACAGGGAGAGGCACTCTGCTCTCAGATTATTCAAATTTGTTTTACTTATTGATAATGTAGTTCATTTCTTCTGCGTGGGGGGATATGATTCAGCACAAATTTGATGTAAATTTATGGAAATATAAATGCAGAGAGGCTGCGGGCCTGAGCCACGGGCGGGTTGGCTGCGTGGCCCTCAGCACACTGGAGGTTAGCGCTCTCCGGACTTGGGGATCTGAAAATAGAAACGTCTGATTTGGGGGCCACTGGCCTCTCCTGCAGGCCAAGACAGGCACTGACCTTGTCGCTCTGCAAGGCTTATTAAAAAAAAAAAGAAAAGAAAAAAAAAAAGTCTGATGATGGTCTAAAATAGGATCACCTACATTGTCCTCGGGTCCGATTTTTCTCTTAGGGTTCGGGGAGGGGGGGACAGTTTTTACCCAGTAGAGATGGGCAGGCTTATTTCAATGAAAAGGGACACCAAAGGAAGAGAACTAACATTATCTAGGACCTACTGTGTGTACAGAATTCACTAGTGAAGTGACAACAATGTTGTTTTTCCTTCCCCACTCTGGAAAAGTAATGGGACTTGGGGGAGGGGGGTAAAAACCCACAAAGGAAACAATTTGACAGGGTGAAAAGGTGGCCTTCCCTATAAATGGCCGGAGCTAGTAAAATATTTATTGCCCATTAGGCTGTCCTTCAGAACCCTGGATGTTGATTTTTATCTTTTCCCTTCATACGGGGTCATGACATTTATCTAATGATGTGCCTTCTCCCAGTTGGTAGCAGCCTCTCCAGCCTGGCCATGACCGTGACCGCAAAGAGAACCCTTCCCAGTGTGAGAATAGCTTCTCTGAGCCCGGCCTTCCTCTGCAACTTGCAGCGGCAGTGAGACAAGGAGACTCAAGACCCCAAGATACAAGGCCAACCAAAGGGTTTTACTGCCGTTTCATTCCCGTCAGAGACAGATAGTACCAGCCCTGCTTCCTGCTTTCCACCAAAGCTGTGATTCTTTTCAGAGTCCAAACGGTTGAGCTGCTGCACCTCCCTGGTCTGGGGGCAGACAAAGAGGTGTTTGCCTGCAGTCCCACAGCCATGGTGTGTGGGTGTACTTGAGCAAATGTTTCCAAGAATGGCAGCGATCTGCTCACTTTTATTACATCCGCGGGGCAGAAGCTGTCAGCCCTTGGTGACACTGATTATAATGCTTTGACCTCATTCAGTCACCAAAGGGCAGATTTCTCTTTGTTCTCTAGCAGAAACACAACTTGGCAAGGAGACGCGATTTCTAAAGCGAGACTGTCAACAAGGGTATTTATGAGCTTACCATGTCCCTGCTATTCCATTGAGTAGCTTACCTTTGGGGGAAAAGGCACATGCGTGCACACATGTGACACGACAGTTGCCATTTATTAACCTGTTTGTTCCCATGAGACAGGAAAAGCAATCTTAAGGTAGTATAAGAGATCTGAGGAGGGTCTTCTAACAGCCAGGTTCAGACCCTGTCTTCTGTCCTCAAGGCTCTTAGTCTAGTGGCCAAGTCCCCCAAGCAGCTGAACACTGCAGAACCATGGAGGAATGTTCCAGAATCGTCCTTCACGGCTATGTTATGTCACATAGTCACCCTTTTCAGGAATCGGGAATGAATCGTGAAAACTAGATCCATTTGGCACACTTAAAAATGGTTAATACAGCAAATTTTATGTTCTATATATTCTACCATAATAAAAAAAAAAGTGGAAAAAAAAAAGACTAAAAACGCACAAAAAAGAAAAACTAGGTCCATTTGGAAAGCTGTGAGAGGGCAGGATCAAAGACTACAAAAATACAGAAAACATGAGTGGGTGAGTTGACTCACCAAATCCCAGATCGTTTTGAAAAAGATAAAGCGATGACTCCTTTTCAAGGTGAAGGAAGTAGTAATTGGACAAAAGCAGGAGAACGGAAGCGGTGAGTGTGGGAGCTGGAACACTTTCACCATTCTGTGAACTGGTGTCCTCATCTATACAATGAGCAGATTGAGCCAGATGACCTTGAGGGCCTATAGTTCTATGAGATGAAGCAGAATTTTACATTTGGGTGGAACTGTGTCCAAAAGGTTAGTGAAGGTGCTGTTAAGCATCATTCCAGAAAGATCACAGCACCATAGAGTGTTAGAGATATGAGGAATCTCAGAGATCTGGACCCTTTATTTTACAGGGGAAGAAATAGAGACCCAAAGTGATAAAGCACCTTGTCCAAGGTAACAGAGCTTGTTAGGGACAGAGCTGTGCCCGCAGCCCAGCTTCTGGTTCCAATGCTCCGACTTCTTCACAATGCTTTGAAGTTGAGAATATTTGAAGTTCACGAAGACTGAAATTCTGGTCATCTGTGGCCTTGCAACAAAACACCCCAAACCCAGTGGTTCCAACATTGATTTATTATTGTCTCCTGGGGTTTTGTGGGTTGACTGGGCTCATCTGGGTCGTTCTCATGTGGAGTCTCCTGTGTGGAGGTCAGATGGAGGCTGGGACTGTGGTTCCCTGAAGGCTCAACGGGATTGGACGTCCAAGACAGCTCATTAACATGGCCGGCAGTCGATGTTGGCAGTCAATGCTGCCTGTCAGCCGAGAACTCAGCTGAAGCTGGCAAGTTGAACACCTACTCCTGTCTCTCCATGTTGGGCTTTTCATTACATGGAAGCCAGGTTCCCAGAAGGAGCTTCTCAAGAGCAGGTGCTTCAAGGAAGAACTATGTCTTAGTTCATCTAGGAGGCTATAATGGAATACCATAAACTGAGTAGCTTAAAAACCACAGACATTTATTTCTCACACTTCTGGAAGCTGGGAAGTCCAAGGCCACGGTGCAGACAGATTCAGTGTCTGGACCGGGCCACCTCTTAGATGGCCATCTTTTCACTGTTATCTTAATGCCGTGGGGCATTGGGTCTCTGGGGTCTCTTGTATAAGAACATTAATCCCAGTCATTAGGGCCGAGTGTTCATGATCTAATCACCTCCCAAATGGCCCCACCTCCTAATACCATCACCTTGGGGTGACTTTTGAGGAGGCAGAAGCATCCAGACCATAGCAAAGTGGAAACTGCTGGTCCTCTAAAGGCCAGTCCTGGAACTGGCAGAGAATCACTTCCCCCACAACCTTTTGGTCAAAGGAGTCACAAATCAGCCCAGTTTCAAGAGAGGAGAGTCATAGACCTCACCTCTAGATAAAGATGGGATGGAGCCATCCATGTGCCTAATGGGATGGAAGGATTCCAAAGAATTCCATCGTCTTTGGAAACAAACTACCACAGGAGCAATTCTGATTTTTATCACAAATGATCCTTTGATGCCCTCTTTGAAAAAACAATACTGGGCACATATCAACCAAGCTTGATGTTTTTCTTTTTTACCTTAATGGAAATGAAATCAATTGAGTTCAGGCACCTCAGTATAAATTTTGTTTTGTTTTGTTTAGATTCTATCAGTTCAGGAATCCCATAAGCCAAACCATGGCATAGGAGAGTCCCTAAGGAAATACCCTAATGATGAAGGTATGAGTACATCTTGTGCGGAAAGGGCAGTGGAACCTACGAAGACAGGTACTAAAACGTTGAAAGACTCCATTTCCCTTCATTATGAAGAGCAGGGAGTAGCAAAGAATAAAATAAAATTCCTTGAGAGGCACCTGGGTGGCTCAGTGAGTTCAGCATCCATCTCTTTGTTTCGGCTCAGCATCCACCTCTTCGAACCATGATCCCACGGTTTGCGAGTTCAAGCCCCGCATCAGGCTTGACTGTGCTGACTGTGTGAAGCCAGCTTGGGATCCTCTCCCTCTCTCTCTTTGCCCCTCCCCTGCTCATGCTCTCTTCCACTCTCTCAAAATAAGTTAACAAACATGTTTTAAACCCTTTAGAAAAATAAAAATAAATTCCTTGAGGACAGGGACTGGACCACATTCATCTCTGTATTTCTAGTGCCCAGAACAGAACACAGCACATAGTAGGTGCTAAATAAACATTCCTTGAGTTCTACTTGAATGCCATCCTTCTCAATAATAATGTAAACTAGCATTTATTGAGCATTTGCCATATGCCAGGCACTTTGCTGAGCACTTGATGTGTGTCACTTCGCCTAACGTTCACAAAACCATGTAATATCTGTAATTATCCTCGACCTGATATGCAGCAGGTAAAAGCCAGGGAGGTTCCTGAAATTGTAAAATACTTTCATGCAGGTGGGTAAATAACAGATGCCTTGTGCCCCTGGGATGAACCTCATACCTTACACCTCTCCCTCACCTGATAGCCCAGCCCAGCAGAGACCCAGGTGGGCACTTCCAGGGAGCTGTTATCGTGTTACGAGAGCCCTGTGTGGTTCCCCACAGTGGCTCGATCCCCGTGGGTTTTCCTGGCCAGAGTTGACCATGGGTAGACAGAGCCCGGGTGGCGCTAAGTGCTTGGTGCCCATCTAGCTGTCCAAGGCTGTAACGAGTCTTCAAGAGTGAATGCATCCGCAGTGGCTCTCCTGTGGCTGCCTGTGTGAGTGGTAGCCTCTGTATTGTACCTTCTGGGTTGTTGGATATTTTGACTATCATTCCCGATTATGTACATGTGAAAGAGGAAGCTGATAATTTTAAAGAGTTTTTAAATGATTGACCAAGGCCATATAGCTAGTAAGGGTGGATGCAGGACCTTCTCTGAGCTCTGCGCACTCTGCTATGGAGCTTTGCTGCTACATTAGCCAGGGATGCTGTAACCAAGGACCACAGAACGGGTGGTCTTAACGACACAAATTTACTGCCTCACAGTTGTAGAGGCTGGAGGTATGAAATCAGAATTGACCGTGAAGGATCTGTTCCAGACTTCTCTCTGGGGCTTGTAGGTGACCAGCTTCTCTCTGTGTCTCCTTCTACACGTATCTGTCACTACGTCCAAGTTTCTCCTTTCAACAGGACACCAGTCATATTGGATTAGGGACCTACCCTGCTCCAGAATGACCTCATTTTAACTAATGACTTCTGCAATGACCCTATTTCCAAATAAGGTCCCATTCTGAGATACTGACAGTTAGGACTCCTGCCTTATGCTTTGGGGGGCGGGGTGCAGTTCAGCTCATAACAACTATTTTTGTTGTTGTTGAGACTTCCCCCATGTCTTCCCCCATGTTCTTTCCCCCATGTTCTTCCCTCATGTAGAACAAAGTTAATTAGGTGTTTACATAAATTATCTGGAGAAAGTTCATGATGTATATAGGTCTACCAGCTCTCCCATTAATGCTTAACCAACCCCGAGGCTTTCCCCCCTTACTTCAGTCAGAAGTGGGTTGAATTGGTGCCAATTGGCAACGTTTGCCCTTGCTCAGTGCCACCTGTATCTTTCCATTGTGCCAATCCATTTTACCATCTAGTTGAAAGATCTGAGAAGAAATGGTTTTTTTACTGATTTTTATTATTTTTTTGTGCGACTTCAGCGTCCTTAAGTTCACTGCTGGTCCTGTCGCCACTACGTGGCACGTGAAGTCAACTCTTGTCCTTCAACAGTTGTGTGAACTCTACAGCTCAAGAGATTCCGGAACCGCTGTTCACGTATGATGAATTCCTTCTCAGTCTCAAGGAGATACTGCCGGGGCCTTTCCCAGGAAGTGTGTTGGGAAGCATTGCCTTTGAACTTTTCTCTCACTGAGAGCTTCAGCCATATTCTGTGTATACGAGATGGGTGTCCAGTGTTCTTGCACACCCCTTCGAAATAGACAGTAACCTTGGTCTCAGATGCGGTGTCCTCGGACTTGGAAACTCATTGGACCAAAAATGTCTACAACTTATTTTTCCCCTTAGATTTTCTTTTTTTTATTGATTTTCCATTTTTAGCACAAGATTGATCACCAGCAAAATACCAATTTACATACAGATTCTGCTAAACTCAGCATCCTATATACTTGGGACTTTTTCATCCATAAACCAATTTTTTAAAGAGAGAGATTCTATTATCCGAAGTGTCCCCGATGACACTCAAGATAGCCTATAGGGAACACACTCAGGAGGCCCGCAGCCCGATGGGGTGAGCTCAGCTGATTTGTGAGCATAATAACTGTGAAGTCAAGGTTGTAGGTTGCTCCCAATATGGGCAGGTTCATCTTTTGCTTACTTCTACGGCCACAAGCCTATCCTGTAAACTTTGGTCAGCTGTCTGACAAGTTCATTCAGTAAAATTCAATAAATACTCTTTGAGTAGCGACTGTGTGCCAGGCACTGTTTGGGTACTGGGAACAGAGCCGGAAACAGGGACAGGAGCCTTGTCCCCATAATATCTCCAGTGGAGTGGTGCAGCAGGTGTCAGTTACGCAAATGATTATTTCATCACCAAAGTGATAAGCACCACGAAAGAAAAATACAGGGTCGCTATAAGAGTACATTGTAGGGGAATCCATGTTAAGTGTCATTTAACATCAAAGACTTGGTGAACTAGCCAAGAGGACAAGCTGAGAAGCCGGGCCACCCAGGTAGAAAGAACTGCACGAAAACAAAGAAACTTCATGGAGACTAGCTGAACCCGAGCACAGAGAGGAAGGAAAAAGAGGGTGACAGGAGATCAGGCTTGAAGGAGGCCCAGAGCCTTAGCCACATTCTGGAAGCGGGAATTTATCATACAAGTACCGGCAGCCTTTGAAGGGTGTATTAGGATTAAAGCTGAGCTTGAGTAATCAAGAGCCAAATATACGGGGACTCAAATAAGAAGGAATTGAATTCCTCCTTTCCGTGGCAGGCTGGCTGGGCAGAAAGGGCATGGCAGGGGTAGCTGGTTTCTGGCAGGTCTGGTTCCCCAGCTGGAAATACTGAAAGGTCTGGAGAAGTTTCATGACTGAGAGTTTGAATCATCCGAAGGCTTCTTCAATCATCTGTCCGGCACCTGGGCTTCAAGAACTCAAAGACCAGGACTTCGAAAAAAAAATGTTTTATGTGAGTATAGTTGACAGACAATGTCACATTAGTTTCAGGGGTGCAACAGAGTGATCCAACTTCTCTGTGCATTCCACTACGCTCACCCCAAGCGTACCTACCCTCTGTCACTATCCAACACTCTCACAATATCATTGACTATAGTCCCTATGCTGTGCCTTTTAGCCCCTTGCTTTGTGCATTTCGTAACGGAAGCCTGTGTCTCCTGCTCCCCTTCACCCATTTTGCCCATCCCCCCCACTCCCCTCTCCTCTGGTGACCATCTGTTTATTCTCTTTACTTATTGGTCTGATGCCACCCTCTGTTTGTTTCTTCATTTGTTTTGTTTTTTACATTCTATACACGAGTGAAATTATACGGTGTTTCTCTTTCTCAAAGACCAGGACTCTGTTCAAGTTTTTTTTTTTTTTTTTTTTTTTTTAATGTTTATTCATTTTTGACAGAGGGACAGACAGAGCACGAGTGGGGGAGGGGCAGGGAGAGAGGGACACAGGATCTGAAGCACACTCCGGGCTGACAGCAGAGATCCGGATGCCAGGCTCAAACTCACGAACTGCGAGATCATGACCTGAGCCAAAGTTGGACGCTTAACCAACTGAGGCACCCAGGCGCCCCTTAAGTTTTTATTTTAACTCCAGTTAGTTAACATATGGTGTTATATTAGTTTCAGGGGTACAATGTAGTGATTCCACGCTTCCAAATATCGCCCATCGACGACCAGGACTTTTGGCTGGAGTGCCTGTCCGTGGTCACTACACATTGCTTGCCTTCTCCACAGCATAGTGACCTCAGGAGAGGCCAACTTCTCCCCTGGCCGCCCAGCTCCTCATGCTCCCGTTCTAAAAATGAGGCAGAGGCTGCGCTGTCTTTTATGACCCAGCCTCGGAAGGGACACGTGATGGTCACTTCCGTGGCATTCTTTTGGTTACAGGGAAATGGCAAGCCCATTTGGACCGTAGAGACAGGGACACAGACCCACAGATGTGAGACTTAGGGGCCAGCTTTGGAAAATATAACGTGCCACATTCAGGAAGGTCATTCCGGATACAGCAGGACTGAAACTCAGTTGCTTTTATGCCCAGGCC
Organism: Herpailurus yagouaroundi; assembly: GCF_014898765.1. Lineage (NCBI taxonomy): Eukaryota > Metazoa > Chordata > Mammalia > Carnivora > Felidae > Herpailurus > Herpailurus yagouaroundi. The sequence goes on along the minus strand of NW_024412376.1, from coordinate 148,682,756 downwards.
CCTCTTCTTTTCGCTCTGCCATGCCGATGAGTCAACAGCATCATTGGCATGAAGAAAGGATCTTATGTTATTAAAAAAGCAAAGTTGAGGGGCGCCTGGGTGGCGCAGTCGGTTGAGCGTCCGACTTCAGCCAGGTCACGATCTCGCGGTCCGGGAGTTCGAGCCCCGCGTCGGGCTCTGGGCTGATGGCTCGGAGCCTGGAGCCTGTTTCCGATTCTGTGTCTCCCTCTCTCTCTGCCCCTCCCCCGTTCATGCTCTGTCTCTCTCTGTCCCAAAAATAAATAAACGTTGAAAAAAAAATTAAAAAATAAAAATAAAAAAGCAAAGTTGAAACATAAGGCAAGAAGCCGCATCCACTCTCAATTGAACATTCTCTGTATTACAAATGCAGCATAAATATATGTTTTCCCTTGCTCTCACAGAGCAAACAGCTGCATTTATTTGCGTCCAAAAGCATGGACAAGTTCCAAACTATAAGCAAAAGGAAGGAACTCAGGAAAACTACTCAAACTTCTATAAGTATAAATCTTCATAAAAATAGTTTTAAGGTTGATTAAAGCAGGTGCTGAAATCTTCTCCAAGCCTCAAGTATTCCACTCACAGACAACCCCCTTCCCCTATAATGATGTCATTCTCTAGGTACTACTTATATGTTTGGCTAAGCAGCCAAATGCGGATTAAATTTCCTTATGTTAACTTGATCCACCACACCCTCCCCTCTTCAACATACCCAAATTCAAGTTTGTTCACACTTGTGCTCTCTTTCTCTCTCTCTCTCTCCCTGTCTCTCTCTCTCACCGCACACTCACAGTCACACACACATGCACACACAGACTATCCTCTATCTCCCTGGAGTTCTTTAGAGTTCCTTACATTCTTTTCAGGGCAGGTATGTTTTCCTTAGGTAAGACTTGACTTGGACAAAAGTCAGGGCACGCACACCTGTGCACATCCATGAGCTTTAAGTGAATTCTTTCCTTTTGCATCACAAATAAAAATATAGTCTGGAAGAAAGATGGGACAAAAGAACCTTTATAAAACCGCTCACCCCTATTCCCCCCTTTATCATATTCTATCTCTCGTCTGGGAGTCCAAAAATGTCAGGAAATGCATCGTTCCCCACGATTTAGCATTAGCAAGAGAGCTCTTTGAAAGGATTCTATTGCACCTTTGTGTCTTTGCACATAAACCAGATCTTCTCTAAAAACTCAGTTCAAATTTGATTTGCAATGGAAACCCCTAACGTTGTGGTAAGGATTTTAAGAGATAAAGGGGAAACGCCACTCAGTGCTTGCTGTGTCCAAAGCAGCATGCTAGGTGCTTTCCTGGAGATATGTGCATTGGATGTTTTGGCATCAAAGAGGTCAAGATTAGGAGTGTGTGCCTCGACGCAGTAGATGCCCAGGAAGGAGGAGGCAGTGGTGGAGGACGAACCAAAGGAAGTGGGTACAGGTTGATTTTGAAGGATGCCTAGGAATGCCAACAGAGTGCGTGGTGGACTCAGTGGAAGAAGGCTTGGCACTGACCTCCCATATTTCTCCTACTTTCTGAATGGCCATCGTACCGCCTATGCACCTTCCCACCCCGCAGCCTTAGCAATTCTTGTGTCTTCCATTTTGAACGCCCTTCCAAGACGGCGAGAGAATAAGTTGCTTTTGTTTTCAGCCCCCAAGTTTGCGGAACATTGTTGTGGCAGCCTGACCTAGCAAACTAGCAGACAGGTGTCCCGTGGTCTGCGTCGAATAGAGCCATTTTCCTGTCATCCCCTAATGTATCTGGGAGCTGCCTTGAGTCCAGAAAGGAAGGCAGGCGGGGGGGCAAGAGGGGCAGGCTGCACTCCACAGAACAGGCTGGGAAGTACACACCCCCCTTTTATTTTCGTTGACATCTGTGATCCACTGAAATGATTTGAATTATTGCTCAACTCCATCTGCCAGGTTGCTCCCGTGTCATGCACTTAGCTGGTCCGTCTGCCTACAGGAAGAATAAGCACCCTGATTAGCACAGTACTCTACCTCTATCCATGGGTGTTTTTCTGAAAGGCTGAGGGTGGGGAAAGCTAGTCACGACGCCCATGGTTTTCAGTCCCATGGTCTGGGGAAGCTGTTGGGGCCCATTCAGAGGTGGCCTGTGCTGCTCTGTGACTTCTCTGTTCTCCAAAGTGATTGCCAAGATGCCCTGCTCTGCTGATTCTCAAAATCAGAGAATCAGAGAATCTGAGAATCGGGCTGATTCTCAGTCCTGAATCCGCTGGACTTCTTCTCGTGTGAGCTCCCAGGGAGTGGAAATCGGCCCACGACAGCTCATGAGTGATGATCTCAAGGATTCTTCTGAGGGAGACAGAGATTTCTGAGTAGGTTAGGAAATTTTTACAAAATCTCTTCTCCCTCCTAATCATTAGCACCACCACCGCTATCATTTCCATAATCATCTTTATAATTATTTCAAGTGGAAAGAGAGCGGGGTACCTGCTTAATGAAAAACAGAGAGGTGATTGAATGGCCTTTCTCGGGAATGCACATCATCACCTGAGATCAGAGAGCGTCTGAGGGCCGTGGACCCTGGCAAACTTGTCCAAACTACACTTGTTCCCTCCCCTTCCTATACCCTTCGCTCTGGTCGGATTGAACTCCCCCTTCCTGCCGGTGAGGACTGTGTGATCACCTACCTCTGTGCCTCTGCTCGCATTAGCCTGCGACACCCACTCCCACCGCAGAAGCCTCCACCTGTCCCCTCCGCCGAGCGTACAAAAAGCCCTTCTGAACCTCTCCTGGATACTTTGTCATTTTCCGCCTCATACGCTCCCCCATGGAGGCTTTCTGTCACATTTTCTGCATCCCCCGGAACCCCAGCCACCAAGCATGTGCGTTGGAGGCAATGAGTGTTCAATAAATATCTGTTGAAAGAATGAGAAGCCAGAAGTTTAATTCACTAACTCATTCTTTTAATAGACATGGACCGGGAGGAAAGGTGCCCAGGGCAACAATACCAGGTATGGCTATTATTCTGCAAACACCTTTTCTCTTTTTGCTGGACGGACAGGTGGGTGACACCTGCCTATTTTGCCGTTAGGGGAGACCCTATCACTGAGGTCTGGCCAGTGGAAAGGGAGCAGAAATGCCGCTTCGACACCTGGTCTGTGAAACCTCCATGCCTGACCCTCCATTCTCTTCCCCCTTCTGCCAGCTTGGTGCTGGTTAGCACGGTATCCTTGGGCACTACATCTGGCAAATGACGAAGCCACAAGGTAGAAGGAGCCATGATCCTTGAATCTTCGCATGGAGAGAAGCCACCCGCCAATCAGAAACGCCGTTTAGGATCTTATGTAAGAAACCAATGTCCACCATGTTGGAGTCATTACACAGTGAGGGGTTTATTTGTTATAGTAGCTATGATTACCTTAACCAATATCATAGGTTTTAGGGTTTCTCAGAAAAAGCGAAAAAAAACTATAATTCTTGGTGTTCTTAGGCAATTGGCTTCTTTCCACTTTGGGCACAAACATACCCTCTTTTAAGTTTGGTTGCCAAGGTATTTCAAACCATTCCACTTCCATAAATGAAGGGGAGCATAAGAGTTTTGGTTCTTTCCAGAAGCTGTCGGAGATATTCCTCCAGTTCCAACAGCCAATGCAGAGGGGGCATCCTGCTACCCTGGATGGGGAGAGTCTATGGAGATGGGTTAAGAATCATGATAAAAAAAAACACTTCCGTCTTAGCGATCATAGCCCCCCGTTCTTCTTGGTGTTGACGTAGAGAACAAACTTGTAGTGTTCTGAGCTGTTTGGGGAAGGGAGGGATGCTCTGGCCGAAGCAGGTACCACCTGAGACTATCGGACCTCATGGAAGTCTCTTGCTCTTCAAAGAGCTCTCACTGGTGCTGCCTGCTTGGTGTGATTATCCCAGGAAACATGCTGAATGGTGCCCTGTTGCCTTCTGGAATAGAGTCTAAACTCTTTGGTCCGGACTGTAAGGCCCTCCATGATCTGACCCCGGTTTTTCTTTCCAATCAAACAAACGTTTGTTCACTATGCTGTAAACTTTGTCATCCTTCCCATCTTTCCCTGGGTTCTTCCACTGCCATGTTATGTATATAGATTTGAACTTTACATAATTTTAATTATATATTTGTATATATAATAATTGTTTCTGTCTACTCATATAAGGCCCATATATTATACACACGGAGAGACATATACGTAGGCAAGACAGGCTAGGTTACCCTACAGTGACAAATGAAGCCTACACTCCCAGTGCCTTTTCATACGAAAGATTTCTCTTTGGCCATGCTATACATCCATTCTGGGGGTTGAATGTGTGTTTCGGTCAGAGGAGGTGTCTCTCCTCGATACTGCCATCCAGGAACCCAGGGTGATAGACTTTCCACCATCTGTAGCTGCAAAATCCGGGATGCAAAGCCTTTTCATGTGCTGCAGCAGGAGGGGAAGGGCCAGTTAAGGCCAGTACTAATTTCACACGCATCCCACTGGCCCAAACTTGTCGTTGGACCCTGACAAAGAGCTGGGAAGTGGGGGAAGCAAATGTACTATTTGGTGAGCACGATCGTCTTTGCCCTTCTTCCAGGAAGCCTCCCTGGTTCTTTCCAGCTGCAAATGATGTCTCCTGCCTCTGGATTCTGACGGTGCTCTATGTGCCCTTCCTTTGCAATAGGTATTTTCCACATTGTATGAAGATTACACACACACACGCGCACACACACACACCCATATCTATCTATCTATCTATCTAATCTATCATCTATCGAGAGAAATCACTTACTGCATGTGAGACGCTTGCCCATTTCAATTTTTATCAATTCGTTTAAATCCTCATAATAACCCTATGAGGTACCTCCTCTTATTGTCTCCAACTTACGGGTGAGGAAATTGAGGCACAGAAAGGCTAAGTATCCTAACAGGATTCTAGCCAGGCTTCTAACACGGCCAATTTACTTCCACAGTATCGGCTCTGAACTACTCTACTATATTATGGCTTGTCTTTTTAACTTCCTTATTAGCCGAGAGTAAGATATAAAACTGATTCATTTCTTTATTTCCCATAATGCCAAGTACAGGTTTAGGCACATAACATGTTTTCTGAAACGTATTGCACACAACGCGTCCCTTTTCTAATTAAGATCTTCAACAGATCTGATCTTTTAATAATTCTTTCTGTGTTGCTGCATGGCTCCTGAGGTATCAGAAAACATTTCAGGAGATGTGATTGTTTCTCCTTAAAAAGCTACAGTTCTTCAAGAAGATAGACGGGGGTCTTTGGGGACATCTAGGGGATAGCAAGACAGAAGGCAGCGGAAGTTAAGGTAAGACACTCAGGAAAGACTCAAGCCACTTTATTTATATTGTGTTTGATTTTGTGCTTAAGAGACTGTTAAATTGCATTGGGGAAGTGTGGCTGCTAAGTCTATTTGGTCTTCACTTGAGTCCCCAAACTCTGTAAATAAATCCAGATCCCTAGAGAGGACTTTCTCCTGCTTAAATGTAGATTCCTAGTAAGCTATAATCCCCTTCCATTGGCCGTGAGCCTTCTACAGACTAAATTTAGAAAACTTAAATTACAACCTAGCAATGTGGCTCCCCAAATGAAATGTATAGGGCAGAGTACCCAAAAACACCAGGGAAAATGGTAGTCACAGGGACGTGTCAGGGACCTGGTGGTCAGTCTTACATGTCTGCAATCAGAAAGGCAAAGGTCCTATTCATGTAGAAAGAAATGGCATAGTGGGAACCAATTTAGAACCATCAGAACAATGACCTGGGAGACGAGCCTCATTCTAATTATGACTCCGTGTTCCAACCAGGCATGAAGGAAGTCACAGTAAACCTATTTCTGAGAAAGGCATTGCCCAATGTGGCGATGTCCGCTATCTTATGTGGGGTGAGGGCCAGTGAGTCAGGGAGGAAACATACCAGAAAATGATCTTCGATGACTAACACAGAAGGGGCTGTTCTCATGTTGCCCTGATGGGAAAATTGGTGGGATTGCAGGAATTAATAAGAACTATCAGCCCTGCTTGGATATTCTGTCCTAAAATGGTGACATGTATGTATTTAAATGGGAGGGGCTGGGTAGCACAAGAAGTCTGTCCTGAGAAGATAAGGGGACAAAGTGGTACTTTGTCATTAACCAACCCACAGGATTGCTCTGCACTATCCAGTGAGTGGTAACAATGCCCAAGTCAGCTTAAAATGCAGTGCAGATCTTGGCCCAAATTATTTTCTGGAATTAAAAAAAAAAAAAAAAAAAAACCAACCTGATGTTTCCCTAGCAACCTAATAGAGATCTCGGATTTAAAAGACAAACGTAGGGGGCGCCTGGATGGCTCAGTCGGTTAAGCGTCCAACTTCGGCTCAGGTCATGATCTCACAGTTCACGAGTTCAAGCCCCGCATCAGGCTCTGTGCTGACTCTCAGAGCCTGGAGCCTGTTTCAGATTCTGTGTCTCCCTCTCCCTCTGCCCCTCCCCTGCTCATTTTCTGTCTCTCCCTGTCTCTCAAAAATAAATAAACGTTAAAAAAAAAAAAAAAGACAAATGCAGGGACACCTGGGTGGCTCAGTCGTTTAAGCATTCCACTTGGGCTCAGGTCATGATCTCACAGTTCGTGGGTTTGAGCCCCACATCAGGCTCTGTGCTGACAGCTTGGAGCCTGCAGCCTGCTTCAGATTCTGTGTCTCCTTCTCTCTCTCTGCTTGCACTCTGTCTCTCTCTCTCTCTCTCTCAAAAATAAAAATAAACATTAAAAATAAAATAAAAATAAAAGGCCAATGTCATTGGATGTTAAGATTTGAAGGAAAATGTTTCCATGAGGATAGATATGATTCTTGTAGAAAAGTAAGCCTCATGTATCAGTTAGGGTTCTTGGTATATTAATTTATCAACAAATATCTATTGAGTCCTAAAATAGGCCAGAGATTGTTCCAAACACTGGAAATGCTGTGGTGAACAAGACAAAGTCCTTTTCCTTATAGGTTTATATTCTGGAGGCAGACAGATGATAAACAGTAGATAGAAAAACTAATAATTGTGTAATTTCTTACTGAGATAATTACTATGAAGAAAACTAAGCGGTGTCTTAGTCTGTTCAAGCTACTTTAACAAAACACCATAATATGGAGTAGCAAGATACCATTGCTGGAGTGGCTCATAAACAACAGAAATTTATTTCTTACAGTTCTGGAGGCTGGGAAGTCCAAGATCAAGGTGCTTGGTGATTCGATGTCTGGTGAGAGCCCACTTGCTGGTTTGTAACAGCAGCCTTCTTGCTGTGTCCTTACTCGCTGGAAGAACAAGAGAGCTCTGTGGGATCTCTTTTATAAGAGGCTAATCCCATTTGTGAGAGCTCTGCCTTCATGACCCAATCACCTTCCAGAGGTCTCACCTCCCCATCATAATGGAGAACAGCTTTCAACATACGAATTTGGGGAGGACACATTTTGTCTGTAGATAGCACAGAGTAAGGAAAATATTTTCAGTTATTTGTTGCCTTGTAACAAACTATCCCCAAATTTAGTGGTCTTAAAGGATTTATTATTTTTCATGATTCTGTGCATCAGAAATTTGGGGATGGTTCAGCCAGCTCGTTTGACCCATTGGGGTCAACCGCTTGGCCACATTCACTGGCCGAATGAGCTGAGAAAACCAAGAATTCATTCATGTATTTGGTGCCTCCATGGCCCTCCATGTGTTCTCTTTCTCTCTTTACATGGTGCCTCATCATTCAGTAGTCTTGCTTGATTTTCTTTATAGTATGGCAGCCAGCCTGCCCAGAGAAAACAGCCTGGAAGTTTCCAGGCTTGCTAAAGACTGGTCCTGGAACTGGCACACTGCCACTTCCTCTGTGTTCTGTTGGCCAAAGCAGGTCACAAGACCAGCCCCTATTCAAGGGTGGGCAAAAAGACTCCATCTCCTGATGGGCAGAATTGATGGCAGCCGTTGTCAGAAACTGTCTACAACCGAGAGTGACTGGAATAGGGAGCGGGCTGTGTTAGATGCCATGGTCTTAGGAAATGACATTTAAACAGAGACTGGAATGAGGAGAGAGGTTGAACCATGACAAAGATGGGTGTGTGTGTGGGGGGGAGGTGCACTCTAGACAGACCCCTAGAACCATGGGGACAAAGGCCTCGATATGGAATATACATAGTGTGTCTTGTCTGAAGGTTAACAAAGAGGTCAAAGATTCTGGGGATGTGTCTAAAGAAGAATGAACAATAAACAGGCAGTTAATGGAAACAGGGATACAGTCAGATTACCAGGGGCCTTGAAAGTCATGGTTAGGTCTTTATACGTCACTCCAAATGTGATGAGAAGCTCTTGTAGAAGGGTAACATGAAATGGCTCAGGTGTCAGAAGGATCACACAGGCTGGCTGCTGTGTGAAAAATGAATGAGAGGAAAGAAGCAGTTTAGGTGGAAGGAGGGGGACCAGCTGGGAGACCCCTTCAGTTATCCAGGTGAGAGACAATGGTGGCTTAGAGTGGAGTAGCAGCAAGGGGCATGCAAGAATATGTTAGATTCTGGATGTATTTTAAAGTTAGTCCCAGAAGACTTGCTGATAGACTGGATATCGAAGCGAGAGGAAAAGCAGAATTAAGGCTGAGTTCAAGATTTTTGACCCGGCCAACTGCATCAACAATGCTACCATTTGCTGGAATGGAAAAGATACAAGAGGAGCAGGTTTGGGGGTAGGGTGGTAAAAATAGAGAATTATGTTGGGCACTGGCGCTCATCCCCTCTTCTCTACTCAAAGACTTGCTCTATGCAAGTATTTTCTTCCTCCACTGGAATATAAATTTCTCCCCATCAATGACGGGCATTCCCATTGTGTAAAAACATGCTTTAGATATTCTAAGCCCAGGGTGACTATTTAGAAATCAAAATATAGATTTTAGTTAAGCTGGTGGATATATGAGTCTTGATTTCAGGGGAGAGGGGTAAAAGTACAAGTTTAAGAGTCATCAACGTACAGTTGGTATTTAGAATCCTGAGACTGAATGGGACCTGGGACTCTCAGCTTGCAGAGGTCAGGAAGAAGAGAGACCCGCAAAAGAGACAGAAAAGAGTTGACCAGTGCGAGAAGAACCACGAAAGGCTGGCATGTCCTGGAGGCCGGGGAAAAGATGTTTCAAGAATAAGGCGGTGCTCACCAAGTTGCTGGTATTGTTGGTCAAGTAGGATGAGGGTGCACTGACTTTGGCCAGTGCAGAAGTCTTGGGCAACCTTGACAAGAGCAAGTTCAGTGCAGTAGAGAGGAGAAGAGAACTGATGAAAAAGCAAAGGCAGCTGAGATAGACAACTCTTGCAAAGACTTTTGCTTAAAAGGGCAGGAGAGAAATGGGTCAGCAGGGGCTTCAGGTAAGGGAGGTTTTCAGTTTTTTAAAAAAGATGAGCAATAGCAGAGCATGTTTTTACACAATGGGAATGCACATCATTGATGGGGAGAAATTTATATTCCAGTGGAGGAAGAAAATACTTGCATAGAGCAAGTCTTTGAGTAGAGAGGAGGGGATGAGCGCCAGTGCCCAAGAGGAAGGGTTGGCCTGAGACAGAAGAGTAGGTAGATAGAAATGCAAATGGATTGGTTGATATTGTGGCTGAAATATGAGAAAGTTCTGTAACTGTTTTGGTTTCTCCATGAAAGGAGAAAGAAGGTCATCAGCTAAAGGTTAGGTAGGGATATTAAAGACTTACAGAAAGAGGAGAATGCTTTAAAAATAGAGTTGAAGGGGCGCCTGGGTGGCGCAGTCGGTTAAGCGTCCGACTTCAGCCAGGTCATGATCTCGCGGTCCGTGAGTTCGAGCCCCGCGTCAGGCTCTGGGCTGATGGCTCGGAGCCTGGAGCCTGTTTCTGATTCTGTGTCTCCCTCTCTCTCTGCCCCTCCCCCGTTCATGCTCTGTCTCTCTCTGTCCCAACAATAAATAAAAAACGTTGAAAAAAAATTAAAAAAAAAATAGAGTTGAAGAATTTATGCTTTAGGGAATGAGGCAGAATTCTGAGCCCACACGAGGTATGTGGTTATACATTTATAAATTTAGAGTAAACTATTGCTGTGTGTTTTTCTCAAGCCATTTGTACCTGGTTATATGGAGCACATGGGGGAATAGGGTTTATCCAAGAGTTTGGTTTTTGCAAAGTGGGCAAGAGGGAGAGAATGAGATGCATTTAAAAGAAATGCTTGAGGAGTATTACAGATTTATTTCACATGCACTTACATAGTGGCTCCTACATACCAGACACATGTAAGCACCTGTATATTAAATATTAATATTTAATATTAACCCATTTAATCTTTATAACAACCCTATTAGAAAGATAGATATTATTGTTTGCACCCCCATCCCCCATTTTATAGATGATGAATTGAGACACAGAAGATTGAGTAACTTATCTAAGGACACATAGCTAATAAGTGACAGAGCCAGGATTTGACCTTGGCAGTCTGAGTCTGAGCCTGTGCTGCTAAGCTCTGCAATGCTTCTCCAGAGGGGCTATAGGGATGGGTAAGGAGGGACATAGAAACAGAAAGCAAGTGATGGACAGTGAAGACTGTGTAGGGTCAAGGGAACTGAAGGGTCTGGTTGGAGTTAGAATAATAGAAAGAATGAGCTGGAAAGATGGGAGGATGTAATTAGAAAGTGGGATGCTTTTTGAAATAGAGATTTTGGAGAAGGTGGAGTTATTGATCATGTAGGAGTCTAGAACATGATTCTGGGAATGGGTAGCTGAGATGAGATGAGAAAAAAGACAAATGGAGGATAGGAACCAAGAGGCCAGAGTGTTGGGATGCGCCATCTACATAGGTACTGAAGCCTCCAAGAATGCTGACAAGGAGTGCTGGAACAAAAACACCACGGGCCAACCTAGTTCTCTTCCCTGAATAGGGAGACATGTCTTGGAGGCTGGTAGATAGGCACAATAGGAAAGGAGTGGGTCTGTGCGCTCCCACTGAGCTGGATCGTGTGCAGGATGGGGAGGCAGGGGTGGGATAGGAGGTAGTGGTCTAGAAGGAATTGAGGGCAATGCCCTGCGCCTCCAGGAGAAAGCCAGTGCTGATTGGAGAGGGCTTTAGGGAAACCACATTCACAGGGAAAGGCAGGCTGTAACAAGAGAAGCGGCTGGGGACAGTGGGGATTTTGCTGCTGATCAAACATGAGTTTTAGAGGTGCACTGGAAGAACCTGAGGGTTGGGAAGGGTGGGCAGCATGAGCAACACTAAGAAATACCCAGGGCTGTGTGGGCATCAGATGAGTCAGGGATGGTCTGGGAGGCTGGCACTTTTGGGGGGTGTCTGAGGTAATGAGATTGGTCCTGATGGTCTCCCAGGGGAAGAAGATAAGCAGGTCTAATTATAACCCCCTGCTTGGGCCTCGTCCCCGAGATAATTTCTGGGATGCAGTGGGCAGTGTCTATGGCAGGAGTGGTGTCATCAGGGGCACGGGTGGGTGTTTTCAAAGTCCCATTATCAGTGGTGCCGAGGCCAAGGAGAGGAGCCTTGCCGAGTACAAAAGAAACAGACCTTGGCTAAATTAAGCAAAGGGGAACTTATTCAAGGAATATGAAGAGACCCACAGAGTTGACAAAACTCTGGGGAACTTGACGAGGAAATGGACGGGAATAAAGAGAACCCTGGGTGGCTGGACAGGGAGTACTGTGGTGTCCAGTTTTGTCGCAGGAACAGTCTAATGAACAAACTGTGGGGATGGCGAATGTTCTCCAAGCATTTACTCATGCATAGAGGCACCCGCTCAAGACTCTGAGTCCCGGGAGAAGAACTCTTGATCGACGGTAGATCAGCGGCTCTATTAGTGAGCATAAACTAGGCAATGGTGCAGTGACATTTAAAAACCCACATCTCAGTGGCTTAACCAACAATGACTCATTTCTTGCTCAGTTCTTGTAAGTAAGCAGGAGGCTCTACTCCACTTGGCCACACAAAGACTCAGGCCGTTAGAGTTTGCAGTTGTTGCCCTGCCTCAATACATGGCTTCAGAGCTTTCTTTTTTTTTTAATTTTTTTTTTTCCAACGTTTTTATTTATTTTTGGGACAGAGAGAGACGGAGCATGAACGGGGGAGGGGCAGAGAGAGAGGGAGACACAGAATCGGAAACAGGCTCCAGGCTCTGAGCCATCCGCCCAGAGCCCGACGCGGGGCTCGAACTCACGGACCGCGAGATCGTGACCTGGCTGAAGTCGGATGCTTAACTGACTGCGCCACCCAGGCGCCCCATGGCTTCAGAGCTTTCTGAAGAAGAGGCAGCAAAAAGCTGGAGAGTCACACGCTGGGTTTGAAATGCTCTGCAAAGGAAGTGACGCACATCACTTCTCTCACACCTATTGGTCAGAATTAGTCATGTGACTGCCTGACTGTCAGGGGGCAGGGTCCTAGGGGGGAGTACATGGCATTCAGTTGAACAGTAAATGTCTCTGTCACAGGCTGTTTTGAAGCAGAAAGAGGGAGGTTCGTTAGCACATCCAAGGTCTTCCAGACCCCAAATTCAAACTATTTCCTAAATACTACCCTGCCTTCTTAAGGAGTCTATGTGTAGGAGGGGAGGCGCGTGTAAGGGGGTATTTAATATGTCCGTATGTGCCTTCATATGCCTTTCTAAAAATACCTAACATAGTGTTGGAGTACAGAGAACATGCTTGAAATGTCTTGCTGACTGATGGATTGATTGATATGAAGTTTAATCATGGTGAAACAGACACGGTCCCTGTGAACCAAGATCCTCAAATAGTGTAAATTCAATTCAGCCAACCTCTGAGAGAGGGTCTGCACGGTGCATCAATGACTGGCATTACAGAGAAATGACAGAGAGCCAGAATCCGGAGGAATCTTAAGAGTTCAGAAATCTTAAGAAAGAATATTATTTATTTTTCCTTTGGCTATTAAGAAAGCCTTAATTTCTCTGGAGGAAAGAGACAACATTAAGGACTAAAAATATAGTTTATAGAGATTAAATCTATTGCCAAGGTAGAAGAACCATCACCTGACTCCAATAAACAACTTCTGAGGTCCTCTATGTGATGACTTCGGTTTTCTGCCGTATGTGATGTGAATGGATGATGATAATTATGAATGTGATGATCGTTATGTGGGGTCAGTATGAGTACGTGCCAGTGGTACCTTCCAACCACTGGCAAATTATCAGAGCTCAAGTGTAGGTCCACGCTTCCTTCAAACTACAGACCCATATTCCTACTACCCTGCTACCCTGCTATGACGTTCCCTCTCCCGTAGACCCTCATCCCTCCCTTAAAATGACAATGTTCCATATGTTTTCTATGAGCACCAAGTGCTGCAGTGGGAGAGACATGTGCAGCTCCCCCTGGGACATTGGTCCTCACCCTTTGGAGGGCTTCAAATCCCCTGGACATCTTGTGTAAACATGATTTCTGGGCTCCGCTCCCAAAGTTTGTGACTCAGTAGGTCCGGGTGGGGGGGTGCTTACAATGTGCGTTTCTGAGAATTCGTAATTCCTGGGTGCCCTGAGTTGAATAGTGTCGCCCCACCCCCACGGTCACGTCCACCCAGAACCTCAGAAAATAAATTCATTCGCCATTAGAGTCTTTGCAAATACGATGAGTTAAGATGAGGTCCTACTAGATTAGGATGGGCCCTCAATTTGGTATTACTGGTGTTCTCAGAACACCAGTGTTCTTCTAAGAAGAGGAGAGACACAGAGACACATGGGGAGAAGTCATGGTGGGGATGGAGGCGGAAAATGTGGTGGCGCATCAACAAGCCACAGGACACCAAGGATTGCCAGCAACCACCAGAAACTAGGGAGAGACAAGGAAGGATTCTTCCTTGGAGCCTTCCGAATGGGCACCGTCCTGCCAAAGCCTCCATTTCAGACTTGTGTTTTTTAAGCCACCTCGGTCGGTGGTAATCCATCATGGCAGCTCTGGAAAACCAATGCACCGGTGGTGCTGCGAATTACTATTCTAGAAGAAAGGGGAAAAGGCCATTTGAGGATCACTCTTCTAGAAAAAAAAAGAGGGAACGTGTCAAGTACCTTTCCACAGGAAAATACAGGATTTGAGTGATAAAATATTTTTGAGAAAAGGGAAGTACGAACATGTTTTTTTGTTTGTTTTTCTTCTGTGTTCTGTACCACATGTGCTATTGGGGGGTTGTGCCAAAGCATCTCCTACCGCTTTTAGGGAATTGCCACTTGAATGGTCATTCCGGGAGACTTTACTCTGAGGTCGGACCCTGTCTGTCCCTGACCTAATACAGGCTGAAGTGGGCACGAGCCCGTGCTTGGCCAATTACCTTCTCTTCTTGGACTGCGGATTGTAAGCAAGAGGTGTAGCCACACACACAGAGCACCTACTCTTCCCGGCACAGTGACCAAACCCGCTACGAGGCGGGTGTCAGGGCTTGGCTGTCAGATCCGCTCCCCAGCCGGCTCTCCAGCCTCCTAGAGCTTCTGTGAGTCCCCAGTATCCTTCCCATAAATCCTCTTTGTTAAATTATCAAGTCAGTTGCCAGTTGCTTGCAACCAAAGAACCGAAACGAATGCGGAGTATCTGTTGTCTTTTTTACTTCACTTTTTCTATCATTCCAACCTAACATTTTTTCTATTGAAACATCTTGGTTCTCCCCACCCCCCTCCAGTGTCAAAAGTAATGCAAATGTTGCAAAAAAGACAAAAAAGTGCTTTCTGAAGTTTTTTTTTTTTTTTCATCTTTCTGCGTGGCTTTCCATTGGTTAAAATGTCATCGTACATCCTTTAATAGACAATGAGAGGATAAAATATTGCCTAGCTGATGGGCTTTCCCCTACGGAGGGAACACATATATTAAATGTCTGTCTAAAAAGACCACAGCACTGTAAATATGCAGTCACTTTATCCCAGTAAGGGGTGGGAGAGCTTCCTGTCTGTCGTTTTACTGAGCAAGTTAATATGAACTCCAGCTTCGTCATTACCTAAAGGTTTGTCTTAAAAATCTCATTAGGGACACCTGGGTGGCTCAGTTGGCTAAGCGTCCGACTTCGGCTCAGGTCATGATCTCACGGTTTGTGAGTTCGAGCCCCGCGTCGGGCTCCGTGCTGACAGCTCGGAGCCCAGAGCCTGCTTCGGACTCTGTGTCTCCCTCTCTCTCTGCCCCTCCCCCGCTCAAGCTCTGTCTCTGTCTCAAAAATAAAGAGACATTAAAAAATTTTTGAATCTCATTAAAAAATCTCATGTATGTCAACTCCAGATGCCCTCTTAGAGTACGGGACTTGGGTTTTTAATGCAGAAATATTTGTGGTGTCTGAGTATTCATCTGCACTCATAGCTTGTCCTCCCTGAACTGTGAATTGTTTCCTCTTTGTGATATCATCTGCTTCCTCCACCTAAGCCATCTTGTAAGCCTTTTCTAAAGTTGGCTTCCATAGCTCTGACCTGGAAATATATATTTTTGCAACCGTCGGATACATTTAGTGCATTGAAATAACTCCAGCCAGGTTTTCACGCCTGCCCTTTGCTTAAACTCCGTTGCCCTGACCTGCACTAAACCACAGGTGTCCCAATCCAACTGGACTGCCCCGAGCCGTCCCCAAACCCATCCTTTCCTCCCCAGAAATCCAAGCCAAGCTTTTCCAAATCTCCCCAGCAACCTTTCTACAGCACAAAAAACATTCAGAATTTGCCATCACCCATCTTGTGTGTTTTATATAACAAATACAAAATGCTACGTTTTAAAAATTAAAACTCCAGTAATGCACCTTCCAAGGTTCAATTCGAGTTTAGAAAATTCATTATAATGAAAAGAGAAGAAGGAGGATTTTTTTTTTTTTATTGCTGATAGTTAGTGGCATTGATAGATCATGGCAGAACCATCCGCAATATGGCCAAATAATTTCACTGGAGAGGATTTTATATAGCTACAGCTAAAATTCAATGAACTGATTCAGAAGACTCAGTATAAAATATAACAGTGACTTCGAGTGCCAAATCAATTTGGGGGCTTGAAGGGATAGGAGAGTTCTTCGTTCCCTCCCCCTTCACGGACGTGACTTTAACTGGAACTGTAAATTCAGAGGCCTCGGAGTGGCCAGGCAGTGGGTTACAGAGGGTGATTTAAGGGACCTCTCATGAAAAATCAGCAAGTGGTTGGGAACACCAATGCTTAAAGGAGTGTATGTCTCTGAAGTATGACCGCAAGAAAAAGTTAGAAGGATATTCCTGAGGACAAATCAGGGATTTGTACTCAGTCGACTAGGGTTTGAGGTTTGCAGTTTGGATCAGTTCAAGACACTATTTTCCACCTCTGTTTCCTCACTTGTGAAATCCTGGGATTGGACCAGAGGAATGGTTTCCAAAGTTTTGCTTTGTTTTCTCTTAAAAAAAATTTTTTTTTTAATGTTTATTTTTGAGAGAGAGAAAGACAAGAGGGCAAGCAGGGAAGGAGCCAAAGAGAGACACAGAATTTGAAGCAGCATCCAGGCAGGCTCTGAGCTGTCAGCACAGAGCCCGAGGAGGGGCTGGAATTCATGAGCTGTGAGATCATGGTCATGACCGGAGCCAAAGTCGGACGCTTAACCAGCTGGGCCACCCAGGTGGCCCTGTTTTGTCTTTTCAATGATAGAAGGCTTTTTTAAGTAATGAATTTATCTTACTGTGCTGAATGTCTGGTTTGCCCCTCCAGCCCCACATTCCCGCTGCCATAACTGTAATGTGCACACCCCCCCCCCCCAAGGCTCACGTGTTGAATCTACTCCCCAGTGTGATGGTGTTAGGAGGTGACGTCTTTGGGAGGTGAGAACGTCGTGAGGGTTGAGCCCGCAGGAATGGGGTCAGCGTCCTGATAAACCCTTGTTCCTCTCCTACGATGGGAGGACACAGCGAGAAGATGGCCATCTGAGAGCCAAGAATCGGGCTCTCACCAGATACCGAATCTGCCAGCCCCCCTGATCTTGGACTCACCAGCCTCCCGAACCACGAACAATAAATATTTGCCGTTTAAGGCACCTGTCTGTAGGTATTTTTGTTTAGCAGCCTGTATGGATTACAACGCCAGCCTTCCTCACCCTGCCCTGAGCTCCAGGAGGCTGAGGAGACCCGCTTGCTTCCACTGGGGTTCAGCCAGTAGGAGGAGCCACCCCGGGGCTGGTGGTAGGGAAAAGGAATCCAGGTGTTTATTTCCCCGGATTATTTCCCTCACTGATGGGCCGCAGGACAGCGGTGGCGGTACTCTTGCCTGGTGTCCCTCCCTTTTAACTTCCTCTCCCTCTGGGTTCCAGAACCATCCTCTGACCTTACCCTTTCCGATGTGGGTCGCAACCGCTGTTGTTCAAGTCAAGTCCTTAATCATCCCTCACGGGCGGGCTTCCTTTAACCCCCACCCACACTTTTGTAAATCATCTCTTGATTAAATTCTCCTCAATTGTCCGTGGGAACGTGGCATCTCTTTCCTGCCGGGGCGATGCTGGCATGGCCCTGACACTCCTCAGACCCACCAGGCGTCAGAGGGAAAAAACAAGAATATTCAGGAACACGTGCCCCTCTATCGCAATCGACAGCACAAAGCTCGTGAGCATGAACTCAGGAACCAAAGTGTCCAGCCTGGAATCTAGTCTTTCCCACTTGCAGGCACGGATATATCTGTCTTCGTTGTCCTCGCGTGTAAAGGCAGGTTCTCACCTTACTTCATAGGAGGGTTGTGAAGATTTAATTAATTAATACACACAAAGCGCTTAGAACGGTGCCTGGCGCGGGGTAAGTGCTATGTAAGCGTTAAGTTATTATCGACGTCACTTGACTATTTTCATACACTGGCGGCCAAGCCGTAAAAAACCTTCAAGATGGTCCCCAAACCAAGTGGACGTAGAGGCGGGAATTCGGCTGACGGGCATGAGCACAAAGTCAGAGGAGGAGAAGAATCTCAGGCTCTGGAATAAGACAACGATTCGAATCTTAGCTCTGTCACGAGCCAGCTCCGCCATCTTGGCAAGGGCTTACCTTCTCTGATCCGTGGTTTTCTCATCTACAGGATGGGGATAATGATAGTGTCTACCTCTTAGGGTTGTGCTGGGGCTTAACACGAATCATCTCTCTATCTTTCATTTACTCGTTCATTCATTTACTCAGTAAACAGCTTTTGTTCCACGGAGCAAGCTGAGTGCATTAAGGTAGCAAACTTGTTTCCTGGCTTGGGGGGGGGGGGGGGGGGTGCTCTAAGTCACGCGCACTGGTCCTTCAAGGCCTCTGAAGACAGGACCAGGCCCAACAGAGGTGAGCTGACGTAAGTCTCACTTCTAAGTTGGATGCTGACCAGGCTCGTCAAATTCAGCCTTCAGATTCCCTCGACACCCCGGCTCAGCATCTGTGTCCCCTTGGGGAACCCCTTCTGGAGGAAAAGCGGCTGCTCCCCTGCTGGGGAGGTGGGAAGGGGCCGAGGGTAGGAGTGTGTGGGAGAACGGCTGCCCTCGGTGGGTGCCTCCGCACGTGTGGGGACCGCTTGCACCTGGGCTGTTCCCAGGACTGTGGACAGCAAGTGGCAGATGAGACACACGCCTGCTCATTTCGATGCGCCCCATGCTCCAGATGTGCCTGTTCCCACAGAGGTTTCGGGGCAAGCTGTCCCGGACGTTTCCATTCAGAAGGACGCGGCCCCACTCATTTTTGGAAGCTTTTAAACTTCAGGGGAGACAGCGTGGCCCTTGGGGATGTGCTTTCATGCATTAGGAGTTGATTTTAAATTTTTTTTTTCAACGTTTTTTATTCATTTTTGGGACAGAGAGAGACAGAGCATGAACGGGGGAGGGGCAGAGAGAGAGGGAGACACAGAATCGGAAACAGGCTCCAGGCTCTGAGCCATCAGCCCAGAGCCCGACGCGGGGCTCGAACTCCCGGAGCGCGAGATCGTGACCTGGCTGAAGTCGGACGCGTAACCGACTGCGCCACCCAGGCGCCCCTAGGAGTTGATTTTAAACAGCAAATATGCCACCGTCAGTCATAGAGGGAAATAATAATACCACTTCAAAAGAGCAGAGCCCAAAAGAAAGGGTATTATTAATGGGAAAAAATTTTAAAGTCATATTAAAGAGCCTCGAGTCTAGTGGAAAAAGCCAGGAAATGGGAACAAAATTAGCATTATTATAGCTTTTCATGGTAACTTACTCTGGGTTTTTATGGTGGCTTAAAAAGGGAGAAAACTAGGGAAAGCCTAGCTGATAACAATTTATCCAACCAAATACATTTCCCATCCAAAATGCACCTGCGATAGTGACTGTATCTAAAATGTTTTCTTTTTATATCGGTTTTGTGGCCATTTATCCCTCACAGTGTTACTGGAGAAAGCAGCATTTTGTGTGGAACAGTAAATAGTAAAGCTCTTTGAGACCTTTCAGGAAGAGGTGCCGTTACGGGGCCCGGGAATTATGATTATTAATTTGCATCTTAATAATCCACATCTTCACAAAAGCCCACACTGCAGACGCGTCCTCCAAAACTGCACAGAGGGTCAGCGCTATACGTGAATGTGGCTCCTCTGCTCCTAGAGGACAAGAAGCTTCCATGAAGGGCAAGGCCTCTCCTCTCTCCCTTTGCAATCGGCTTCTGGTGGGTTCTCATTTCCCTCTGTTCCAGTCGCCCCAGCTCAGCTCGAGCTCACCCTCCCCTCTCTCAGGGCCTCCGTCTTCCTTTTTGTTTTTAAATGTTTATTTTTGAGAGACAGAGAGAGAGAGAGAGAGAGAGACAGTGCAGGGGAGGTACAGAGGATCTGAAGCCGGCTCTGGGCTGACAGCGGAGAGCTGTGGGGCTTGAACTCACCAACCGTGAGATCATGACCTGAGCCGAAGTCGGACATTCAACCGACTGAGCCACCCAGGAGCTCCAGGGCCTCCTTCTTCTCTCTTGGACATAGGAGCACAGATTTCCAGTGCCCCAAACAATTTTTCTCCATTTGGCTTTGGGACGCTCAGAACACCCGTCTCCTGAAAGTATTACGCAGGCTGAGTATACACATTCACGTGTGGAACGTGTAAACGGACATGCCTTGAACACCCGGCCTTGTTTATACATATGCGTGTTCTATTGTTAACCCTTTGGGGCCACCTGGGTTTGCAGTAGGTGAGGATTCAATGACTTCTAAAGATATCTTTTATTCTGTAGAAAACCATATTCACTGACACCTGTCAGTCTACGTCTGTCCAGAAGCACAGAGTGCACACCACCAATTGTGAACATGATGTGATCCGTGCCCTTGGGGCGATCATGATGTGTCCGGGGAAGTTCATCGGTCGTAACCAAGGTACCACTCTGCTGGCGGTGGGGACAGTGCGGGGAGGCTGTGCGTGGAAAAACACATAACTTAAAAGTTACCATCCTGGGGCACCCGGGGGGCTCAGCTGGCTAAGCATCTGACTCTTAGATTTCAACTCGGGTCATAATCTCACGGTCACGAGATCGAGCCCACCAGGAGGCTCTGGGCTGACAGCGTGGAACCTGCTTGGGATCCCCTCTCTCCCTCTCTCTCTGCCCCTCTCCCACTTGTGCTCCTTCTTTCTCAAAATAAATAAACTGAAAAGAAATCTTTCACTGTGACCATTCAAACTTAAAACATTTACCATCTTAACCATCTTTAAGAGCTCAGTAGTCTTAAGCATAGCGATACACTGTCGTGAAACGGATCTTCAGAACTCTTAAATTAAGACTTTTTTACAGAGAGAGACAGAGCATGAACAGGGGAGAGGCAGAGAGAGAGGGAGACACAGAATCTGAAACAGGCTCCAGGCTCTGAGCTGTCAGCACGGAGCCCGACGCGGGGCTCGAACCCACGGACCGCAAGATCATGACCTGAGCCGAAGTTGGCCGCTTAACCGACTCAGCCACCCAGGTGCCCCAAGACTTTATTTTTTAAACCACTTTCAGGTTCACAGTAAAAGTCAGGGGATGACACAGAGATTTCCACGTACCCCCGCCCTTGCACACGCACACCTCCCCCGCTCATCCACACCCCCCAGCAGAGTGGTACCTTGGTTACAACTGACGAACTTCCCCTGACACATCATAATGGCCCCCAAGGGCACAGATCACACCGTGTTCACAATTGGTGGTGTGCACTCTGTGGGTCTGGACAGACGTAGAATGACGTGTATCCATTAATGTGGTTTTCTGCAGAATGTTCTGACTGCCCCCCAAACCCGGGTTGGTTCACGTCTTCAGTCCCCCCCCCGGCCCCACCCCCTCCAGCGCTGTTCATCTTGTAAAACTGAAACTCTACATCCCTCCCCACCTCCCCTCCCCCCAACCCCAGCAACCACCGTTGTTCTTTCTTTCTACGAATCTGACTTTTTTGGATCCCTCATATAAGTGGAATCATGGAGTGTTTGTCTTTCTGGAAATGACTTTTTATCAGAAGTTTGGATTTGAGAATTTCCGCTGTGCTGCTCTGTGAGAGCCACCCGCCCCTCCGGGAAAAGACTCAGTGACAGAAGTCATGCCCTTTCCCATTGTCGCCCACTGTCCACCGTCTGTTTGGTCTGGAGGGGACTGGCCAGTGGGTGATGGCTGGGGAAGGGACAAAGAGCCTTTCATAGGGTCTGGTGGGGAGCAGAGCGGATGCTGTGGGGCACGGCTCACTCCAGCGTCCTCTCCCGCTGTCTGGATTCCTAAAGGCACCTACCCAGTTATCAGCAGCCCTGGAAGGCCCCAGGGCTCCGCGGTGGCCAGGGCAACTCCCTCCAGGCCCGAGAGGCCATGAGACGGACTTCCTCGGGTGGAAAGAAAAGGAGTGGCATACCTAGGTTGCATTTGAAAGCAACTTTTTGAAGAAACAAAGATAAAATTCTTCTCGAACTTCAAACACCCCCTCCACACACCTTCCCTCCACCTCCCCACAAAACAGAGGAAAACAATCTTTGCTTTAATCTTCCCCCAAGAAGGTGGCAGGAAGCTTAATATACACTCCCGAGGTGGTTCTGAAAAGATTTTAGCACAACTGTCAGACTAATAAGAGGCAAAAACACAAACCTCAGGGTTTTCATGTAGCTCCTGGCAAATTAATTGGATGTACGCTGAGTCATTTCTCCCTTTGCTGAGGTAGAAGCTGAAATAGTTCTGGGGAGATGATGGAAAACCTAGTTAACCCAACTCGACCCCATAACAAGGATTTCTCTGAACTTGCCCCAGGCCTGATGGTCCCAACGCACCCTCTTGGTGACCCTCTATTAACATATGTAAAGACTTTCAAAGTGACTTCTAAAGCTGTCCTGTTTTGTTTAAAGTCTGCAGACAGCCTCCTGACTCCATTCTCCAGCCGAAACTTGCGGGTTTACAGCACTGCCAGCCTGTGAGGACTGAGTCAGATGTAGGCAATCTCAGGCTATTAGTGTGAATTATTTGAGCGACCCGTTGCCTCAGTTACGCCAGGCCTTCACCTCCACTGTTTGGCCCACAGAACATCGTGTTTCTAGGGGCGAGATGGATGCACGGCCAATAAGGGTGTTGTTTAGTATGTGTGATCAAGGGATCCAGGATGGATACAGAAAAGACCAAGGTCAGCTGCCTTGGTGGAAAGTCATGATCCTTTGCCCAGTTTCCGGACCAGAGCCGCATCTCAGACCCAGAACCTCACCGACTGAACGAGCAGCCAAGTCCTCGTGAAGACAGAGCCTACAATCACCGAGTAGATGTCAGTCCTTCCTGAAAGCATCTATGTCCGTTAATGCAGGTAACTTGGGGAAAGGAGAACCCAGAGATTTCAAGGGCTTTTGGGCACAAGGTCTAGATCGACCCTGACACCCAGAGTCATAAATCAACACTATTAGAGAAGACATATGACGTCGGTAATAAACAGAATCTCGGGGCAGGTCTGTTCCACAGTGGGTCCACTGGGCAATTTCTCTGGTCAAATGTACATAATGTGCATGGACGTACTTAGCGCTTGTCAGAGACTTCACATTGGCTTCTTGATCTGTAAACACCAAGTGGAAGCCCCTGAAATTTCAGCAACCCCTCACTCCTGCCACGACGTGACAGTAAAGAATATACACATATTTGACATTAATTTTTATAAACATAAATATCAACCTATTTGCCTGTCTGTCTGTCTAATCCTGTGAGAGAGGAATGGCTAAGATTAGTGCCATCTTCAAAGGCCTAGGTGTAGGTGATGTAGGTGATGGTCCCTATCATCCCTCAGTTCATTTCCCCAGTCTAGCCCCTGCAACAATCAGACGGATCTAGGTGGATGAAAAGGGACCATCACAAACTTGACAAGGTAATAGCCTCAGTTTCAGCTAATATACCATATATGATATATTTACTAGAGCAAACTTACATGACCTTGGGAATATGGTAGGTGGCTGTTATTACGGTGGATGTGGTTTTTTCCACACCCATCAAGACGGACGGTCAGAAGCGGTGTGCTTTTGCACAAGATGGACGATGGCATAGTCACAATTTTGCTCTGGAATTAGACTCACGGTTTGCCCCCAGACTATCCTGCTTTCTGTCCCCATATAGTCCGAAGGGACCTGGGCTATGTGGACGACCTCAAGAACAACCCATTGGTTTGTTGCATCAGTGATATCATACAAATTGGGCCCAATGAACAAGAAGAATGCTACCAGGAATGGGAGATAAGACCCTTATAAAGGATCTGGGGTCTGTTACATTGGCGAACTTTACAGCCGTTCAGTGGTTCGAGGCAGGAGGGGACCTCCTACCGCTAAGAAGGAAACGCAAACTTGTAGGCGTTTGGGTCCCGGAGGCAGCGCGTTTCACGCTTGAGAAAAGTGATGCGATCCAATTCATCAGGTGCGCTGGAAAGCTTCTAGCTTTGAGCGGGGCCCAGAGGACAGAAAGGTTCTGAAGAAGGATTACGCCGTAGCCTAAGCATCCTTGTTGTTCATGCTATGTGACCAAGAAGTCCCATGTCACCAGAGGTATTTGTGCAAGAGAAAGATCTTTGTGGAATCGCTCGTCCTGATAGTAGGGACACGACACAAACCCCTAGAGTTTAGGAAGGAGGCCATGAAGGCAACCACAGAGAACTATAGGCCATTCAAAACACAGCCGCTGGCATATAACTGGGCTTTGGTGGAAACTGAGTTGTGACCACGGGACATCAAGGGACTATATGACTGGAACTGCCTGTCCTAACTGGGAGGTGTCAACCAAGCAATAAAATGAGCAGACCTAGTGACCATCCATGGCAAGACAGCAACGGACCTTGGGGGTCAGACACAAGTGAGGTCAGAGGGTACACGCTTCACAAACAAGTAGCCCAGATCTCATCTCACCTGTTTCACCGATTCTTCTCCTGCAGCGCCCAGCTCGAACCTCGTGGGAAGTTACCTACAACTCTCTGAAAGAGGAGGAATTAGCCCAAGCCCAGGCCACTGCTTCTCTGACTTGATATGTACACGTGGGCCTGAAACGGACCCCTGCTGCAAGACAGCTCCACTTGGCAGTGGCCCTGAAAATGGCGAGAGGAAATCTTCCTTCGGGCAACGTAGCCACTCATCCATTTTTGCACGGAACAGTTAAGACAGGGAGTCCAGGGAATGCATCTTTTCTTTTCTTTTTTATTTTTTTTTTTATTTTTTTTAATGTGTATTTCTGAGACAGAGAGAGACAGAGCATGAGCGGGAGAGGGGCAGAGAGAGAGGGAGACACAGAATCGGGAGGGGCTCCAGGCTCCGAGCTGTCAGCACAGAGCCCGACGCGGGGCTCGAACTCACGAACCACAAGATCATGACCTGAGCCGAAGTCGGACGCTCAAATGACTGAGCCACCCAGGCGCCCCAAAGAGGGAGTCAAGGGAATGCATCCTTTCATGGGCAATGGTGAGTGCCTTAGATCACGGCTGGCCAACTCTGGCACGGGTTGGGGGGGGGGGGGACCAAACCCAGCCCCGTGCCTGTTTCATAACAAAGTTTTATTGGAACACGGCCACACCCATTCATTTTCTTGTTGTTTGTTAGCACCTCTGTACTACAAGGGTAGAGTTGAGTGCGACAGAGACCATATGTATGGCCTGCAAAGTCTAAAATACATACTCTCTGGCCCTTTAGAGAAAAGGTCAGCTGACTCCCGACTTAGGCAGTTGAGAAGAGGATTGGAAGGAGCAGGATTGGAAGGCAGGGAACAGGAGGGTCTGGGGAAGAAGCATGTGAATGGAGCCCGGAGAGCGGACATAAAGTGCAGCATCTTTGAACAGTTCCTTAAATGTACGGTGGACGTTAAACAGCCCCGGGGACCAATGGCTCAGCCATCAGACTGCCAAACTCTGTCCTTGGTCAGACTTCTAGGGATATTGTAATACCTTCAACAGCCCCTTAAAAAAATCCTATAAGAAGATTCAAGTCGAATCAAGTACGTGCTCTGACCACAGTGGAGACAATTTGAAATCAATAGCAGAAGTATCTCTGGAAAATTCCCCAACGTTTGAAACTAAATGACACACTTCTAAATAGCACGGGTCAGAGAAGAAATTAACAGTTACGTCAGAGAAGATTCCGAAGGGAAGGGAACTGAAAACACAACACAGGATTTGTGACGTGTGACTAAAGCAGCTCTCGGGAAGAGATTTCTAGCACTGAGCACAGACTTCAGACAGAAGACAGGTCTCAGATCAACGGTATCAATTTCTACCTTAGGGAACTTGAGAAACAGGAGCCGATTAAACTCGGAGTAACCCAGGACTCCTCCTTCCCCCAAGGGATACATACTGTGTGATTCCATTTATAGAAAACTCTAGAATAGGCAAACTCATCTGAAGTGACAAAAAGCAGACCAGTAGTGACTCGGGGGTGGGAAAAAGGAAGACGAAGGGGAAATCGTGAAGGGGCACAAGGAAACTTTTGGGGGCCGTAGATCTACTTGTTACCTTGATTGTGGTGCTTGGTTTCATGGGTGTGCATACCTGTGAAAATTTATCAAATCGTGCACTGTAAATATTTGCAGTTTATGCGTATGAACTATGCCTCAACAAAACTGTTGAAAAAATGACCAGAGAAAAAAAGCCCTCTTTTGGTTGAGCTTGGAGCTGTGAATATGTAAGCCTGAGGCTACCGGCAGCCAGAGGGGAAATCTTGCTTGAGAGTGAAGCCAACCCCGAAGAGAGTAGAACTGAAAGAAGGCCAGAGAAAGATGGATTCTGGTGATCTGTTGAGCACCCGGATCCAGCTGCACCTGAAGCTACCCCTGGAGTCTTTGTTCACTGAGACAGTACGTGTGTGTGTGTGCATGTGTGTGTGTGTGTGTGTGTGAGACTAACTCAGTCTGAGCTGAATTTACTCTGTTGCAACTGACGAGTCTGCACAAAACGGTCCACAGTCAGCCAGAGAGGCCCTTCCTAATGGACACACATCTTAGGAGGGATTTGGGAGTGACCGGTGCTGCCTGTCTTAAGGCTGGAAGGCCTCACCCGTCCTCCTGCGGTCCCTGAACCCAGAGGCCCCGGGAGAGGCTTCCATGCCTGTTCGCTGGGCTGTTTCACGGAGAGTCACGGTCAGTTGTGCCTCTGCTCCGGAGGAGTATTTTTAGCGACAGAGTGGTTTGCAAATAAACAAACGCCTGGAACAAATCCTGAGGAGGACAGCGACTGTGTGCAGCCCACTGCCAAACTAGGTCAGCCTCAGGCACAACTACTTCTGACAGTCTGTTCCCGAAGGTGACCCCCAGGTGCCGGCTCTTTGGCCCACCAGTCAGCCATCTGTGGTTTGCGACTCGGACCTGGGAGAGGCCTGGGACACCGTCCACGGCGGGGGGTGTACTCCCAGCCACCCCAGAACCCAGGGGGATGAAAATCCCTTGAATTCCACCAAGGGTCCCCACGCTGCTTTGCTCTGTCAGCAATTCCAGCAGGTGTCATGTGTTTTTAAGTGGCAGATGTGTGGGGTCCAGAGGGCCAAGCGACCACTTTGGAGCCAGGCAGACCCGAGAAGACCTCCCCGCTCCTCGGCTACACCGGGAGGTGAGTGGCGTCTCTACCTCTTCCTGGCTGACTCATCCTAAGGACTCAGTGCCGTAATTCCCAAGGACTTAGGACGCGCTCGAGCACTGTGACTTTCCCTTTCCTTGTCACTAGATTCTGAGCGTCTCTTGTGTGTGTGAGGGGGGATCATGTCCAGCTCGTTGTAGGCCACCACACCGATGCCTGCACACAGCAAGTGCTCAAAAAATGCGTGCTGAATGAGTGTATGACTGAATCACATCTTCTCGTATCGGCCGCATGGCCTCCAGCGGTGCAGTTCTGTGGGGCTCAGGGCCTCCCTGATCCTGAGGGTGTCTACGTCAGCAGTTCCACCCAAAGCTGCCGCGAAGCTTCTCTGAGTCTATGGGGACCTCCATTTGTGTTCCCTGCACCGAGGCCTCCTTGGGGTCAGAGCTGATACCTCAAAGCAGAGACATCGGGGAGTACCTCGGGAGGTAGGTGTACTTTGATCACAGCACTCCCCTGCTTGGAACCTTCCAGTAGCTTTCCCTGGCACTTAGAAGAAACTTCAGACTCCTCAGCAGGATCTTCAGAGCCCTTGTGACCAGACCTCATCTCGCAAATGCCACCGCCTTCAGCGCTGCCTGACTCAGCGTGTCTCAGATACAGTTCTGTCTCCTGCTCTTTCCTCAGTCTAGAATGTTCTGCCGCTGGCTTTGTGTGAAGCTGGCTCCTGCTCTCACTCAGGGCTCAGCTCAGCTACCGCCTCCTCAGAGAGGCCTCCCTGGTGCCCACTGCCCAAGGGGGACCCTCCCTCCATCTCTGACCTCATTAAATAGGCCACCCTCTGAAATTATCTTGTTCCCTCTCGTGCACTTCTTTTTTTAATGTTTATTTTTGAGAGAGAGACAGACAGAGAGAGACAGAGCGTGAGTGGGGGAGGGGCAGAGAGAGAGGGAGACAACCGAATCCGAGGCAGGCTCCAGGCTCCGAGCCATCAGCACAGAGCCCGATGCAGGGCTCCAACACAGGAACCGTGAGATCATGACCTAAGCCAAAGTCACACCCTTAACCGTGGGCCACCCGGGCGCCCCTCCTGTTGTGCCCTTCTTGCCTGTCCCTCTCTCCCAAACACAAATGCTTGTCCATTTTACGAGGGGAGGGAAGAGATCCAGTGACAATCCCCCAAGCCCTCTCTGTTCAGCCTGGGCTTCCCTTGGGCTTTTCATACAACCGTTGGGTTATACGAGCAATCAATTACCTTTTCCCTAAAGTCATTTTAGGGTTTTTGCAACAGTATCTGGTATGCGAAGGGATCCTGACGGACATGTCTGGGCCCCTCGGGGTCAGGCCAGGGCTCACTGAGCCATCAAAGCAACACGGGGAGTGGGGTGCAGCCGCCTGGCTGGGGCGGTCTGCTGGGCCTGTGTGGAGAGACCTGCGTGTGGAAGGTGTGAGTCTAAGAAGGGGGAGGGGAAGGCTGGGGGAGGGGGGTCATCAGGACACAGTTACCCAAACTGTGCCATCATCTGGCCCATGCTGGTCCTGTGTCCCGCCCAAAAGGATGTCACCAGAAGCATCGCCAACTGTGCCACGCGATTCCCCTAGGCGCCGGGCCGCGGGGGGATGGGGAAGTGATGCCTCATTGTGGGGACATCTGGCCTCCGAAGAAATATCCTCGGATCACCCCCGAGCAGAGGCCCTGCGCTTCCGGTGACTGCTCTGCAGGCTTCAGTTGACTGAGGACCCTGACCAGAAAAATCTCATTCTTGATCACAGAAACCTCGAGATAGGCACGCAAGATCCACGGGACAGATATCTGTGCCTTCTGTCTGCAGAGCATTCATTATTTCCTTGGTCTTCGGGGGAACTCCTGTGCTCCTGTGCCAGGGGTAGACACGTGACTTAGTACCTGTACGTAGATACTGGGTCAACGATGTGCATCGGCCACACCAGACTGAGGCCATCGCTCTGCACAAGACTTTTGCCATAACTACCAGGAAAGAGGTAGACCTTCTTCTTCCACCGAGAAGGTCCAGCTGGCAGGACAGTGATCCTTTTTGCCATCTTGTGGGGAGATCCTGCCTGCGAATGATACCGAGCGTAGACGAAAGCAGAGTGATGAGACGGAAAACATCAGTTTTTACACTCTGATCCAACCATTCCTGAAACCACACGCGTTCATTTCATAAACCAAAAACTCTCTCCCCTCCCCCACTCTCTCTCTCTCTCTGCATTTAAGCCCATTTGCATTGAGTTTCTGCCATTCGTGGCCAAATAAATTCTGGACGATATCATCCGTTAATCAAAAAACATCTGTAGCAACTACTTGATATTGAAGAAGATAAAAAAAGATGATATGAACCCAGATGAAATACTTGTGTGTGTTGAAAGGGCACACAACACTGGAGTGTGGCTCATGTGCCAGTCTCATCATCCCCAAGGGGTAGAAAATAGCTGAACCACTCCTGATAATAACTGTCCCTAAGGTATCATCGACCTGGGGATGACTCTTAGGGAGGGTCTGCCTCTCAGCAATATTGACCGAGTGGTAATGTGCATACGAAAGCCTTTTGGAATGCTAAAGCCCAATGCAAACACAGCAACAAATTATGTTCTTTTTTTTTTTTTTTTAATTTTTTTTCAACGTTTATTTATTTTTGGGACAGAGAGAGACAGAGCATGAACGGGGGAGGGGCAGAGAGAGAGGGAGACACAGAATCGGAAACAGGCTCCAGGCTCTGAGCCATCAGCCCAGAGCCCGACGCGGGGCTGGAACTCACGGACCGCGAGATCGTGACCTGGCTGAAGTCGGACGCTTAACCGACTGCGCCACCCAGGCGCCCCCAAAATTATGTTCTAAATCGGTTCTGTCCAACACAGTAGCCACTAGCCACACGAAGCTCTCACGCGCTCAAAAGAGGGCGAGTTTAGATTGAAATGTGCCAGAAGTGTAAAATGCACACCAGCTTTCAAAGGCTCAGTATTTTTTTAAATAACGTGGCTCTCACATCAGCAATTTCTGTAATGATTTCCTGCTGAAAGGATGATATTTGTGATATATTGGGTTAAATATAATACATTACCAAAATTAATTTTACCTATTATTTTCCCCTTATTTCAAGTCGATACTAGAAAAATTTGAATCGCACATACGACTCGAATTTGGGCTCATGCCATACATTCATTGGACACCACTAGTCTACCTTGTGAGGGTTGGCATGTTGGTGTGGGAGCTCAGTGAGGTCTAGAGCAGTCAGGAAAATCAGACAAACCTCACATCAGGCGATTGGGTTGGGGGTGGGATGCCATTTCGAAATGACCTCTTTTGGTTGCCTCGAATTTGCCCTGTGAATAAAATGGACTGTCTCCCCGTTTCCCATCACACATGCCCCCCACTCTCCACCCACTGCCCTCCACTAGCTTAAATGGGTTCAGCCTTCTATGCGCTGTTCACCATGGAAATACTGGCAATCTTTCTGTAAGGTTCTGTTCTCACTGGTTTCCTTCCCTGAAATGCCCCACGTCCTGAAGAGAGGTCCCCTGGCTTCTCCGATGTAGGCGTGTCTTCAGGATTTCTCGATAGGGTGACTTTTGTGGTCTCCTGGCCCAACATCCACGCTCCTCCTTCTGAAAATCGTGAGTTTTGTCCTTAGCCTGGGTTACCCCCCAAAAAGAGATCCTGAGACAAGCATTTGGGTGCAGGTGATTTGGGGGGAAAGGGATGCCAAAAAGCACCGTGTGGGAGTAGGGGAGGAGACAAGGAAAAGATGGGTGCCCCTAAAGGATAGATTGATAAGACCACTGTAGGCAACAGGGCTCAGTCCCTTGGGGGACACTTGGAGAAACGGTGTGGAGCACATCTCAATAGTCCCACTGGGGGTGAGTGAGCCGGGATATTTAGTCATTAACTTTTATTTCTTGAAGATGAGGATCAGTCTTGAGAAACTAACTCTCTGGTATGTCCAGCTTGTTGATTACACTACTGAGGACGGAGAATGCCCTCAGGCAGAAAGCTACAAGGAAACCTAAGGAGAGTATACAGGAAACGTCTGCCAGTGACCTTCAGGAAAGGCTGAAACGAGCAAAATGGGCAGAGCGCAGAAGGTGGGTGCTACAAAGAAGACCGAGATGAGAGATGGAGGGAAGGGAGGTCTTAGGTGATATTTCTGATCTGCTCTGCTGGATCAAGACTTACCTGAAGCCTATCTCTAGACTTCTTATTTACCTGTACCTAGAAATTTCACATACCGTTCAGTCTGGTTTGAGTTTTCTGTTATTTATAACATAATCATTCCTAACTCATTTCTTTCCTGGCTTTGTTCCTATAACTGGGAATACTGCCTGTGGCTTCAAAACCAGGAAACAGCGCTGACGGGTAAGTCACGCTATCTCGTCCTTCCTGAAACAAGAATGCAATGGTAAGAGAATGAGAACTACACGAGTTGGGGGCCAAGTTCTTTTTGTGATCCAGTGGCCATTCCAGTGAAGGGGATCTTACAAGGGAACACGTCCAGCTCTCTCTAAACACAGCCCCTGTTCCAAACCAAGTTCTATGTCCAATGCACTGATGTTTATTCCAGAAAACTAAATTCGTACCAAAAATCTTCCCGTGGAAACACAAAGGTTTAAATTTTTCTTTGACACGCCACAGATACTTACAGAGCAATAAATAAAAAATAAGGAAGTTATTTTTCTATGCAATATAAGATAATTATTTCCACAACTAATTTATGAAAAACAACCAAGGAGGAACGTAAGCGGGAAAAGAAAGGAAGAAATTTCTCCTGACATTCACATCATTTCACAAAGCTTCATGGATTCGGGAGGACACCCAGGCTCCAGGTAGATTCAGTGTAATGTCTGACACTCCCCCAAAGCCTGCCTCTCTAGTATCCACTTCCAGACCCACCAGCTTGGGTCATTTGGGACGGCTCTGTTTTGCATTTGGGGGTGAGAGGGGAGGCGGGCAGAGATACCTACACGTCCATACCTGACATGGCCACAAGAGGGAGCTCCCAATGGTTGGCTGTACCTGAAAAGGCATTGTAGTCCAGGCCATGGAAACTGACAAAGAAAACTTGATTTAAAAGGTGCCTTGTGATAAACCTCAGCATTTTCTTGCTAACATGCCAAGAACAATCACTGAACACTTTCAGTCTGTTCTATGCATCCTCCTGGGATCTGAGCGGCACTGTCCTATTAAATCTAGGTCATTTGATTTCGGGCATCCTTTTATCTTGGGAGCTGCTCCTACATTTTACAAGGTGAATTTTGGAGCAACAATATTAAAGATTCAGAAAGTGGGTAAGGTTAACACGGAGCCCTTGGGCCTGGTAAATTGACAATCGAGCCAGAATAACTATTTACCATTCTAAAGCTCTGATCTTCACTTCACAATTGTTTCTGAAGAATGCCACTATCACCTCCCTTCCCCACACTCGTCTGCGTCTTTTCAACTCCTATCTGAATTGATTCTCTCTCTTTCTCTCGTTCTCTCTCTCTTTTTTATTATTACCATTTTGCCAGGGACTTTGGATCATTACAAGATTGCGGGTAATGACAGAGTATAATTAAGCTTAAAACAGATTTTTTCTTTTAGGACGAGAGAAGAATCCGCTCGAGCTGAGACTCCAGATTGCCTCGGCTGTAATTTGCGTTGCTGTCACAAAGGGGTCCTTTTTCCGCGTGGTGCGCCGTGATGATGAGCGAGGAGCCCAAGTTGAGGGGTGGGTGCCTCTCCCGGCACTCTCTCTGGAGCCGGCAGAATGGACGCCTAAATAGCTGAGTATAGCTCCAGGCTGATTACAGGCCACATCCTGCTATTGTGCCTCATCAGTTGTCATTGTGGAGGCTGCAGTTGCACTGGGATATTTCTCTTTGTCTGGGATATTTCTCTTTGTCGCCTGCTCCACGCTCATTTCTAGGACAGGAGTGAGCCCGAGGCCCAAGGTGGGGAGAATTGTTCTTCCCGGGGTGTCAGTGCCTCGCCCCGGGTAGGGCCGGGCAGATCTTTGGAAATGGAAAACGCACTGGCCCTGGCCACGTGCCTGGAGTCTTGGCATCGGTGCGACTCCCAGGCTAACGGATAACCTTGAACGAAGAAGGCTGAAGTCACACTCACTGGCTGTGCAAACGTAAGCAACCAGCTTAACTTCTCTGGCCTCGGTTTTCTCATCTGTACAATGGGACTAGTAATGCTTACCTATTCCCATGGCAGAGTTGAGGACCAATGAAATGAAGTATGAAGAGCCTGGGGATAGTTACACATATACACATACATGTATATTGACACACATATGTATACACACATCTATATATACATACACACGTGTAATACAGTAGCTTATGTGTGTGTATAGTTTCTTATAAGCCAGGAGATAACACCTGGACTTGACCGTTACTAAATAACAATAAACTTGCATCCAGTGCTCACTATGGGCCAGGCACTGTTCTGAGCACGTTGTGGGTGTTAAAGCAGTGACGGTCCATAGTGGCCCTACCAGCATTCGGCAGAACAGCTCTTCACCCTCTTTGGGACTGTCCCGACCTCGAATGATCGTCAAGGGACTTGCAGGGCCCTCAGCATCTCTACTCACGGAGCACAGCCAGTGCACCCTCACTTAGGACTTTGGACTCTCCTGCACTTTTAAAAACGCCCAGCTGGGAACCAGGTGGGTGGTGTGGACAGAAGCTGGCCACATTGTGGCTGTGGAGTGCTTGGAACGAAGCTCGTCCAAACTGAGACGTGCCATAGGTTTCATAATAACACCCACCGGACCCTGAAGCCTCGGCATGAAAGAAAACCCTGAAGCATCTCATGAACGTTTTTAAATATTGATTACACGATGAAGTGATGACACCTTGAATACATTGTGTTAACGAAGATCTTTAAATTCATTTCACCTGTTTCTTTTTTTTTTTGAGAGAGAGAGCATGCACGAGTGGGGGAGGGGAGAGAGAGAGGGAGAGAGAGAGAGAATCCCAAGCAGGCTCCACCTCTGGCGCAGAGCTCGATGCAGGGGTCCATCTCGCCACCGCGAGATCACGACCTCAGCCGAAATCAAGAGTCGGACGCTTAACTGACTGAGCCACACCAGGCGCCCCACTTTTTATTTTCTGTAACGTGGCTATGGGAGAATGTCCAAGTCCACCTGAAGCTCGCATCTGTGGTTTCTGTTATATTCCTCTCTGGACGGTGCTGGTGGACAGTGGGGTATTGTCGGAGAGTTTGAAGCCTACTGGTGTTGGAGCTGCTGTGGCCAACACAGCCAGACCCGCCCCGCTGATACCTGCGTCTGTTCCTTCCGTACTAACAAAACCCTGACTTGTGTTTTGGACGGCCTTGTGTCAGAACGCCTTTTCCTTGGCTTCCCACGGAAGCCAGTTCTTGCCAAAAGGGTACACGTGGGAGTCTACTGGATGGGCCCTCTGGGAAAGCCATCGTTAATGTGAGAAAAAATGGGGACTTGGCTGGCACGTGCCTATTGGCCGTGGCTCTTCCCCCGCTTTTCGTACCTGGAACGCAGACACAATGTCTGGAGATAGAGCAACCTCCTTGGGACCGGAAGGGTTTACAGCCACGCTCTCCGGATGGCTGGGTGGAGGAAAGAGACTGTTGCCTGAGCAGTGTCACCAGCCCGCCCTGCCCAACCGCCGACTCCCCACGAGTGAGCAGAAGGAACACCTCTTTGGGCTCAGGCCCCCGCGGTTGGGTTTCTGTTATGCGAGTTGAATATGGGCCCGACTGGTCATCATCATTACATTTTGGAGTCAGTGCAGTGGATATTTAGTGCCCTTTCAGTCTGTCCCAGACACGGGAGCATCCTTGCTGTGTTGGGGGAAATGCCAACAGTGAGAGTTGGGCCTCCCCAGCGCAGAACTCAGAAAACACCAATGCTGGGGCCCTCCCAGCACGAGACTCTGCCGATCCGACTGACGGAAGGGAGAGTTCACTTCGGAGAAACCCTAGAAGGGGATCATGTAGGGCACCCAACAGCCTTTTTTTTTTTTTTTCAACGTTTATTTATTTTTGGGACAGAGAGAGACAGAGCATGAACGGGGGAGGGGCAGAGAGAGAGGGAGACACAGAATCGGAAACAGGCTCCAGGCTCTGAGCCATCAGCCCAGAGCCCGACGCGGGGCTCGAACTCCCGGACCGCGAGATCGTGACCTGAGCTGAAGTCGGACGCTTAACCGACTGCGCCACCCAGGCACCCCCCCCAACAGCCTTTTAATGCGCACCTCGTCTCGTTGGCCAGCCCACGTCGGCGGTGTCCGTGGCCTGTGACCCACAGGACTGAAGCGTGAGCCTGCGACTTGGTGACCGTCCCGTGACTCCACCGTCTCCTGTTAAATTCCAGTCCCCAAGGAAAGACCCTGGGCCTGTAGCTCCTCAGCAGGAGGGGCCCATCTGAGATTAGGCACATCCTTACATTGAGCCCCCGTGACCCAGGCAAAATGCAAGAGAGCCCCTGTGCTCTCCACCCATCTCATTTTCAGAGGCCACCCCGGGGCTGGGCTGTGGGGGTTGAAATTACCGATGAGGAAAGTAGACAGAGACCAGACCTCTGCAGGGAAACATAACGAGTGAGGGTTTGCTCAAATAGGAGTCTCCCGACTCAGACGAAGTATGCTTTCCAGCTCAGGTGTCGGCCTCAGCCTGAGGCCATGTACGTAGAGTCAGAGAGCCCGGATTCAAATCACTGTCCCAACACTTCCTCGCTCTGGCAGGTCACCTAACCTCTGAGACCTTTGGTTTCCTCCTCAGGGCTGGCTTCGTGCTCATGAGACCGGTGTGGTCACATAGGATCCCCCCTGACTTAGAGGGTCCTGGGACTTAGTTTCATGCTTTGCTGTTGCCATCTGGAAATTCTCAACTTTTGACCAAGGGGCCCTGCACGTGCCCCTTGAAAACTCATTCTGCCCCGGGCCTCGCACTTTATGTAGCCAGTCCCGCTCCTCTATAAAATGGGACTAATATTTACCCCAGGGGTTTGTGGCGAGAATTAACTGAGAAAACGGCTCTTACGAGCTTAGCCCAGTGTCTGGAAATAGTATGTTCCCAGCAAATGACAGCCGTTATCTGTCAGTGCAGGTGCATTTTCTGGCGCGTCTTCCCCGGCAGGCTAAACTCCCTCTGCCTCACTCACCTCCACATATTCGGAGCCCGTGTGGGGACAAATCTGACACCCACTGCGGCATCGAGGTGGTTGGAAATCTTAGGCACCAAGAACTCCCAGAAGTGGAATTTTGTTTCCACTCTTTCCAAATATAAAGGCACATTGAACTTCTCTATGACTTTGACGCTGCAGACGGAATTTCCTAGAGGACTTGATGGTGACGAATCCAGGCCATGTGATCAGCCAGAAATACCACGGGCTCACAGAAGCCCTGGGCTGCCTGCCCCTGCTGAGTGACTGACACCTGTCTGCACCGGACAGCACTGAGGTTTGGAGATCAGACAGAGCTCTCTTGAACGCCCCTTAAAGGCCCCAGGGCCTCACCTCTTAGCCCAGCTGCTTCCTTGCAGACCCTGAACAGCTTCACACGTGTGCAACCGGGCATGTTGTATGGGATTCGCCCCGCACCTCCGTCCTCCTGTGTTGGGGGGGGGGGGGCAGACATCCTGATGCCATCCTACAGGATGCCCCCCAGAGGCTATGCAACCCAGACGTGGGCAGCAGTGAATGCCTGCAAGGCCACCCTTGGCTAATGAGGCATGAGAGTCAAAGCATAAATGCTTGCCTTTCATCCCCTTGACGGGCGGCTCTGAAATACACTTCATGGGGCCACTTGGAAGGACCTAGTGGGACGGGGCACAGCCCCCTGCGCATCAGCAAACTTGTTTCCTCCCCCTGTTCCTCACTCCTGCCCCCTGATAGCAACCCCATGCAAGGAAGGTTTTGTCTGAGGCCCTGGAAAGCCAGGGAAGCCCAGACTGAGACAGTACCCCCCTGACCCTCCTGAAATTCATTTATTCATAACAATCTACCTCTACGTGTAGTGAGAGCAATCTAATGCTCTAACTGTATTAAAAAAAATTTTTTTAATGTTTATTCATTTTGAGAGAGAGAGAGAGAGAGAGAGAGCATGAGCAGGGGAGGAGCGGAGAGAGAGAGGGAGACACAGAATCCAAAGCAGGCTCCAGGCTCTGAGCTGTCAGCACAGAGCCTGATGTGGGGTTCGAACCCACCAACCATGAGATCACGACCTGAGACAAAGTCGGACACTTAACCAGCCATGCCACCCAGGCGCCCCTGCCCTAATTGTATTTTAACGGCGAAATTAAAGGAAGTGATCTATATAAAAAATTAAGTATCTTTCACTTTGTATACGTTCAGGCAAAGTCTTACCAGAAGACCCAGGGGGCAGTGTAGATATGGCACCTTTATGTAGATTCACCATGACTGGGACCTGGCACTGAAAATCCGTAGAAGCAGGGTCAGGGGACTCGGCTCTCTGAGTCAGCCCTGCCATTAACCTCCCGTGTCACTCGGGTCCTTTTCTCTGGGCGGCTGTTGTCTCAAGGATAAAATGTGTCATTGAACTGTAGGCTCACTAAGGACCCGTCCTGCTTTACTTCTCTAAGGTTTTCTAATCTGACCTTTTCTGGACACTTGTTTTCTTGTTCTGGCCGCAACCCCCCCCCCCCCTTCCCAGCTGTTAGACCGGCCATCGGCAGCTGAAATAGTAAACTTGGCATTGAGAATCTGTTCCTGCCAGGCACTGACGGAAAGGACAAGGTCTTGTCATTATGGAGTGCTCATCCGGGGAGGAGGTGGGGGAGGGGAAGAGACAGCAAGGAGACAACTGAACGTAGCGTGTGCCAGACCAGTAAGAGCAACGGAGAGGTGTGGAACAGGCACGGGGTTGAAAAATATGGGTGGAAGGGGCGCCTGGGTGGCGCAGTCGGTTAAGCGTCCGACTTCAGCCAGGTCACGATCTCGCGGTCCGCGAGTTCGAGCCCCGCGTCAGGCTCTGGGCTGATGGCTCAGAGCCTGGAGCCTGTTTCCGATTCTGTGTCTCCCTCTCTCTCTGCCCCTCCCCCGTTCATGCTCTGTCTCTCTCTGTCCCAGAAATGGATAAACGTTGAAAAAAAAATTAAAAAAAAAAAAAAAAAAAAGAAAAATATGGGTGGAAGCTGGGGAGGGTTGCTAAATAAACACATCCCTTCTGACCTGCATCGGGTAGCGCCATCTATAAAGGGCAGCGCTTTCTGAACTGGCTCCCGCTTGGAATGCCTGCTGCTTCGGTTGCTCAAGGGCTCGTGGCCGGAAACAATTAGTTATTTTATCAGCCTGCATTGTTTCTGCCGGCCAGGAGTTTGGGGAAGGGCTCCGCCAGGTGGTTTTGACTTGGCATCTCTCCAGCAGTACAGCCAGAAGGGGTCTGGAACTGCAGGAGTTGGAGGCTGGGGCGGCTGGGGGCCGTGGGGCATCTCTCTCGACTGTAGGCTCAGGGCTTCTCCGGGGGGTTTCTGTCCGTGGGAGACTCTGAGACACAGAGACGCTCTGTTCATTGCTCGCCGTTCCGGGCTGAGCTGTGTCCCCTACTCATACAAATTCATGTGTTGGAGTCCTAACCCCTAATACCTCAGAATGTCACTGTTTGGAGACAGGGCCTTTAAAGAGGCGATTTATGATAAAAGGAGACCATCAGAGTGGTCCCTAAATCGATTTAACCGTTGGCCTTATAAAAAGAGGAAATAAGGACACCCAGCGAGACACCAGGAGCACCTGTGCAACGAGAGGACCGTCGGGGGACACAAGGCAAGGGAAAGAGAATGGCCAAACCTCAGAAGAAACCAAAGCTATCAACACCTCGATCTCAGCTTCCCAGCTTTTAAGACTGTGAGAAAATGCATTTCTGTCGGATACGCTACCTGGTGTGTGGTGTTTTGTTACGGCAGCCTTAGCAGATGCAAATACTTGCCTTGGAGAAGCCGGCTGCTGTAAACGCTACCGGCACAAGGAAATGAATTCTGCCAAGAACCTGAGGAGGCGTGGAAGTGCCTCCTTCCCTAGCTGAGCCTCCGGATGAGACCGCCACCCAGCCGTCACCCTGATTCCATTCCGGAGAGACCCTGAGCCGAGAATTCTGCTGGGCCGTGCGCCCGGACTTCTGATCCACAAAACCTGTGAGGTAGCAATAAGTGTTGTGGGAAGCCACTAAGTTTGTGGTCATCCATTACGCAACATGGAATCCAAACCCACCTTTTATGATCCAGCCTTGAAAGTCACAGCACACTCTCTGTTGTCTTTTAGTTGGGTGCCAGGGAGCCATAGGCCCACCCGGGTTCAAATACTGGGACTGGGGGTATGGCTTGCTGTGGCCAAGTTTGGAAAATACACCCTGTGGCACCTGCATAATTGAATTTTAATTCATGGCTCATGCGTTGAAACCGTAGCTTGCTTTCTGCATCTCTGCCATCTTACTTTACACTACACGTCTTCTCCAGTGGGTCCTCACAGGGGCTTCTACTGAGGCTGCTTGAACCCCGCTGAATGATGTCTGTCTGTCCCTTCAAGGAGACACGACACCAACTGGTATCGGAATACCTGTGTATATCGTACAACAGGCTTTTCCAAACACGCTGCCCGCGCTTGATGACTTGATGACATTTTCTCGTGATGCTTGCTAGATAGAAACAGTTTCTCATCTGTGTAGATTTTCCTTCACTCCACCTTGGCTGCTCCTAGCGGCTGGATCCATTGGCACAGCCCGGGAAAGCTCGAGCAGAGCGAGCTGACTGGAAGGGTGCGCCCTGGCACCGAGTGCGGTGGTCTCCAGAGTAGGCTTTCCATGAGCTAGCCCCCCATCCCAGGTGCTCCCGGTGAGAAAGGGCCTTGGAGGACATTCAGGCCAACCAGACATCTGGGGCTCAGTTCCCTTCTACAACATCCCCACCTAGTGGACCTGCCAGGGTGCTTCTCCAGTGGGGATAATAATAACTTCCAGTTGCCCCAGGGAAGGAAAGGGCAGGTTCTAGCCCCAAGAAAGAGGCCATTCATCAGCTTGAGTCTCTAAGCTGCTTTCCTTGACCTCTTTAGCAAGACAATAGCCTGGACAGCCAGACACGGTGAGAAGAAAAAGATTCTCTAAGTTCCTCCGGTGTCATTATGATGTTAGAGTTTGGCTGACTAGATCCTAGAGTGTCATCTACAGACAGAGGAGAAAGAAGCCATGGTCTGAGTCCCGGGCAATGAGAAATCCATTCCTTGTACTTTGGGAGATTATGGGAGGAAGAGGAGAGAGGCAGGGGAAGTGGAGGAGCTGGCCAAGGTCCTGGGGGCTGGGGTGTGCTGTGGAGGTCAAAGGGAGGGCCAGGGACTCTGCAGAGCCATGATACATTGCCCCATGCATCCAAGCAGAGGCTGACAGGATCTAGGAGAAGCCTACCCAGTGGCCTCTTCCAAAATGGCGCCAGGTGCCAGACAGTGAGTCTGACAGAGCAGTACTTCCAGCCCCAGGAGATCTCAGTGTTTATGTGCCCTAGTGAGGACACCAGGGGATGCTGAGAGGGCTGGCAGAGTGGCCTGCGGGGGGTGGGGTGGGGTAAGAGGCCACTGCAGGTAGGCACCCGCGACTGGGGCAAATGGCCAAGACCCAGTGACGGGCCTGGCCAACACCATCTGATGTATACCGACCGCTCAGTGAATGTGAGGCTTTACTCTGAGCCCTTTCT
The DNA here is from genome assembly GCF_014898765.1 of Herpailurus yagouaroundi. Classification (NCBI taxonomy): domain Eukaryota; kingdom Metazoa; phylum Chordata; class Mammalia; order Carnivora; family Felidae; genus Herpailurus; species Herpailurus yagouaroundi. The sequence continues at coordinate 148,642,173 of NW_024412376.1, read as the reverse complement.
GTTTGTTATCTCATTTAATCTTTGAATTCATCTTGTGAGGTAGGTACTGTTGTGATCTGAATTTTGCCGATGAGGAAATCACTCAGCAAGATTAGATAGACTCGGTCAGAATTTAGTAGTCCCAAGGCCAGGGAGCAAACCAGGGCAGGGCAGAGGCTGGGGAGTATCTAGAAAATTCTGCATGCATGTGAGGACCCTTCCTGAACCCAACTCCCACTGTCACAAAGACCCTAGAAGTTTTCCTGAAGGGGAAGCCAAGAGGGAAGAAATCTGGAACACTGCATTTTACTTGCCACAGCCTGAGTGATCTAACGAGACTATTGTTGGATTACAATGAAGTTACGGGATTGGCCTACATTTAGTTTACTCATTACCCACCCAGTGGGGTGCGGTCCATAAAAAAATATTAGGTCAATTAGAGACAAACTGCAGAAGCTTAATGTTTTGCATGTCTGAGTGGAATGCAAGTGAATGTATGACTTGAATTCATTTCTTAGCCTGGATTTTATCTAAGGACCTATTTAGTCCGAACTTAAGGGTCAGAAAGTCCTGGGTTTAAATTCCAGCTGAGCTACTCACTTGCTGTTTGACTCTGAACAACCTAACCCTCTAGGGCTTCATCTTCACATGTAAAATGATGACCACAAACATATATGGTTTAAAGCCAAGACCAGGAAACATTTTCTATTAAGAGGCCAGAGAATGACTTTGCAGGTCATAGAATGTCTATGGCAACTATTCACTTCTGCTCCTAACGCACAAAAGCAGCCACAGACAATACATAAGTGGGTAAGCATGGCTGTGTTCCAATAAAACTGTATTTACAAAAACAGAGTGCCAGATTTGACCCAAGAGGCTTAGTGTACTGACCCCTGGGTTAGAGTATAGGCTGCACGATAGCAAGCAGATCCCCAAATACAGTGTCTTTGTTGAGACAAAAGCTTTTTTCTCACCTCTGTTAGCCGTCTGGAGGTGAGCCACCTTTGGGATCCGGGTGCTTTCCATCCTTTGCTCCTCCCATACCTAAGGAATATTTCAGGAGTGGCAAGGACAAGGCTGGAGGGGCTGGAGCTGAGCAAGCAAGGGGAATAGGGTAGGCGACGAAGTCGGAGAGGTTGTGTGTGTAGGTGTGTGAGAGAGAGACACAGACAGACAGGGGCAGCAAGAGTAGCTTAGGGTCTTGTAGGCTGCTATTGGGGCGTGATGATGGCATCCCGGACTTTTCTTGGAGCCACCTGATCTGAACTACATTTTAACAGGATCCCTTCAGCACTTTGTGGAGGACAGACTGGGGGTAGTCAAGGAGGCAGTAGGAGACCAGTGAGGTCATTGAATTATTGAGGCAAGAGACAACGGTGACAAGGAATGGTTACATTCTGAACATATTTTTTTTTTCATGTTTATTTTATTTTTAAGAGAGAGAGAGTGTGTGCAAGCAGGGGAGGGGCAGAGAGAGGGGGAGACACAGAACTGAAGCAGGCTCCAGCCTCTGAGCTGTCAGCACAGAGTCCAACGTGGGGCTCGAACTCACGAAGGGTGAGATCATGACCTGAGCCGAAGTTGGACGCTTAACCGACTGAGCCACCTAGGCGCCCTCTGAACATATTTTTTAAATGGGAATGTGCTTCTTTTTTCCCTCTGGGAAGATTCATGAGTTTATTCAGCTTATCCAAAAGTGACCCTCCCAAAACTTACAAATCACTGGGTAGACCTGACACGTTTGGGATCTGGCCACAGGCCTCAGGGGACCATTTAGTTTCCGCGCCTCCTGTAGCACATGGGTCCACGTGAGCAAGCACCGCATCTGTTTTGTTAGACTCTGAGTCCGTAGTGCTTACTTAGCACAATGCCTGACACATAGCGGGCTCTTAACAAATATTTGTCGAATGAATGAATGAATGAATGAATGAATTTCCCCTAACAAAATGCACACAAATGCAAGAAAGCACATTGTGTGCCAACGAAGCAAGTATTTGTGTTACCTTCCATGCTGATGAGCAGCTTTGCTTCGGGAGCCACCTCCGTGGGAGACAGAGGGAGCAACAGGGCCAAGATGGCAGTGTTCGCACAGCTGGCTCAGGCCAAGTTCAAGGGGCCACAGCTTCACAGGCCTTCCGGTTGTGCTTTAATAAATCACAAAGCCATAGGCTTTTACAGTCTTCAGTACTTGGGACCAAGATGGTCAACGCTGCAAATTCCAAGGGGCTACCAGGTTCAAAATCGACTTCGAAGACCCAGCGGAAGCAGGACATTGCCAGGTCTACAACTCTTGGGCAAGACATGCTGCGACGGTTAATTTTATGTGTCACAGGGAACCCAGATATGTGGTTAGACATTATTTCTGGGTGTGTCTGCGAGGGTGCTTCTGAATGACATTTGCATGTGAATCAGTAGACTGAGCAAGGCACTTGCCCTCCCCCATGTTGAGGGGCCCTCATCGCCTTCATTAAGGGCCTAAAGAGAACAAAAGAGCGAGCAAGGGAGAAGTCACTCTCTCTGCCGGATGGTCTTAGAGCTGGGACTCTCATCTTCCGTAGCCTTCAGACTCAGACTAGAATTTGGACCACTGGCTTTCCTGATTCTCCCCAGATCTTTGGATTACGGACCTGGGGAATCCTCAGCCTCCATAATTGCATGAACCAATTTCCTATAATAAATCTATCATCTCTCTCTTTCTCTCTCTCTTTTTCCAATTGCTTCCGTTTCTCTGGAGAACCATGGCTAATACATACGCCATTTCTGGAACGTGGCTTCCCACCTAAAACACAGTGATGTTAGAAGAGGCCTCTAAAGGATTTCGGGCCCACAGGCACCATGTGTCTGGACCCAGGCCTGGTCTCATGTGTCCTGGACAGAAAGTGAGTAGCTGGCTGGTGGTGGGGGACAAGGGGTCCCGATCGGCGGCTACTGATGGATAAGCAACATAGAGAACATGGAGGCCAAAAAACCCACCAGGTCTGGGGAGCCCTCACTGCAGTGAATCACGGAGGACCTGTCCAGCCTCTCATAGTACCCGCCCAGCAAAACAGACGGCCTCGCCCCTCTTGTGTTTGCATCCCTCTACTACATACATATGCTTTACCTTGAATGGTCTTACGGAAAAAAACATGGGCTTGGGAGTCAAACACGTCTGGATCAGCACCTGGCACCTACAAAGCTGTGTTGTTTTGTTTTGTTTTGTTTTTGCATTTGTGAATTAGAGAGGGAGAGCAGCGCAGCGGGTGAGCATACACTCCCCAGTGCCAGATTGTCCCAGGTTTGAAGCCAGGCTCTTCCACCTACTGGCTGTGTGACTCCAGACGAGTTCCTAAACCTCTCTGTGCCTCTGTTGTTTCATCTGTGAAAGAGGGGTAATGATCGGACCTACCCTGCAGAATCGGAGAGGATAAGATGAAAACAAACCAAATAGGCGTAAAGCCCTCAGAAAGTACCCGGCACTCAGCAAGTGCCGCCTGAAGGTTAGATATGATTAGTATTTTCGGTGTAACCTTGGCCAAGTCACATGAGCTGAGTCCCAGCTTCTTCATCTGTAAGAGGATGATAACATTGGCCCTGCCCATTGGTCATGAGGGTTAGATGTAACAATGCATAAGTGATGTAACCTATGCAGGCATAGAAACTAAAGTGACAATGGGGGTCATTCTCCCCAACCACACTTTGTGCGGACAGTACAGTTCAGTGGTTAAAAGTGTGGGTTCTGGGTTGGGGTGGCCAGATTTGGCCAATAAAAATACAGGATGCTCTGTTAAATTTGAATTTCAGGAAAACCAAGGGTAAGTTTTTTTAGCATATGTTCCACGCAATATTTGAAACATTCTTCTTTTTTTTAAATTTTTTTTAACGTTTATTTATTTTGGAGATAGAGAGAGACAGAGCATGAACAGGGGAGGAGCAGAGAGAGAGGGAGACACAGAATCTGAAACAGGCTCCAGGCTCTGAGCTGTCAGCACAGAGCCCGATGCGGGGCTTGAACTCACGGACCGTGAGATCATGACCTGAGCTGAAGTCGGACACTTAACCGACCGAGCCACCCAGGCGCCCCAATATTTGAAACATTCTTATACTTAAAAAAAATGCTTGTTGTTTATCTGAAATTCTAATTTAACTGGGCAGCCTGCATTTGGAACCCCATTCTGAAGGCAAACTTCATTGTGTTTCTATCCCAAGTCTTATTTGCTGTATAAAGTTGAGCAAGTGCCCTACCCGCTCTCGACCATAGTTTCCTGACTTTGCCGGTCTTTAGCTGTGCATCCCAGAGAAGGCCTCAGCCTCTCTGTGCCTCCATTTTTTTCATCTGTAAAATGGGGAGATGAATGTGCCTGCCTCATAGAAGAATAATGAGAGGAGGGAGTTAAGCCATATGACACTACCCAGCATGCAACAGATGCTGGCCATCACGCCATCAGTATTATTTCAGTGAAAACAAATTGAGAATTCTTTTAGGGTAGGCGACACGCTGGGTGTTGGGGAAATAGTGGTGACCCACACAGACCCAGTCTCTAAATTGAAGGCTTTCTCCTGCCATGGCCTCCACGACTTTAATGGTCATAGAAATTTCCTATCTTGGGGCGCCTGGGTGGCTCAGTCGGCTAAGCCGCTGACTTCGGCTCACGTCATGATCTCGCACTCCGTGAGCTCGAGCCCTACATCGGGCTCTGTGCTGACAGCTCGGAGCCTGGAGCCTGCTTCGGATTCTGTGTCTCCTTCTCTCTCTGCCCCTCTGCCTCTCACGCTCTCTCTCTGTCTCTCTCAAAAATAAATAAACATTCAAAAAAATCTAAAAAAAAAAATTTCCTATCTTTAATTTCCTAACAGCCACCAAGCGTTGGTTTGAATTCACTTATGATTCCCTTGCAAATGTCCACTTTTCCATTCCCCTGGGCCATCATGACTATAAATCATTGTCTTGTGATTCCACGCTTAGAAAGAGCCAGGGCTAGAACCTGCTCGTTGGAGGGTTTTACTGGGTTATTTATTGTGACAGAAAATGCAAATGGGTTGGCAGTAAACATAAGGGGAAAAAAGCCACCTCAGCAGTACAGGCAGAACGTAAATGCAGATGGAAACGGTGGGGAGACAGTGGCATTTTTAGTAAGTAGAGCAGATACTCCACTTTGCTGAAGATATGAAATGCCAGAAAATTCTCCTGACTGCCTATGTTACTGAAAGACACTTCAAGTTGACCTGCTTCTTCTTTCGGGACCCCAGAATGACATTACGTTTTGCTGTATTTGGTGCAAAACAGGCTGATGGCAAAAAGGCCGACGGAGTGGCAAATCACACCCTAGAAGGGGATCGTAGGGGAGAACAGAGCTTTGCTGAACTCCATCAACTTCCAGCACCCGCAGACAGGATCCTCTCTTGGGGCTGACAAGTTTCTCTTCTCTACTGGTCCATCTCATACCAGAAAGATCTTTTCCGAGTGGCTGGAAATACATTCCCCTGGTCTCTACGGACGACTTACAAAGAGAGTAAGGAAACAGGGAGCCCTTGTCACCCAGCTCTGCTCATGAATACAGACACATCGCCACGTCCTGAGTTGTCGATGTTGGCAGGGAGAAGACTTCTTTCCTGCTCCGGATGTTTCCTGCCACGGAGAGGGAGCCCCAGGGACCGGTGAGCCAGAAGGAGAGACCAGCGTGCTGAAGTGAACCTCATCCTCTCCCTCCTGCTCAGCCTGCAAAGAGCAAACGTGTCCCTTGCTCCTCCGTTCCATGCACCTGTGGCCAGGTATGTGTGTCTGTTTCAGGGTCCAGTGTTAGCAGATCCACCTGCGTGCACAGAACGAGTCCCAGTCTCCGACGAAAACCTCATCGACAGTAAAGGCGCTATTCTGGCATTTTATGATTTTTCAACGGGGACAGTTTCCAGACAGAGAAGAGGTCTATTCGAGCTGATGTAACAGAATACCAGAGACTGGGTGGCTTAACAATATTTATTGCTCATGGTTCTGGAGGCTGGGAGTCCAAGATCAAGGTGTTGGCAGGTTCGGTGTCTGGTGGGACCCTCGTCCTAGCTCGCAGGTGGCCACCTTCTCCTACCTCCTCACGTGGCTGAGAACCAAGAAGGAGGCCCTATGTCTCCCCCTCTTTTACAGGGGCTCCTAATCTCATTCATGAGGGCTTCGGCCTCATAACCTAATCACCTCCCAAACGCTCCACCTCCAGATACCCTCACGCTGGGGATTAGGCTGCAACATAGGAATTCTGGGAGAAACAAACATTCAGCCCACAGCAGCTAGGGACAGAGTCATGTCCGATCCTGGGAGTTCACAAAGCTATCTCTGAGGTATCGTGAATGGTCTTCAGTCATCAACATCCTTCTCTAGGTCGGCCACGACCCACAAAACACAGGTCAAAGCCTCACTGTCACGAAGAAAACTTCCTGGGAGTGGTTAAGGAGGTGAAGGCAATTACATTCCTCTTCCGTATTCCATTCCTAGTCAAGACTCTGCTCAGATGCCTTCCACCTAGAAGGCTGTAGAAATGGCACCTGCCCCTTAAACAGTGTGTGAAGGGGGAGAAATGGTGTTGTGTGTGTGTGTGTGGTAGGGGGGTATGGTGGGGATGTGTGTGGGGAGGTGTGGGGGGGAAGAGAGTGCACTGGGGTATGGTGTAGTGTGGGGTATGTGTTTATAGCAAGGGGTGCATTGGGGGGTGCGTTGTGTGTGGGGGTACGGGGGTGTGTGTGTGTGGTGTGTGTATACGTGTATGTGTAGCTTGTGCTTATGATGTGAGTCACGGGGGGCGGTGGTATTTGTGTACGTTGGTTCCTAAACTTTCTCAGATCAAGGGCTCATCAGCAATCGTGGTGCTACAAGCCATTAAAAATGGGGTACGGGTCATCAACCACCCAACAAATTATTCCCAAACTAAGCAGCTTAAAGCAACAAACACTCGTGATCTCAGCCTCTACGGGTCGGGAATCCGTGAGGGCCTTAGCGGCACAGGGTTTCTCATGAAGATGTAGTCAGGACGGTGGCCGGGTCTGCAGTCATCTGAAGGCCTGACTGGGGTTCGCTCATGTGGTGCTGGCTGATGGCAAGGGGCCTCAGGTCCTTCCATGTGGGCCTCTTAACAGGCTTCTTGACCGTCCTCACAACATGATGCTGGCCTCCCATGGGGAGCTAAGAGAGAGCGAGAAGGAAGCTTCACTGCCTTCTAAGACCTATTCTTGGAAGTTACACGCCGACACTTCTGCCACATTCTACTCCTTGGAAATAAGTCCGGAAGTACGGCGTGCGTTCACGGGAGGGAAGTCAGTCTCCACCTCCCAAAGGGGGGGGGGGCACCAAAGAACTTGTGAACCTGGGTAACACGGTGCAGAGAAAGAGAAGCAAAGGCAGAAGAATCTTAAAATCTATTGGATGCACTGTGGCCGGAATAAAATATATTAATGTTTGAGCATTTAGACCTTTCTTCCCCCCACCCTCTGCCTGGGAAGACCCATGTGGAGAGATGGGACGGAGGCCAGGCAGCGGATGGAGAGGTGGCATATGGGAGGGGTTTTGGAAGACTGGAGAATCAGGAGGGGCCGCCGTGGAATGTGAGCTGCTAGAAAACAGCTCCACTGGGGGAGACCGGCCTGAAGCAGCAGCAGGGGGAGGGTGATGACCAGGCTTTCCTCTTCGTTCAGGGAAACGAGGAGAGACCAGAACTACTTGTAATTATTCCCTGGTTTGGGGCTTGCTTCATTAAATTCTACGTTGCGGTGAGACTGGACCACCTGGGTCTTCTTACTTTCTCAAGCTACATTCACATTCCCCGAGCCTTCCCACCGCTACCGTAAAATGGTGAGGAAGCACGATGTTTAAAGCTGCTTAAGTGCTTCTGCATCTCTCTCAAGACGTTTGTATTCTCGGGACCTAGCACAGCCCTGTTCACATAGTGTCACGACTCCCAATTTTCTCCTGAGGCCCCAACCTTCCTTTCACATGCCCTTCAGCACACAGCACCCTTGAAAGCAAACAGGGAGATGATAGAACTAACTGGGTTGGCGACACAAACTGGGATCTGTCAGCCCTACCATTGGCGATGCCAATCGGGGCTCTGGGTCAGTTCTGGGGATGATGCATGGGCTGGGGTGGGGCATGGAGAACTGGCTAGGCTTCTTGCAAGATGAAAGAACCTGGCTGTATTTTTTCTCTTGGTTTCTAGTAGACATCTGGGGACATACGCAGGAGAATGCTCTTCAGGGCTCCCCTACAGATTTCCGAAAGTGCTGGGAATTTCGGGGTAGCACTTAAATTACTGTACGCCTCTTCCTGTGTTGCCTTGGCTTGTCGCCTGGCTGAAGGCAGAAGCTGAGATTTAGCAAGAGGCCGCCTGGAGCAGAGGCCAAGAGGTGGGGCTCACCTAAGGCCCTTAGTCTCAGCTCTGCTACCCAATTTGCTGGAAAAAGTCATTTGTGCCAATTAGGCCCTGGTTAGTAAGGGGTTGTCCTGTCTGGGAGGCAGGTAGAGAAGCCAATCGTAAGAACAGGTGATCAATGAAAGTGACACATTGCTCACGCCTCCAATTCTTCTTAGACAGTTAGTCCTCAATTAGCTCTCTGAGAAATACAGAAAGTGAGTGTACTTGCCTTGCTAATGACCGCATGGTCAGGACTGAGCAATTTACACAGCATTTTAGTTCCAAGATTAAATGCACTGAAATATTGGGATTAATGAGCTTCCGACTTGCAGGTTTGGAAAAATTCAGTTCTTTTCTGTACTTCTCCACAAACACAAAACAATGATTCCGTGGTCAAGCAATAGAGAAAAGGCCATTCTCTTCTCTATCTTGGTCAGGGGTACTTGCTCCGGCCTGAAGCAGCCCTTCCTCCTATGAATTTATTATCTGTATTCACAGTACATATTTCACCGGAATGCACTGGGCCTAGGTCAATGGCTTTTTATGGTTAGATACCTATCAGGTAGATACCTGATCACCTGGGTATCCATTCTCTTTGGTTGGTGCTTGTGATGGACACACTCTAAGGTCACCCCCAGCCCCATGAGTCCTTTACAATCTCCTTCCTTTGAGGAGTGACTGCAGGACCTATGAACTGCTTCCAACTAATAGAATAGGGCCAAGGTGATGAGATCTCACACCTATTGCTCCTGATGACCTTACAGAAGCTCACAGTTATGTCACGAGAGGATCTATGGGGAAGACCACTGGCATGGAGCTGTGACTCCCTAGGAGTTGAAAGAGGTCCCCAAGTCGAGAGCCTGAAAAAATATGGGGTCCAGAGACCCGAATGAGCCTGAAAGGAGATGCTTCCCCGGCTGAGCCTCCGGATGAGACAACAGTCTGGCTGACACCTTGAGGGCAGCCGCCCGAGACCTGAGCAGGGGATCGAGTTCAGCTGTGCCAGGACTCCTGACCCATGGGGACCGGAAGCTAATGACCATGCTCTGTTTTAAGCCACTATATTTGTGGTCATTTGTTGCATAGCAATAGAAAATTAATGCAACCCACATGCCATACCAGTAGTTAAATAATTGGTAACCACTACTAACTGTTTCTTTCATTGCACAATTAGCCACACACTGGTTTGTGATGCAGAAACACCAGCCCCGGTGTTGTCACTATAGCTTCCCATGATGATCACTTTTCCTCTTAACTAGCTTTAAGCTCCCTGAGGGCAAGAACTCTGCCCTTGTACTTTTTTTTTTTTTTTAATTTTTTTTTTCAACGTTTATTTATTTTTGGGACAGAGAGAGACAGAGCATGAACGGGGGAGGGGCAGAGAGAGAGGGAGACACAGAATCGGAAACAGGCTCCAGGCTCTGAGCCATCAGCCCAGAGCCTGACGCGGGGCTTGAACTCACGGACCGCGAGATTGTGACCTGGCTGAAGTCGGACGCTTAACCGACTGCGCCACCCAGGCGCCCCTGCCCTTGTACTTTTTAAAAAGCCCCACAGTGTATCAAAGTAATTGACCCACAATAAGTACACAGTCATACATGATTTGAGGTTTTGACCCTTCATTTGTCCAATGAAATCAAATGGGTCTAAAGACACAGACACATGAGGCAAACTTTCACTGCTCACTTGCTGTGTACCGGGTTAGAGCCCAGACATGCAGAAAACAAGACAAAAGTCTTGCCCTCAATTTGTTCATGGTGCCACCCAATCAATGGGATCCCATCTTGTCACCATGCAGAATCAGAGGATGCCCAAAGATCCCCAGAGTTCTTTGTCAATCCGTCAAGATTATGATCGTGCAGATCAGGCAGAAGTGTAGCTGTGAAGTCCTTCAGTGACTTTGTAGTGACTTTTTAGTTTGCAAGTAGAAGCAAAAGTCCCCCTGCAGTACCCATCTTCCATTTAAACAGGGAGTAAGCCACAAAGATAAATGGGCATACTCCACCCTTCCACAATAGCCCATCATGCCCTCAAATCTGTGACTCAAGTGGGCATATCCATATTCAAGCAGACCAGAGATCAAAGCCATATTAGGCATGAGCTACTTTTTATTCATAGACTTACAGAATATATCGACTTAGGAGGCATGTTGTTTGTTAACTGTATTTACCAAAAAGAGTTAAATATATATTTAGCCTTAAAATGCATCCATTGTAGCTTGCATACTGCAAAATATGCTTTCATATACATATAAACTATTCTTATTTTACCTAAGTTATGCATCTAAGATACATAAAAATGGTACCGAATGGCATATTGGCTTATTTTATCACAGTTCTTATACATTCCTGATAGTCAAAGGGATTGATTGGGAATGCATAGTCTCCTACCGGAAAAAAAGGTAGATTCTGAAACAAGTAATGGAATAAGGTAAGGATAAGAGTGCCTCGCTAGGTTTAGATCTCAGTAGCTTTACGATTCAATTCTTATTTCGATTAGCATTACAACTGGCTCTCTTCATTAAAAATTGGCTGTTAATTTGCCTGGTAGTCCCACCCTCTACTTGCCTGGCTGAGGCAAAGAAAATCGTGATGACCTTTTTCCTTCCATCTTACTTCTACTTTCCCCAAAGAGTTTCCTCCACAGCCATCTGCCCTGCTTTTCTGCCCATTCCCTTTAGATTGTCCCAAGTCGGGACCACCTTACTCACTGCGTCCACAATTAGACTTCCGCACTCCACTCCAGGGCTCTCTCTTTAACAGAATCTTTGGCCAGTGCCTAATGAAAGAACTCTCTTCCAAAACTATGAGTGAGAGGCTGATACCTCTGTAGAAGAATCAGGAAGCCTGCTAAAGGCATATGCAAATAGACTCCCCTCCTGCAGACCTTCATCTCTCTTTCATTCTACCCCCGGTCAGAGAAATTTCCATCGTGAGTGTTCCTGGCAACCAAACCTCCAGCATCCCACGCTGATTTCTTTCCTAAAAATACACAGCCTCTCACTCCACGGGGAAGAAAAATGCAACACCGGCATTTCCAGCATGCTCCCCGAAGGCTGATTATGACCCGGAGCAATTCATCATCACTCGTGCCTTTGAGTTTTTAGTTTTTCCCTCATAGAATTCTTCTTGTGTATCTTGTGGACGTTGTGACAAGAACCAAATGTGTCTCGACCTCAACATCCCCACCGGAGCTGTGGAGGGAGGGGAAGAGAGGGTAGAGAGGCAGCCGTGCCAGCTAGAAACCCTCTTTAGAAGGGACAATTATCGGAAACTTCTGGAAGACTTTCAAGAGTGGGGCCTTGCATGTAATAGCAGTTCCGTAGCATTGAATTGTTAAATGGACCAGTTGATTAAATGGTGTCTATTCAGCATTAGTCTCCTTCTGGCTATGCATATTTTGCTATATTTTTAAAATGTTATCTCAAGGTGCTGCTATATTCTGAATCACGATAAAAAGTCTTTATTTGGAAGGCATGTCAGACTGTCACAAAGAAAACACAAAGCCTGCTGTTGAGGGGGAAACCTCCGCCTCGGCCACTCACTACTGGATAACCTTGAGCAGGCAACTGACTTCGATTTTTGCACCTACTTCCTTCCCTCTGAAATGAGCATCCTGCCCGCCAATGAGCTGAAGAACTATTTATTAAACAAATGAGCTGGACACAGATGCACACTGAAAACATATAAAGCTTTGCTGAAATGCAGGGTGGTCTTATTATCCGCTGCCCGAGGACACAGAGCCATTCGCACCTAAGGCTTGTTTTTAGTCTTCATGAGAGATCTGTTCCTGATCCCATGCTTTAAGGCTGTGTGGCGTGGCCACTTGGCCACCTGGAGGGACTCAGCCTAGCCACAGAGACTGTAAAGAAGAAACAAGCTGACACGATGGGAACCAATGGGGGATGGGAAGGCATGGACAAGAACAGCCCCGCCTAGAACGATCTTCACAGGGGACGGTCCCACGTATCTCTCTGCTTTGGGTTTCTGGTGTTGTTGGTTTGTTTTTCTCGTCTTACGTTATTACTGGGGGGAAAAAAAGCTTCTTGCAGAAATTGTTTAAAACTCAAGGGATGCCTGGGAGGGAGCAGTGGGATTAATGAAGCAAAGCTTCCACCGACTTGCGCCAAGAACATCTATGCTCCCTCAGCAAGTCGGCCAGAACAAATAGCTACTCCCTCAGCACGGAGACTCTTGTAGGCTGCAGACTCTGATCTGGTCTCATTTTGTCAGAAGGAAAAGAAAAGAGAAGCTGGTTGTGGCTGCGGGGATTGCCCACCCTCCCGCCTTCACCCAGCCCCCAGTTCCCTCAACCTGCCTTCGACCCGCCAGCGTCTCACCTGGACTCAGCAAGAGCCCCTCTCCCCGCCCCCGTAGCTGGGAAGCTGGTGCCTTGCTCGGGAGAGGCAGCCCTGGGAAGAGGTGTCCCGACTGCCTTCTCCACAAGCGGCGGCAATCAGGAGCGTCATCTCGACCTGGCACAAACGCGGGGACCGTCTGAATGTCCCCTACGTTGTTTGCCAAGTGCCTGTGTTTCCGCCTGGGCTTGTCGGAAGGTTCCATGTGCCAGAAAGAATTGTTTGCCCCTCCTCACCGCCGGAGAAATGCCAGAGCTGCCCCACTTTCGGCCTCCGATGTGGGGATCGGGGCATCTGTAGTCAATTCGAGTAAACCAGGAAGGCAAAAGAACGCATGCGGAAGAGTGACTTTGCACTTAAAAAAAATGAAAACAAACCGCTTTTCTCCTGTGGGGTTGGTGCTTAGTAGGAAAGTTTCAAGCAGCAATCTGCCGTGTGCGGCTGACCTCCTTCATTAAAACCCCCGGTGTCCTAGGCTGAAAGCCCTCAGCCTGCAGTCCCAGAATGGACCCAGGAGTGCTGTTGCAACACCGATGCTATTTATTGCCTTCATCTGCGTTGCTTAAACACCAGAAACAACAACGCATTCACATTTGTAGCGAAACATCTACCTACTCGTGACTTGGCAAACAATCGTGAAAAAATAACACTGCAGTACAGCATGATTGTGCTGATTTCAGGGCGACAAGAGACGTGGTCGAGTTGCTCTTTCAGAGCCACTCCCCAAATCCACTTCACATCCTCTGAAGAGAACCAAGCTAATCGGGCAGCGCATGCTCTGGGAACCTTCCACAAAACCAGGGCCCATGGGCTTCCCAGTAATCCACACCAGAGAAGCCCATTTTGACATAGGTGCTCTGGCCCCCTGGGTGCAGACCTGGTGTGTGGGGCTCCGTGTGTCTGGCTGCAAAGCCGGTCCCTGCTGACCGGCCTGAGACCCTCAGCCTACTGGGGATGAGCCCCTGCCAGTACATGGCCCCGTGTCAGCGTCTGAGCCCCAGGGGGCTTTCCTGTGCTACGCTCCCGGGACAGGAAGGGGCATTAGCGGCATGAGCACCCTGGGTGCTGCCATCTGGTGCCTCAGCCTCTCTGGGAGGGCTGTACTTGCAGCAGCAACATTAGCAAATCAACAAAGCGGGACATGGTATGAGTAGGGAGGTAGGCAGGTGGGCAGCTGGTAGGTTGGTACTCAATGATTTCTAAGAGTAAGTTGCCCAGAGGGCAAAGCCATGCACAGATCAAAGGGCCACCTCTAGGTTTTCAAAGTCCACCGAGACTTGTGAAAAGTCCTCTTTTGATTCCATAAAATCTTGCTTCAGAAATTCTACCAAATGCTCATCAGGCGGAAATACCTGTTCTATTGCTTTGAAGGATGGGATGAAAAGCACCATTCAGTCTTTGGCCTGTCTGCTGGTTACCCACAAACTCAAAAGAATGGGTTCAGGGAAGCAGCTGGGTCAGGGAGAGCATCTAACAAGCGGTATTGCTCTGGTCGCCCCGGGGGCCGGCTTTGAACCACAAGGAAGAGGGGAAATGCCTTTGTCTCACTCATGGGCCTACAGCCCGCGCTGGGCCTAGATATGCATCAGCAGAGTATTCTCTTTGTGGTAAAGGAAGCAACGTCCAACATTATTTTGTTAACACACCCATGATGTGCGTCTACGTGAGCCAATGAAATAGCCAATGTTCTGCTATTAAGGGGGATTCAGGAAACTGAAATGGCTCAAAATAGCATTGCTGAGTGTTACCAGATTTTTAAACGACTCAACAGCAAATCTTTTCAGCTGACTTTGGCTTTAAGAGTTCTTACCAAAAGGATTGCTAAAATGGAATGAGAAGGGCCCATAGTTTGGTCTTTGTTTGTTTGTTTGTTTATTTCATTATAAGAGCCATCCCATCTTATCCAACTTTCTCCTTCCTCATTAAAAAAAAAAAAAAAAAGCACATTACTGTCCTAGATGGTTAAGAGCTAATGCTGTACTCTTTTCTCAGTGACAACAGGCTTTAAGATGTCTTTTTAAATGGGAGAACGGACACGTCATGCAATTAGCCAATAAATGCAATCCCTGATTAAAATGTGAGTTCTAAAATTTTGAAAACTTCTAACTATTCCCCCAGTGCGGTTTTAATTTCAGAGCTCTGAACTTGGCTTCTTTTTGTATTTGCTTCTTGGTCGCTCTCCTGTGAGAGCCAGGGCTACATGTCTTTTAAATTCACCAATCACACCTTCACAAACTTAAGTCAACGACTATATGTTCAAAAATCTTTGTTTTCCCTTTGAAACTGGATGCAAAAAAGAAATCTCTCCTGTCGGTGGAGACAGCCGTGAAGGAACGAGGCGCTTGCACATAAATCTCCTTAAATTTTGTGAACAGCTGCTTTTCCTTATCCCACTGGTATATCTGGGAGAACGTATAGTCACTCCCCAGGGCCAGGTAGTGGTTATCTTTAAAAGAAAAGGGCTGCAGGGTCATGGCCCCCCGGGATGGAAGAGCCTGGATCTCCACAAACCGCTTACTATTCCACTTCATGACCCTGGAGTCCCCGATGAAGCGGGTGAGGGAAAGGTAGAGGGCATTCTGCATTCTAAAGCTTTTCACGGCCAGTACGTCCTCCATGTTGGGGATATCACTGTGGGGGACAAACTTCTTAGAGCTTTTATTCCACTGGAGGATGATGGGGACCTGGGAGCGGCTGGACAGAATCAGATGCGATTTCCCGTCTATGTCCACAAACTCCGCATCCGTGTCCCTGAACCACTCGTGCAGAGACTGGTAGGAGTAGAATCCTTTGCTGTTCCATTTATACACTGTGGACAGCCCAGCTTTCGAGCTGTCTGCGATGACGAAGAACGTCTCGTCCTCGATCTGAAACAACTCGATGTCGTTGGGCTTGGAAATGCGGGAGACTTCGATGTCTTGGAATTTGACAAACTTGGTCCAGCTCTCGTCGTATTTGTAAATGTGGGAGCCGCCGAAGAGCTGGGCCACCACCACGAAAACCTGGTCGTCAATGAGGATGGCCTTGCAGCCCACAATGGACTGACCTGTGCCCCGAGAGAAACGAGAGGGGATTAGGGCACCGCGGTTAAAAACGCTCCTCCACAGCGAAAATGGGGCCCTTGTGAACTGTAAAATGGGGAGAGATGTAAAGAAATGGAAGGAATGGAAAACCGGACAGCCGACGTGGAGAACGGTGTGGCGGTTTCTCTAAAACACTGAACACAGAATTACCATGTGACCCAGCAATTTCACTTCTGGGTCCAGAGCGAGGTCTCTAAGAGATTTGCACAACCGTGTTCGTAGCCGCGTTATTCACAACAGCCAAAAGCCAGAAGCAATCCAAGCGTCCACTGATGGATGAACGGATAACCAAATTGTAGTACGTACACACAATAGAACATTGTTCCACCTTAAAAAGGAAGGAAATTCTGACACATGACACATGACAATATGGATGACCGTTGAGGGCATTATCCTAAGTGAAATAAAGACAGTCACAAAAAAGATAAATAACCTATGATTCTACTTATATGAGATCCCTAAAGTAGTCGGACTCATAGAGACAGAAAATAGGACGGTGGTGGCCAGGGGCTGAGAAAGAGGGGAGAGAGGGGAGTTAGTGTTTAATGGACACAGAGTTTTAGTTTTTTCAAGATGGAAGGAGTTCCAGAGATTGTCTAACCAGCATGGTGAACGGCACTTACTGCTACTGAACGGTACACGTAAAAGTGGTTAAGATGGCAAGTTTTATGTTAATGCATATTTTCCCACAGTTAAAAAAATTTTTTTTTTTTTGGGGGGGCGCCTGGGTGGCGCAGTCGGTTAAGCGTCCGACTTCAGCCAGGTCACGATCTCGCGGTCCGTGAGTTCGAGCCCCGCGTCAGGCTCTGGGCTGATGGCTCGGAGCCTGGAGCCTGTTTCCGATTCTGTGTCTCCCTCTCTCTCTGCCCCTTCCCCGTTCATGCTCTGTCTCTCTCTGTCCCAAAAATAAATAAACGT
>NW_024412376.1:148596200-148620464 GCF_014898765.1 Herpailurus yagouaroundi | reverse complement strand
TGTGTACTATTGAGCAGGCACTATACTAAGTACTTTACATGTATTTATTCATTTCATGCTTACGACAACCTTATGAGACCAGTATTATCATCATCATCATCCCCATTTTATAAGGGGAAAAGTGAGGCACAGAGAAGTTAAGTAACTTATACAAGGCCACACAGCGAGTATGTGATAGAGCCGGGGACCTAAATCCAGGTAGTCTGGCTCGAGTCTACCCTCAACTACCAACATACCAAAAAGCACAAAGAGGAAAACCAACATCACTCGTACTGCAAATGCTGAAATAACACTTCGTATCTTGATAAATTTCTTTAATCGTTAATCTATGCACATACCCAAATTCCAAATTTAAAAATAAATTTCGGCTCCAGGGCACCTGGGTGGCTCAGTCGGTTGAGCAACTGACTCTTGATGTCAGCTCAGGTCAGAACCTCACAGTTGATGGGTTTGAGCCCCGCATCAGGCTCTGCACTTACAGGGCAGAACCTGCTTGGATTCTCTCTCTCTCCCTCTCTCTCTGCCCCTCCCCAACTCACGCTCCCTCTCCCTCTCTCTCTCACTCAAAATAAATGAGTAAACTTAAAAACATAAATGTGGGTTCAAACATTTTTTTAAATTAAAACTAAAAATAAATTTGGGCTTAGAGGATACGTGGGCTTTTTATAGTCTACTTTTTTTTTCACTCGACCGCTATGATGTAAACGTTTTCCCCTGTTATTGCACCTTCTAGAACTTGAAGCTTTAATATTATATGGTATT
The DNA here is from genome assembly GCF_014898765.1 of Herpailurus yagouaroundi. Lineage (NCBI taxonomy): Eukaryota > Metazoa > Chordata > Mammalia > Carnivora > Felidae > Herpailurus > Herpailurus yagouaroundi. The sequence continues at coordinate 148,619,702 of NW_024412376.1, read as the reverse complement.
CCATCGCATGGGTGTATCCTATTTTTAACAAATCCCCTATTGTTGGACATTGCAGTTATTTCTAGTTTTTCATTATTGTACGTAACATGCTTCCTTGTAGTCTTTTTTGAAAACCATCTGGCGGTATTCTTAAATGCAGGCATTGCCGTGCTAAATGTTGGGCACGCTTTTTTTTTTTTTTTAATTTTTTGTTTTCAACGTTTATTTATTTTTGGGACAGAGAGAGACAGAGCATGAACGGGCGAGGGGCAGAGAGAGAGGGAGACACAGAATCGGAAACAGGGTCCAGGCTCTGAGCCATCAGCCCAGAGCCCGACGCGGGGCTCGAACTCACGGACCGCGAGATCGTGACCTGGCTGAAGTCGGACGCTTAACCGACTGCGCCACCCAGGCGCCCCAACGTTGGGCACGCTTTTAAGGCTTCTGGATTTAAACTACTGAACTGCTCTTCGGAAGCCGCCTGACTCCACCCTGACAACACCAACAGAGTGCGGACTCCTGCTCCCCTTCCTGAGTGGCCTACCTATGGAGGTCCCTGCGACCCAGAAGTGTCCCACAGGCCTGCCAGTCTGTCTCAGCTGCAGGGCGCTGTGAGAGAGACAGAAAGAATTCCTTTCTTGGAGATGTTCCAGAACACCTCTGTCCAGGCGAACACTTTTAGCCTATAGAAGTGTGAGTAGAGGCAGAAATCACCGTGCGTGTGTGTGTGTGTGTGTGTGTGTGTGTGTGTGTGTGTCTTAGCGTAGGGGAGAGAGTAGAGCCTAGAAATCAAAAGGCAAACAAAATAAACCAAAGACAGGAGAGCTGAGAAGAGATGTAGAGAGAAAAAGGAGACGTAAAGTGTGAAACCTTGGGGTGAGCGTTACAGTGGGTTTCCTTCTCCTCCCAGTAGCAGCAGATCCATGGCTGAAGCCGTCCCTCCCGCGCATGCTCATCACGATCTGCAAAGGGGGACGCAGGTGCCCCTCCCAGTCCTCAGGGCCCCTGTCTGGCCAGGCATGGATTGAGGAGACCGTGCCCAGCCCTCGCAGACTCTGGGATCACTCCGTGATCAAACAAGATGACAAATTACATGCATGGCCCGTGAGGGGAAAACGGGTCCGTGTTTCCCTTGGTCTTGTTCAAGGCAAGCGGCTACAGGGTGGTGGGGAGGAAGTATTCCAGAGGCCACAGCAAGTATATTTGTCATGTGCCCGGCGCATGAGCACTTAGGGCTCTCCTTCACGCCAGGCCGCGCTCAGGGAACCACACTCCTTCCTGCACCGAGGGATCCAGGCTGTTTCTGAAATCACCCTCTGCTCCCTCGGTCATTCTACGCTGGCCCCTCCTTTCCTATGCTGATGAAAGTTATGGAGAAGTTTTAGCTGAAGTGAAAGAATTAGGCTCTGGAAGGGGGGAGGAGGGCTGCCCCTTTTTTTATCCCCAGGTGACAAAACTAATATTCGCTGAGGACCTACTACGTGCCCGTCTGCCCCGGGCCCCAGTCAATTCTCGTGGGTCCAATCCGACGATGATCCCATTTTACAGATGAAAGGGGCTCTTGGAACGAAACTAACTTTGCCAAGGTCACTAGCTGGAAAGATCTGGAGCCAGTTTCATCGAAAACCTGCCTGATGTTGGAGCTCACAAGTTTAACTACCTCACTGTTGTAACCCGTTTCTCAGGCTTGGCTGTGAAGAGGATGTAGATGGGCTTTGTGTGGGGCTGCCCACCGCTCATTAGATTGAGAGCGAGGGGCTGAGGAGTCCCCAGAAACTAAAAAGGCCCCACCTTGGCTCTCACCTTGGCCACACCCACTCCGACCTCACTGAATGCTTCCCACCCACCGCTGCCCCAACCCACGCCCCGGCCCAGGCCATCAGCACCTGCTCGGATTCCTGCAACAGCTTCTCAACCAGTCTCTCTGCTTCTACCTTGGTCCCCTGTCCCTGCCACAGGCTACTCACAGCCCACCCCCTGTGCCGGGCACCTGCCTCATCCTGGGCAGCCCTGCCGACCTCTGCACGAAGCTGTGCACTCAGATTAAAAACCCAAGTCCTTCCTCTAACCTGTTAGGTTCCTCTAACCTGTCCTTGTCTGCGGCAGCTTTCCCTCTGGATCATTTTGTTCAGGCCAGAATGGCCCCCCGGGTGACCCCAACAGGAAAGGTACCCTCCTGCCTCCGGACCTTTGCACTTGCTGTGGCCTCTGGAATGCTTCCCCCCCACACTGTCCACATGGACCAACCCCTCATGTCCCACCCATCTTCTCCACGAGGCTTTTACCAGTCTAAAACGTCAACCCTCCCATGGCCGGTTCTTCAAAACTTCCATCCCCACCTTCCTTTCCCTTCTCAGTGTGTTGCCATCTGCTGTGTTATCTGCATCATAATTATTTGCCTTTCTTTTTATCTCTTGCTCCCATTACAGTACAAACCCGTTGGGGGTGGAGGTATAAATCTGGCCTGTTCACTGCTGTGGCCCCAGCACCTATATCATGCCTAGCTCAGAGTAAGTGCTCAAGAAATCATTGTGGACAAATGAATGAATGAATGAATGAATGAATAACTTGACGACTGTCGGGATGCAACCAGCTGCAGACTGTCAGAAGGGCAAGTGGAGGGCCATGCTGTCCCTTCCTACCCAGGTCAACCTGAGAGAGGAAAGGGGTGAGATGCATCAGTGACAGGCCCTGAGCTCTGCCCCCAAAGTGATTCAACATGCCTGAGCCCTGCTCTCTTTGTCTGCAAAGGTGTGAGAAGGAAGCCGGCACTGAGAGCTGCTTGCTCTGTGCCTGGCACTCCTTGAATCCGCACAAATATCCATATGAAGTACCTGTGTTGCCCGTTTTACAGATGAGGAAACTGAGCCTCAGAAGCCACAGCCACTTCTTAGTACCTGGCGGGGTCAGGAGTACAAGCCACATGCATCCGTTTTCAAAACCTGAGCTCCTTATCATCTGTCCGCCGCCTCTCTATTGAAAGGGGCTTTGGTCCTCCCCCTGCGGGCAGGCAACCCACACTAATACCTCAAGGGGCTGCAGCCAGCTTCCAGTGAGATACACCAGCGCCTGGCACCTCACGGGCCTGCGACCAGCCTTGGCAACAAGCCCTGGTGTGGAACCCCCTGCACAAAGCACGGGGGCCAGCTCTCATCCCTCACCTATCCTCCAAGTCTGCAAAAAGAGGGAAGCAAAAAGCATGTGGATAGCAGCCCCCACCCCTCCACCTCCTTTTTGCCTCGAACATGGACTCTGGGTTCCTCGGTCCACCTGCAGCGCTCTGTGCTGAGTGTGCACTTGAAGCCAGAGGGGCTGTTCTCGGGATTGTGAACTCAGCACTAGGAAGCCAGGTGGCCCAACAGCAGAGGCTCATCTGACGTGGCATCTTCTGAGCTTACGGAGGTGCTCGCGTGTCTCACAGACCTCTCAGTGCTGCAGAAATTAGGCTCATTAGCGTCTCTGTTCTTGGAGGGGGGGAACGGCACTCTCTCCGCCTCCCTACACCCCCTGCACCTGCTGCAAAACCGCGCTGCACCCGAGAGATTCCTAGGAGTCTCCTAATCTGGAATTTCTACCTGATATGCTTCTCTGGCTGCAGCAGCAAAACACTGCTCTAACTCCAAATCGGGAACCACTAAGGGCAAGCCTCTCACAGGGTAACAGGCCACCGTGGTGCTGTTTATAAAGTCAGTGTTATTATCAGATTGCACTTGGAAAACAAGACGTCTCTAAAAGATGATTTTGACTTTACCCAGTATTTACAAAGCAAGTAGCTCGTTTTTAGCAGCGCTAAGACAATGGGTTCCTGACAGCGTTGAAAGAGGCATTAACTAGGTCTCAACCCAAAGGCACGAATTTAGACAGCCATTTATTCTTACCGTGTTTGTATTTGTGAGAAGGAAGCAGCGGCCACCAGGATCTGGCAAGTGTGGGCATGTGTGTGCATGCATGCATGTGCACGTGTACGCGTGAGAACGTGCGTGTTAGCATATTCGTTAACAATCAGCTTAACCAAAGTCGAAGGTATCACTGGGCTGCTGAAAAGCTGTTGAAGTCTTAGGCTGCCACAAGTGATCAGGATTAAGGGATTCTCTGGTGACTTCTCACCACGACCGGAAAATCCCTCCTACAACACTGGACCCATCACCTCTCCGTTTGGAAAGAATCAGCAACAATAAATAAGACCACCACCCTAAGTTTCTGTTCTCACCAATAACTGACCAAGTCGAGAAAGAATCAGAGAGACGAGGGCGGGCTGGAATGTGTTCCGCGACTCTCACCAAGTCAGAGAGCCCAGCTTTTCCTTCCTGGGGAGGACAGAATGCTTCTTCGCCCACCAGCCACAATGAAACGAGGGGGATACATTGACCAAAGCCACAACATACCTGTGATATTGTCATAGCTCCGGAAGTTCATTTCGATATGGTCCCACTCCAGCACCATGCAGTTCTCCATGCTGGGCTGAGCGATGGCCACGTACACGTCGTTCTTGGAGTTGAATGTATCCACTGAAACCGACTGGTAAGGCAAAGTCTGATGAACGACAAAATCTGGGAATGGGTAGTTAAAAAAAAAAAGTCTCTATGAGATCCCTTGTGGGAATTATCATCCACCATCACCCTTCTACCCTTTTCCATCCTTGGACGTGAAGAGGACCAGGAAAGAGGGAGGACCGGAGAGAAGCAACACACACATCACAGCGTGCTTCATTCTGGGAGATTCCAGAAGGCTTCTCTGCCTTGTACAGGATGATGAATGCACAGCTTCTACATTCTCTTCTCTGAGACAAATAGCTCACCGTTTGGCTACAGGATCTCAAAGTTTTACACAGATTTCGGTGAGACCTGGCTTTCAAAACCACAAAAGACCGCCCCATAGCAACATTCCAGAAATGATCATGCAAATTACTCCGGGAAGAGAGCTGCAGTGGTCACACCGGTTTGGGAAATGCTGTCTTTCTAAGCCTTCTTGGACCAGCCTGGTAGCAAAAAACCTGTTTCATTTTGTTTGTGTGGAGTTTTTCAAGCTTACCTGCCAAGGCGATTGTGTATAACCCTGTTATATTCCCACGCTCTGCCTTACTCCTGGGGGGAAACACCCCCACTCCAGGTTCAAAACCAAAAGTAAACTCCCCAGGGCCTCCTGGGTGGCTCAGTCGGTTAAGTGTCTGACTTCTGCTCAGTCATGATCTCATGGTTCATGAGTTCGAGCCCCGCAGTGGGTTGTGCTGACAGCTCAGAGCCTGGAGCCTGCTTCAGATTCTGTGTCTCCCTCTCTCTATGCCCCTCCCCTGCTCATGCTCTGTTCCTCTCTCTCAAAAATAAAATAAACATTAAAAAAATTCTTTTAAAGTAAACTGCCCGAAGGGCACACTGCAGTTTCGGAAACCACACCAAAGGCTCTGATACAGTGTCAGAAATTTACAAAGCCCACAGTGCAGGGAAGTTAACCAGTGTGTTCACCAGTTACTGGACTCGGTGCCGTAAGAAGTGGCCATGCCTGAGATCTGGACAGTGTTCTGCAGCTCAACGAGCAATTACTACAGATCTGTTAGATTTTCAAGCCACACAGAACTGTCCTATTTGACCACGTGTTCTATTCTTACATTTAGCGCTAACACTCCTCATCCCTTTTGCTCCCCTGAGCTACCACTGACTCATTGTGTTATCTTGGTAAGGATGTACAAGTTTCCCAAGGAACGGGGTGAGTTTGCCCCAGGACACAAGGACAGTGAGCGTGTGGGGAAGCCAGAGAAGAAACGAAGAAGAAATTTAAAAACAAACAAACACACACCAAAACACTAATAAAGTTTAAGGTAAGTGATTTCTTCTGCTAGAGATGTTTCAATGTGTGCTGCTTTTTGGCAGGCTAAATGCACCCTGGTAAAAAGATGGTGGACGTCTGGCTAAGGGAAGTCTTTCCTATGAGAAAACCCTGGCGTTGACCATCTCCTCCCCACCCATCCTTAGCCCCGCCTGCACAAGCCCCAACTCTTCTGCAAAGCCTTCCTGGCGCCAATACCCAGGACTCTTTCCTAACTCACTGGATTCATATTAGGCACTGCCGTTTAAATCTTATTCTTCACGATGACTGAATCTCCAGCATAGCGACTTCGGCGTTGGATTTGGAGAAATGGGGAAGATCTTACAGCCCCGGGCCATTTTACAAGGCCAGACGCTGAAGCTCAGAGAGGGCATGCGCCTGGCCAGGGCCACACAGCCGGTGTCCTGTGCCTCCTGAGCCAAGGGCTTTGTGGGGTCAGGCCTGGGTCCGACCCTCCCGGGAACCTCCCACGGCACAAGCCTACGGCAGCCACTTCAGAAATAACTCTGACTCGGAAGCCTCTTGAAAGAGGTCACATGAGAAAGGCTGTAAGGGGGTAGGCCACTCAACAGTGAGCAAAGGCAGGAAGTGCAGACGGGGCAGAGGCAGGAAAGGAAGGGAGAGACGCTGAGCTGAGCGAGTATTGAGGTGGGAGGAGCGGAGCAGGGCTGAGCAGAGCAGGTAACAGGGGCGGGGGGAGACGGGGGCAGGGCTGAGGCAGTGAGGACAGCAGGAGGCACAGGGACGAGTGCTTAGAGTCAGACCCCCTGAATCCACTTCCCGCATTTGAGACTCTGGGCTGTGTGCTTGCCCCTACCAGGCCTCAGTTTCCTTATGTGCAATATGGGGGCAGGGATTCTTACCTGCCAAGCTTGATGGCAGGGACACACTGATAGTGTCGGTAGAAAGGCCCATCTCAGGGCTCGGCACATAGTGGGTGCTTCATCAACACGGAATCGAGGTCTGAGAAAGGACAGTCTACCTCCTCTGTCCTAGCCCCCACTGGGCTGTATCTTGAGGAAGTGTCCATTTTAATGGTGTCTAAGATAACATGGCAGAGCTGTGACTCCACGGCCTTGCTGAGTGACCTTGGGGAAGTTATTTAACCTCCTCATTGTATGTTATATCATTCATGCTCACTTAGAGTTGTGCGTACCACAAAGTGAGTGCGCAATACCTATTAACTTTTGGAGGTGTCCCTATCCCCATTCTGAGTGTACGGGAGGTGCATAATAAATGCTTCCCTGGCTTAGAAGTGTGGGAGGGCTGGCCTTGCCCGCCCCATGGCCCGCTCTGAAAACTGTGTGGGGAAGAAGTCGGGGGTCATCGTGTGATGCACACAGGTGCAGGGAGAAGGGGGAGAATCAGAAAGGAGGCCGCCTTTGCACCCTGACGGCAAGAAGCGGCCGACGGAGAGTGGGGACAAGCGTCAGCCGTGGATGCCCTCATCCGGAGTGGAGCATCCGGACGAACTGAGGCTTTAGGTTCTTGCCTGTCTTTGTAGCTCTGCGACCTGGAGCAAGAAACCTGAGCCTCAGGGTCCGCATCAGTAAAAGGAGGGTAACACCTATTTCATGAAGTTGCTGTAGAGACTAAGAGAGCCCAAGTGTGAGCACGGAGCCTCCTACAGAGTGAGCCCTGGGGAGTTTTACATAGTAGCTCCGTGGGCGAGCCTCATATACTGTGTAACAGTGACCCTGGAACCCTTAGGAAGAATGACAATGGCTGCTAGCCCCACCCCTTTGTCAACCCCCACCCCCACCCCCCACCCCAGATAGCAGCATCGCTGCAGCAAACAGTAAAGGCACACAAAACTCAACCTGCAGATGTCTGGAAAAAGGGAAGTGGCGGCAGTTACCATCTGCTCCAGAAAAGGGCTCCAAGAACACCGTGCCATGCTCTCCATTACCAGGCAGACACATCCAGCTTCTCGGCCGCCTTCTGCTAACGTAAGCCCCGAAGGCTCCCAACACTCCTGCCCTGCCCGTAACCCGCGTCCCCCACCTGCACCCCCGAGTCTCAGAAACACCAGCATTCGCTGAAAACCGCAGGCTGTTTAAAGGGCAGACCCAAAAGTTTCCGTTTTTCATTAAAAAAATCCCAGAGAGAAAGAGAGCTGCCAAAATTAGACAGCATTTTACAAATCTAGCTTTTTAACGGTTCTATTTTCATTTGTTTTCCCAAAACATTGGTTTCATAATATTTTCTATATGCTGACTATCTGGCACCACACAGACTGTTAAATCATTGCAATTATAAATCTGATTCTTAATAGGAGAGTCCTTCTCCCCCTTACCTACGCAACACCCCCCCCCACACACACACGCACAAAAAAGGAGGAGGAGGCAGAAGAGAAGGAGGAAGGAAAAGGAAGAAATGTCTGAAAGAAAATGATTGATGACTATGTGTAGGGGTGGAGGGCGGGCTCGAGGAATTTTAAGATCTTCTCCCATCCCCATTTTAATTCGTCTTTCATGAACGGCAAAAGCACATTCGTTATGCAAAGCTCTCCAACAATACACATACTGATATGACATCAATTTGCTGGTGGTAAAGTCTTAATGGCATTCTCTGCAAAACGTGCTGCCACTCCCATTCACATTGGATTGAGTTCATGATGTCAGTGGGATTCTCACAATTTAGGCCTTGCTCCCACTGGAATCAACAGATTTTTACATAGCTATTTATAGCCCTTGCAGAAAATAAATTATACATGATGCTGATCCTATTGGGAGAGAAACTGCACATTACTGCATTATTTCTCTTTGCTTTTCATCAGCCCAGAAATAGGGAAGCTAACAGGACAATTAGGATGCAAAATTCACTCCAAGGAATTTAGTGAATTATCCTCCTAACATGGGGAATCATGAATAGGTAACAGGGATTTTTGAGGCGGTTAAAAATAGACTTGAAGCAGAGGGTTATGGAAAGACTGCGATTAATCTAGAAGCTGAAACAGTCCGGCGGTGGTTCTGCCATGTTCATTACACCCAGGTGCCACAACACAATGGTAACAGTATCTTCCTCTCCTTCCTCCACCTGAAGAATTTACTCCTTTCCTGAAAATCGGAGCTAAGAGAAAAAGCAAGGCCCTCAGACGATGTGCTTCTTCCCTAAAATGCAGTGAGGATGCGATAATAGTACCAGGACTCTCAGATTTGCCTTTCCATCTGCCATCATCCTTGCACATTTCCCTTCCAGCCTTGAATAAAGCACCGAAGAATGAGCCTTGATATGAGCAGGAGACAGGAACCAAAAAACCCCCAAACAAAACAAAACAAAAAACCTCAGAATGTATTGACTTAGTCCTTACAAGGCACAAGGCAGGGACTATCCCTGGGGGTGGACACAACTTGGTTCCGCCATTTTTTCTTGATGGAGAAAACTATGAGCAAAAGCTAATTTGTTCATGAGTCTCAAAGGGATAAGACAGTAGCAAAGATAGAATCATCACTTCCCTGTTACCAGGGAGGACTGCCGACTATCTAAATCTTAGTAGGAAGCTTTTTAGCAAAGGCAAATATATATATGAGAGAGGATGCCCTAAAATGTGTTAGGGGGCTCATGCTGCATCATGGGTTCTGGGTTTAGGACCAAGGTTGGTTCCAAGCCCCGTCTATTCCTATGACAATTCTCAGAGCCTAGATCATTTCCATAACCGTCCCCAAGGCTCTAAGGTCAGAAATGATGTTCTCTCATATAAATTATTCCCTGTCCCCAGATCCTCGATACCCATGCCATTCCTCCCAGAGACTGGCAGAGTTTTCAGGCAGGTGTGAAGAGAACAATGGGAAAGCTGCTCACTTCACCTAGGGGTTCAGAGAACTCGCCAGAAAAACTGGAGAAGAGGCAAAAAGGAGCCCCGGTGAGCTGCAGTTTGGCATTTCACACCAAATGGCCTTGAATGCCACCTTTTGGTGCAAATGTCATTGACTATGACCTCTGATTTATTGCACTGCTCTACAATATAATAAATAACCTGCTAGTGGCCTCAGCTGGCAAAGGGCACCTGCCAATTACACGGCTGAATAGGCTCCTTTTCAACGACGGAAGACAAGGGCGTCCCACAAGACTCGCGGTTTTCTTTCAAAAACACGTGAACTTGTAAAGTTCCTTATTTACAGAGATATCTGGAAACAGTTTTTACTTTATGAGTTCTTGTGTGTTTATTTGTTTGGAGGGCAGCAGTAGGGCTGGCCTAAATGTCACATTTTGTTCTTGGAGGGGTTTTTTTTTTTTGCCTCTGAGTTTCTGTAACTATTTTCTGAGTTCTGATTCCTGCTGTTCCCGCTGACATGCCTCGAGGCTTTGTAGATATCAACTCTCAGCCTAAATGTTTATTTTTATAAGTTTGGTAAGCAGGTTTCATACTGTGGATTGATCTGTTTTCCTGTATAATCTGGCTTCAGAAGCTGGAGAAAACTCCACCTAAGCCTTTCATACGGAGGCACTCACCTGCTCTCTACAAGGTGTGACACTGGAGGCAGTTAGTATTTTAATTTTATCTCATAACCTGTAAAATGTATAAATGGAAACCCCGAGGCAGGTCCTGGAAAAGTGCAAAATCAAACTTCCTTTCCATTTTTCCTCAATGTGGGTTTTTTCTTTAGATAACTACTTGTTCACTTCTATTTCCATTTTGCCATTGGTTACAACACAGCCAGTTACCTCTTTTTTACAGGGAACTACGAAAGCAATGTATGGACTTTAAAGTCTCATATTTATTAGCTGCACGTTCAGTAAACTTCCTATTATTCAATCAAGGGAACAGTGAAAACAGTCAATCAAGACAGCAGGAATGTGGCCCTCTCCGCACGGACTTTCCGTGAAACCTCATTTGCAAATGTTCTTATGCCCAACTTGCCAGTTCATACTTTGGCCCTTAAAAAAAAAAAAAAAAAAAAAAAAAAACCTTCAGAGAAATTTGAATTTTGTAAAGAATCACAATTCAAGCCAGGGCACTTAACAAAAAATCCTCCTGAACTGTCGAGATGTTTTCCTGACCACATCAGTTCATTTCCTTTAGAACGCTTAAATGTCACCTAAAATAATTTGGATAGAAAACGTTTACACCCACTTTTCTCTGGTTCCTGTGGATGATAGAAATGAAACACAAAGGGATTCCTCTCAGTAAGAGTCTTTCACGAGAGCGGTTCTGAATACCTGTGGTTGTGCATTCGTAGTCGAAGCTCGGCACATCATTTAGCGTTTTTTCCTGATATTCGGGGGGACCGATGCACAGGACGTCAGACACCGTGGAATTCGTCATCTTCAACCACAGATACAACCACTTGGCTTTGCAGTCACATTCAAATTTATTGCCCCTTAAGTCTCTAAAATCCAAAACAAAACACAAACACATACCTGGAGAAATGGACATGCCTGAAATGTTTCAGCAGGAATACGATGATTTAACATCCTGATTTATTTCATACCCCCCCTCCAAAAAAAGAGAAATTAAAAGAATGTTGTATTTAATGCATCCTATTTCTTGTACGCATCACTACTTTACTTAATGATCTTCAGTGCCCATGATTTTAACTGTAGCTTACAGAGAGCTCTCGGAGCTGACATACCACTATTTCTCCAAACTCCCCTGAAACGGTCACCATGCCAGGCTGGAAATGGGGGAGGGTAGACAGAAGAACGTTCCCCCCTCCCCCCACAGATGCAGACTCTCACAAAGCCAGGACATTACAGGAAGGTAGCGTTCACGAACACAATCGAAACATTAAGATCTTGTGGAACAATGTCCGGTAAGAAGTGCCAAACACTAGAAGATACAGCAGAGGGATACGCTACCTTGAAAAAGGAAACCTCACGCCTGGCGAGCTTAATTTGCCAATGACCTAACGCTACTAAGTGTATTCCAACATGGCAAGACCTAACACAATACCAACTATATATTGTTTCCCACCATGCACTCTTTGTCACTGATTTCTTTTTTTTAAATGTTTATTTATTTTGAGAGAGAGACAGAGACAGAGACAGAGGGAAAATGCATGGGGGAGGGACAGAGAGACAGAGGAAGAGAGAATCCCAAGCGGACTCCACGCTCCTTTCAGGGGCTTGAGCTCATGACCACATGCAGGACGTGAGCCTGTATGAAGAGTCAAATGCTCAACTGACGGAGCCACCTGGGCGCCCCTGTCACGAATTTCTGACTGCAACATAAAAGAAATGCAGTGAGGGGGAGAGGGGGCATTAAAGACATGGTTAACTTGGACACAATGACACGTGATTAACTTGGACACAAGCATTTTCCTTACTTACAGTTCAATCAGAGAGTCTAAATCACTGAAGACATCCCTTGGGAGTGCTTTTATGTGGTTATTGGCCAGAGAACTAGAATAAGAAAATCATATGTTAATGTGGTTATTATCCTCAGGCCCTGTCACTCCAAAGCCCCTTAAACAAAGCTAATGCTTTACAACAGAGCTCTCTCTAAACCTCTTCAGCACAACATGGCTCAATTTCTGGCTTTGCTCATTGATACTGAGATAAAGAAATAAGTTTTGTGACACAAAGACAGCATGATAGATGCTGGAGTACAATGTACTTTTTGCTCTGTTTTTAAAAGAAGCTCTTTATATACATTTGTCGAACGTTGGATGGCATCTTATATTTCTCAGAATAAAAGCCAAAGTCCCTTTGATGTCATGCAAGACTATGGTCTATAGTTACCCCCACTCCCACTTAACTATGAGACTGGATCTCTGACTACTCGAACACCCACGCTGGCCCCTTTACTATTCAAATGGATAAGGCACTCTCCCACCCTGAGGCCCCTGAACTTGTGATTCATCTGCCTGAACGATCTTCCTGTGGGTACCCACACAGATCACGCCATCATCCCTTTTAGGTCTGTCCTCACTGATCACCACTTCCCTGACCTCTACCAGCTCCCTTCCCTGCTCGGTTGACCTTCACCGCATGACTGTCGCTTCGCGTACCACATATTTTAATTCTCTGTTTATTGGCTGTGTATTCTCCCCAGACATAAGCAACACAAGGGCAGAGATTGTGTTTGTCCACATCTGTATCACGGCATCCAAGCAGTGCCTGGCACATAGTAGGTACTCAGGAAGCCTTTACTGAGTGAGTGAATGAATGAATGAATGAAGCACTGAGGTGAGAATGATCAAAGAAAAGATGTACAGTCTTGTCCAAGAAGTCTCCTTGCAGTCCATCTACGCAAATTCTATTACTTGTGAGTCTAAGAAAGGATTCAGTAAATACTCTTTTGCACAAAGACTCTCAGCTCTAACCCCATGATAATATAAAATTTCAACGGACTACAGTGTTTAGGGAGCAACCGATTGTGATCGGTTTCTTCTCTCATTAGCGAAGGTTGACCAGGAAGCATTTTGCATTGCTCTTAGTTTTGAAGATCTGAAATGTCCTAGTCTGTTCCTCATCTCCAGGAAGAACGACTACCATCAACGCTTTTTCTGATGATTCAGGATCATGCAGTGCCCTGTCATCATCCTGCTGAAGATGAATGTCCGTGGTGCTGGGCTGTTGACGTAGAAAGATGCTGGGTGTTGAAAAGATGTACATCGAGCCTGTGCTTCTCCCCAGGGCATCGTGCTCTAACGTGAGTCAGCCAAGAGACTGATGCCTGCTTTTGTTTTCTTTTATTCACGTGAGTGCAAACAGCAAGACATATAAATGATAAACACGTACGCGATTCAGCACCAACCCCTTTAAAACATATATATGGAATTAGCCTTGTGTGCATCACAGTGACCCAGCGGCTCGCAGAGAAAGCTTCGAGCCCATGTGTAACCCAAACATTCTTGCTGCAATATACCAAGAGAATATGGGGAAACCTGAACATTTCACAATTATGCCCCTTCCTGCCTACGTAACCAGAAATGGATTAAAATGCAATTTCATGTATTATTTTACCTTTCTTTCCTACATGATTTAGGGGTACATTTCTAAAGATGTTGGAAAACAGGCTGAATAGGTAATCAGGCTGTACATTGTCGGGCAGTAGCTTTCTGAAATTAAAAAAAAAAAAAAAAGGTGCTTGTTTTGCTTTTTTACTGGCTGATGGTCACTTTTTCTGGAAAGCCCCAAAAATTCTTTTAGCTAATTAAAGGTGAATTATTTAGCTAGACATTTTTAGCTAATTGAAATGTACTGTACCCAAGTGATAAGAATATATGGCAAGTTCGAAGCCCCAAAATGTAGAATGTTTAGCAACCTTTCCAAGCATTCAATTTCAGAAAGCCAAATTATTTAGATGGACTATCCACTCCACTCACACTAAGTGCATACCATCTCCCTTTCCATTTCATTTTGCCTACAAATTTATGGCACTTACTTCATTTCTGAAACTACTTAACAGCAACCTGTCCCCTGGGCTTTGCAGGACTGCTGGAAAATAAATGTCCTAGATCTTAGTTACAGATTGGTACTGCTTCTTCAATGCTTTGAAACCTGATCTATGTTTCTTGAGAACAAGAATGTGAGTCTGTAGGTGCTGGAAAAACTCATAAAAAGATACAAACCAGATACTTAAGCAAATTCCATCTAGTGACTTCCTTGAGCATAGGAGTGAGTTTTGGAGAGGCGGTGTGCAAACCTCCTTGCTTTAGAAGTTGACAAAAACTGGGGGCAGGTGGGAGGACTGGTCCATTCTTTCAACAATGTATTAAATGCTTTAACTCCTACCTACGTCTCCAACCTAAGGAGTCAGCTTTAGAAGTCACCTGACTTGCCCAGAAGCAGAGTATATGTGGAAAATCCAGCTCAGTAAGGAACCCATTGATCAAGCAGGGAATCACACGGGATGTGCTGCTAGCTTTCAGCCCTGTGCGAGACGCTGGGGGAAGAGCAGGGCTAATGAAAGATCTGCGTGGGCCCTGTCCTCAGGGAGCTTTCAATGCAGCTGGGGAGATAAAACTGACATCACGAAACAGTACCAACCAGTACGGCCAGGGCTACTTACAGGGTTGGGTATGTGCAACCAAGAAGGAGGTTACAGAGGGGAGATCAAGAACGGCTCCATGGGGGAGAGAGAACTTAATCTGGACTTTGAAGGAAGAGCAGATTACAGGAGGTCTAAGGTAGAAAATACAACATCCTAGGCAATGGACAGGATGTGAGCAAAAGCCCAGGAATGGGATGGGTTGGGTGCACACCGGGGTCCACGGAGAGATCAGTGTTCTGAGGACATTTAAGGACATGAGGTTGGAGACCTGGGGAGTGCCAGGCTCCACAGGCTTGACTGTAGAATGGCAGCATGCACTGGGACGGGCACCTGAATGCATCAGAAGTACGCCGGACCCAAGCAAAGGGCTCTTCGTCACACAGAATAGAAGGTGCCTCTCAACACACATGCACACATTTTATACACATGTGGTTGCGTGCACAAATAACCAGTGCGTGCGCACAGTTACGTGCACACGCAGCACGTACACCCATCTACCCGCATAGAAGTCCGTGCATCTCTGAGCAAACCTGTGCCAAGATCTGCAAATACACGTGCACATTGCTGCATGGTCACGCCTGTTTTCAGACCAAGGACCCGTAGTCAATGGGTCAAAGGAAAGCTGACACCTGGGCCAACTCAGTCACGTGGCTTTTTGCTTACGTTCATGATCTGGCCAGAGCTTCTGCTCGAAAGCAAAGCCTCTCATTCCTGACTTCTGGGAACCAGATCAATCTGGTCACAGCTGTTCCTCTCCAGACACCCACAGCTGTCTTCTTAGCAGACCCTGTCTGGCCACTCAAACTGCCCAGGGTACTCAGCAGTCCATGGAGAAAATGGAGACCTCTTAATGAGTGCAGGGGGGCCGTGCTGTTGCTGTTGACCATGATAATGACGGCAGCTCCAAGCACACTTTGCACGTTTACTACGGCTAATGGGCTGGATGCTTTGCAAGCGAGCATTAACCCACTCTATGCAGCAATCCCGTGGGGTCAGTATAATCACCCCCACCTCCAGGATGAAGAAACTGTGGTCCACAAAGGCTAGGCAACGTGAATAAATGGTGGCCTTGAGATTTGGACCCAAGTCTATGTGACTCCAAATCCATGACCTGAACCTCTACAGGAATGTGGGGATTTGGTGTCTGGGTTCCATCTGAAAACAAAACACAACAACAGCAACAACAACAAAATGAGGCTTTTACAGAAAGAAGGAAAACCTGAGGCAATAAGGACAACATGAGGCTGACACTCTCCAGGATCGGTGGTGCCGATCCAGACGTTTGGACCTCCCGTACTCCTCCCTTATCTGCTTACTTTAGGAGGTTTATTTAACTCAGACAGGGCTTCTGCTTGGTAGGATTCCAGAATCAAGTGCTCGTCGAGCCTGCTGACTGACACCTTTGCCTGTATCAGGGCTTGAGGTAAATGATTATCTCTTTCGATGTTCCAGTCAGGGTTGCACCTGCTGAAGGCACTATCACCCCTGCCCAACACCCCTACTCAGAATCTTCCTATTCTCCCAATTTTCTTTTTATCACAGAGATGAGACATGTTATCTTACCTCAATCACAAAGTATCTATCATGCACACAGGACCTGATTCCTGGCTAATAAATGGCTCTTACCAAGAAAATGACTATTTTTACATTTTCATGAACACAGCTGCAATTTTTTTCCAGTTTTCTAAACATGCCAAGTATGTGTACTTGCCTCATTCTGATATGGCAATTCAAATCAATTTGTGTTTAACTTTTTTTCCTCCAGAAAGCTATTAAAGAAGCCAGAGAGCTTAGCTTAAGCTGCAGATTAATCCAACATAAAAGAAAAAGCTATTTGCATTCAAATTAGAGGAACCACAAAAACGTCTCTATTCCATTTCACCCAAATTTTGATCCTGCATTCATTCTTCAATGAGTTAACTGAAGCCTCAGTTCCCAAATCTGTAAAATGGAGATTCACAAAGGTAACGAAGAGAAGGCTCACCAGGCACGCAGGCACACAGCAGGTGTGTTATACGTGATAGTGTCCGTCCTACCTTCTTCATCACTGGACAGAGGGCCCTCGCGGCTCCTCGTTTCACATGCTGTCATGTGGCCCATAACGGCAATTCAGGGTAACGGAAAAGATAATTAAGCTGAGTGCATGAGTAACCACACTGGACTGCTGTCTGATCAACAATACAAAACACTTCGGGCAACCTGGAACTTAGTTTCCTTGAGAGAATGTTACAATATGGACAAAACAGTCAAGAAAGAACAAGCATCTCGCAACACGTTTCATAGGACTTACAGGTGAGTCAGGTCACGAAGGCCACGAAAGGCATTTCTTGAAATGGTTTCTATCTTGTTCCCTTCAATGAACCTAAAGAGAACAGCAGTATCATTCCACCGAATTTTCTCCACTTAATCTCTCTAAACGATATTCAAAATGAATTCTTTTTTAAGTGGAGTACGTTCACTTTTATTATTTTTTTAATGTTTATTTATTCTAGAGTGAGAAAGAATGTGTGAGTGGAGAGCGGGGAGGGGCAGAGAGAGAGAGGGAGACACAGAATCTGAAGCAGGCTTCAGGCTAGCAGCACAGAGCTGGACGCGGGGCTCGAACTCGTGAACCAAGAGAGCGTGCCCTGAGCCGAAGTCGGATGCTTAACTGACTGCGCCACCCAGCTGCCCCCAAAACAAATTCTAAAAGCACTCATGAATTTAAAACATTCATCTCTCCGGGGCGCCTGGGTGGCGCAGTCGGTTAAGCGTCCGACTTCAGCCAGGTCACGATCTCGCGGTCCGTGAGTTCGAGCCCCGCGTCGGGCTCTGGGCTGATGGCTCAGAGCCTGGAGCCTGTTTCCGATTCTGTGTCTCCCCCTCTTTCTGCCCCTCCCCCGTTCATGCTCTGTCTCTCTCTGTCCCAAAAATAAATAAACGTTAAAAAAAAAAAATTTTTAAAAAGAAAAAAAAAAACACATTCATCTCTGAAAAACACAAATAAATAAATAAAAGTAAATAAAACATTCATGTTTTATAAATAAATAAATAGATAAATAAATAAATAAATAAATAAAGCAATCCTTCTCTGAAGGATTAGGTCAGCTACACCAGATTCCAAGTGGGAGCCAGGTTTGTGTGCAAGAATGCGTCCACACAAGTGTGTGTCCTACGCTAGTTCCGGAAGCAGCATGGAAGTCCTCACATTCAGAGCTGGCAACACGGCTGGAGGGGTGGGGGGAGACATCTTGGGGGGAAAGATGAGAAAAAAGCCCAATACAAAGGCAAGAAATTCTTCCATCTCTGCAAGGCTGGAAAGCTTCCAGACATTCTCCCCACTCAAACCCTCTTAGAGTTTACAGCGCCTGGCTATTAACACTCTTGTTAATATCCTTGTCTCTTGAGGGGAGCCCATTGTTTTACGTCTCTGCGTTAAAATTTTTGCTGGGGGAGAATTCCAGTAAGCTCGGCTTCAGGCAAACTCGAGTTCAGCATGTCCCATACAGCCTAATCTCTGAGCAAATGGGTAACAAGGCAGGAATTCTCTCAAGATCTCTAAGCCACTAGGAAATAGGAAACATAATGAAGTTGAGGATGGGCCAAACTTCTTGCTCTGTGCTAAAATGGCTTAGGGCTTGCACACAGGCCCTTGCAATAATAACCCTGACTGTGCTTTGAAGTCTTCATGGGAAATACATAAAGCGAATGCACTGTGACTATTCCCTAGGACCACAGAGAACTAAATTTCAGTTTATGGCATCCCATTACATCAAATGTAAGAGGGTCTTTGATGAGATGGTCCAAGGGAGAGGCTTTGCAACACGATGCCATTAGTTGGTAAAATAGTTCTTGATTCTTATACTGACCTTTATTTGATGTCTTATTTGTTTTAAATCAGGGGTCTCTTGAGTACGAGAATTCGGTATAGGCTGATAAGCGGACTTCCCCCTCAGTAACCTTGGCAGTAAGATGAACTGCTCACAAGAGAAAACTGAGAGCTTTACATGTGCTACCCCCATCAGCTGTTCAAGTGCTTTGACAGAACGTAGTTAGGCTTAGCACTTCAGTCATAACCCGCTTTCCATATTCTGTATACTATCAGGCTGCTATGAAAGTTTACATATCATGTGTATTCTGGAGAAAGAATTCCTTCAGAGACACCTTTCCTAAGGACATAAAATCAGCAGAGTTTTCTTAGACCCACAATGCGTTTAGAATTCAAACATCTACCTGTTAACCTCAGATAAGAAAGCGGAGACCAGCCTTTAAAAATCCCTCTGAATGCTGAATAAGGAAATCCCATCTGATAGCAGGACTAATATTATTACAAAGTTACAAAAGGCAAGGATGGAAGCATTTAAAAGGCGAAAAGACACGAAAGGGGGGAAAAGCAAATCAGAAAAGAAACCGGGAAACAAAATCGCAACAAGGGCAAAGCTCTCTGCCAGGGGGAACCACCTGCACGTCCAAAAAGAAAACAAAACCTCTTCTTTTAAAGAGGAAAAAAATACAATTAGACTCTCATCAGCAGCTCATGGGAGATACTGCGAAAGGGAAATAGGATAGCCAAATTCAAAACGTGAAGTTATATCCCCATATAGGGAGACTTTATTTAAAAATAAGTAACCCTCAGAAGCCTTCAGCTTTATTTCCGGCCGATCAGCAAATCCATGCCTAGTTATGAGAGGTAAAAATATCCAACGCAATTTCCAATTGTGCTTAGTCCATGCCAAATTAAATGTCAGCAGAGAATGAGTGAATATCTTTCCTCCTTTGTTTGCTTTCACCCGCTTTGTCTCCAACCTCCTCCTGTCCCAGCATGTTTATACACAAGTAAACTATAAAAGGTCAGGGCTGAAAAGAGAGTGGGGTGTCCTCCATTTTGTCCGCCCCTAAGCTCTCTAAGAGATGCTGTTCCTGCTCGGACAGCAATAGAATGATTCGATGGACATACCCAACGCTCAGCAAACAGACAAAGCCCAAAACTTACAGGTATTCGAGATGAAACAGTCCAGCAAAAGCATCATCCCGGATGGCTGTAAATGAGTTAGAATTCAGCAATCTGAAAACACAGGACAGATTTCAATGCAGAGATTTATACCTGGAACCACACAGTGAAGCCCCTTTCTGTTTTCTTTCGCCACATTCTGATCCACGGCAAAAACGGGCTCTTTGCAGCCCAGGCCTGGCTCCGTAGGTGCACAGCCCAACTCGCAGATGCCGGCAGGCAATTGCAAGTGGAGTCCTTTTGGCTAGATTTTTGGGTCACCCCACTGCTCCACCCCACCCCCCGTGGGTCTCAGTAAATTCTCTCAAAACATGCCAACGCTCAGCACAACTAAATGGCCAGCCAATGCTTTGCCATGCCCGAGCCACCATGGAATCAGAGATCTAAAAGGACCTAACCCAACTCTGTTTTCAGAGAAATGTGTGCCCAGAGAAGTGACTTGACCAAAGTCACACAGCTGAGACCACAAAAATTAAAACTGAAAAAACTAAAACTCCTTTCTACCATATTATACATTCCCATGAGAAATGATAAAAAAAAAAAAGTTTAAGAAATCTTCAGAAGTCTCTTTATCAGCACATAGTTTCCTATTAGTCACCACGTAAGCTTCTTTGGTAAAAGTTCACAGAATCTATATCGTCACCACTTGAGTCTATTTGGTGAAATGCCTGAAATTGTGTCTCCCGCATATGGAAAGTATATTTTAATAGAACCACAATTTCCAAAAAGTGACAGCTTTTAAAATGTTCAGTACGAGGTCAGAAGCAGGTCCATAATATTTCAAGAACAGAACTATGCACGTTAACTTTATTTAGGATGAGAAGTGATCCATCCCTCACATGTTTTCTGGAATACGTTGCTTGATTTTAACATCCTCTCAAATTTAAGAAACAATAAACAGAACGAGCTATGTGCTCATGACTTTGCCTATCACTGACTTGCTTTTGAAAACTGCTTTTTGGACATTTCTTTTCATCAGCAAACAATAACGGGACTGGGATGCCAGGCATGACATGAGCTCTCGCCAAGAGTGGCTGGATACAGAGCAGTTACAAGTGTGGGTTAGAAAGCGGCTGGGATTTTGGACAAGTTACTTAACTCCTCTGAGCCTTAATTTTCTCATCTGTCAAATGGGGAGCTAAAAATACTCTCTTTGTAGGGCTGATCAGATGATCAGATAACATTTTCCATATAAATGGATAGTATGCTGCCTGATAGCTTATATCCTCAGTCAATGAAAAATACTTCTATTTCCAGAGCCAACAGCGAGGTTTTCTTTTAAAGTGAGGTGTTTGGAAAACGCTTCATTTAGGTGAAATTTGGGTCATCATTCAATGTCATCACGTCTCCTGTTGCCAAACACGGGTGTTGGGATCTATGATAAGTCCTGGAGGAAAACATGGGCCAAAAGGAGACACTGAGCAAAGAGCCTGAGATTCAGCCAGGTGGGGACACCACAGGGGAAGCTAACACTGAGATTTATTGGGGGTATTTAAGGAAGGACTGATACCAAAGGGGCAGGGATGGTTCCTCCCAGGTCTATACCTCCGGGGGCCCCATTTTCAGAGAGAACATCCCATACTCACAGCAGCTGCAGGGAAGGCAGGTGGGAAAACATTCGGTCCTTGATTTCGGAAAACGTTCCATTTACCAGGCTCCTGCGGGCAAAAGAGAAGCAAAACAAGGCCTACGTCTCTTTCAGAAGTGATCGCAGGATGGGCAACCGGCCATATTCTCCACCTGTATTTCAAACTCCTCCACTCAAAAATGAGGCTTAAAATCGTCAACCAGCGGGGGGCTTCTCAGGGGTAGAAATGAGAAGAGTCAAGCCATTTTCCAACGAACCGGATCAATATGAAAACTAGTCTGAATAATAGAAGCCTTTACCATCAGTCTAGCTCCTTCCACAGACATTATCTCAGCAAGTTTAAATCAATCCCCTCCCTTCCTTCTCTGAACTACAGGAGGCCCTGGCTGAAAATGGATAATTACTTCACCTCTGCCCAGGATTCTGTTTGTGTAGACACAAACGCATTAACGTTGGCCGGGGAAACTCTGGGGAAGGTTTAAGCATTCCCCTTGGGAACACATCTCTGAAAGACACTCAGAGCACCTCTGGTTAAATGCACTGTGAAAGCCTTGGGGAAAAACCCAAGAGACACCTGAACTGGAATGTGCGGTAGGAGGCAATGCCATCTGCCAGATATAATGGTCAAGGCGGGGGCAAGCGGCTTGACTGTTTGTGCCACCAGGTCCCCTATCCTTTCTGGCCACAGCAGGACCTCAATACATTATTTCAACATTACTTCAGTTAACATGCAGAGCAATTAAGCAGCTGCCGTTCTAAAGCATTTAACAAGGGGAATTCTAATTTCTGGAATCCTCCCTGTCACTCGACTTAGCAACATTAGGAATCAAAAAGGCTCTCAGTTCCTGCTGGCCAGACCCTCCGGAGTTTCTGTAAATGCAAATGAGAATCCCTTCAGCCCTGCACCTTGCCTGGGGTGGGAGGCAGGGGAGTGTAGTAAGAAGGACATGAAGAACTTCACCCCCGGGACTCCCTGCCTCTGTGTTTGGGTGGGCATCACCCCAGCACCTTGGCCTGGAAGGAGGAAGTTCTTTCCGCAGGAAACCTTTCCCAGCAGTAAAGATATAGCCCAACAGCCCCTTCCACTGTCAATGGGACCTGGCTGTGGGGCTTGCGGGGCTGTGTGAGGGCAGGTTGGAGGCATCACTTAGCAGGTGAAGAAATAAGGTGGGGCCCTTCCCGTTAATTCCTCCAACACTGAAAAAGCGGCCAACTTAATGTGTGCTAGGGAGAGGGGGCAAGAAGCCCTTGTGAACTCAGGGCAAGAAATCTTCGGCACTTGGCCACTGGCCTGGGTGCCCTAGGCTCTGCCCAGCGCAGTGCTCCCCTCTCCCAGGCCTCATGAGGTGGCCCCCACTTCCTGAGGCTGCATGCCTGTGCTCGGGTCCCTCCGGACCTGCGGTGTGGACTGGTCAGGAGGAGGCCACGGTGTAAACCACCGCCCCAGGCGCGAGGTGGGACAGTGAGGCCTCATCGCTCCCCTGTTTACACTCACTCCAGTCAGGCTCGGGGGCACATTCCTGCCCCTACACAACCACCCCTCCCCCCTCCACATGCTCTCAAACTTTAACGCACCCCAGAATCACCTGGGACGCCACATGCAGACTCCAAGTGGAGCCAAGGCTCCACTCCTGAGACCCTGCTTCATTCAACGCGGGCCCGGAAATCTGCATTGGCACGAGCTCCCCCAGGTGGGTCTGATGCAGCTGGCCCGCGGGCCACACTTTAAGAAACACTGCCACAGGGGGCTGGGCTGGGCTCCCAGGCTCTGGGTCTCGGGCTCCCTCCACCCTCCCCTGGGCCCGAGACTCCACCCACGTCCCACAGCGCGCCCCCACCCAAGCGCGGAGAAAGAGGCCGGGAAGCGGGGTCGCGGTCGCGCTGTCCCAGCGCCGGAGGCAACTCCCCGGCGGCGGCGGGCGCAGGGTGGGGCGGGGACTGGAGGGGTCCCACTCACTCACAGGGAGCTGATGTCGCCCGGCACGATCCTGGGCACCCAGGAAGAGCCCACGCAGATGATGGACTCCTTGGTACAGCTGCAAGTGGCGGGGCAGCGCGCCAGCCGCCTCACCTGCGCGCCCGGCGGGATCAGGCACGCGGCGCTCAGCAGCAGCAGCAGCCCCGGCGCTCCGCCGCCGCCGCCGCCGCCCCGCCGCAGCTGTACCAAGGAGTCCATCATCT
>NW_024412376.1:148461002-148595800 GCF_014898765.1 Herpailurus yagouaroundi | reverse complement strand
GGGAGGCCGAGCCGCAGCCGAGCAGCATGCTGGCCGCCACCCCCACTCGCGCCCCCCCACCCGAGCCCGGGCTCGCTGGGCGGCCGCCGCCGCTGCGCCCGCCGCACTCGCGCCCGCCTGACATCAGCACTCGCGCCCGCAGCCCGCTCTGGCCAATGAATAATGCGGGGCGGGTGCCCGCCCCCGCCGCGCCCCGCCCGGACCCTCCCGACCCTCCCCGGTAGCCGCGGGCCCGGGGAAAAGTTGGGTGACCTTGGGGGAGGGGCCGCCCTGGCCGGAGACGGCCCCCCCTCGCCTCCCCCGGGGGCCCGACTGAGAGGCGGGGGCTCACATCCCCCACCCCACCCCCCGCTGCTGTCCCTCCTAGGGCTCCAAATGATTTGGGGGAGGCACTGGGCTTCTTTCAGCTGGGACAAAGTGTGAGGCCAAAAAAAAAAAAAAAAAACCAAAACACCCTAGGACCTGGGGAACTGGCTTCATTGCCGGGTGCTTTGAAGAGCACAGAATTTTTGAGCAGCCTTTATGAATTTTTAAGAGAAGAAATGAAGTGAATGCTACCATGGAGTTCGGCCGGGATGATTTTGCTCGTCTTTCGCGGCGGGGGCACTGGGGTCGGGCGCGCGTTCCGCAGCATGGGGGGGGGGGGGGGGGGGGGGGACTGAAGCCCGCCACCTTTCCCTGGGGAAGGCACGTAGAGCAGAAAAGCTGCTACAGCAGTGCACGCCCCTTGCTGCTCGGCGGCCTGCCTCCTGCTTGCTGCACAGATACATGCCTCCCAAAGTTTTCCCTCGCTCAGCGTGCTTGCTCACTGGCACCGCAACCACCCCAATTAAAGGACAGAGATGAGTAGAGATTGGGGGCCTGACACATCCTAGGCACTGTGCATTTCATCCCCTAACTGTTTGAGGCTGGTCCCATTCATATCCCCAATTCACTGATGAGGAAACTGAGACCCGGGTAACATCAGTAAATGGCTGCTGGTGGAGTAAATGGCTGGGCAGGGATGGGATTCAGAGCCAGGATGGGGACTGGGACCCAGGCTCTACTGAGCCCCTCTTCTACTCAGCACGTTTGATACGCTGAGCTTGAATCTTACCACAAGGTGATGTGACCTGGGGAGATAAAATGGCTAAAGCAGAACCAAAATAATGGTGAATCGCCCAAACTGCCCAGGGTAGGGAATCAAGGGCACCATCACCAGGCTACTAACCAAGGAACATGGTTTCGTATGTTCAGATATATCCAGAAAAGGCAGCACCCAATGCAAAAGGTTATTACTGTTGGAATCGTCAGTTATTGATTCCTCAGCAAACATTTTGAGCACAAACTGGGCTGGCCACTGTGGAAGGGGACAAGAGGACAGGCCGTAGGGATCCTCAGGGAGCTTGAAGTCATGCTGGGTGGATAGCCCTAAAGAAGTAACTCCACATGGAACACGGGGGTTACAGACTCACCAAGAGAGGTTCAGGAATTGAAAGCAAGTTTGTTATAGATGACTTCATGGAAGGAGTTGGACATTCCATTGAAGGGCACTATCCAGCACCAGCATCCATGTCAACCAGTCTACATTCATCATCACTGAATTCCCACATCTACTCTGAGAAGTGGGTCTTTCCCACTCACAGATGGGAAAACCGAGTTCAGAGATGTTCTTCTCTTGTTCAAGGTCACACAGGACCCAGCCGGGAGGATCCTCCTCCAGAAAGGGCAGCTGCGTCAGGCCCTCATTGCCATATTGGAAGGCATTACAGATGCTTTGCTCAGCAAGGCCCAGTGCTAGGGGCTGAGGACACAGACCTCTAGGGAAGGCAACAGGCACATGGACCCACAACCATGGACGTTTGTCCTGCATACCTGAAAGACGTCAGCCCTGGGAGGCACGGACTACTGCTTTATGGAGAGGAGTGGGGAGGCTTTTGTAGTGCAGTGCCTTCCTGCTGCCCCAGGAAAAGAAACTTTGGTTCTCAGTTGTGTGGAGTGGAGTGAGGAGGAAGGGTAGAGAAGGTCAACCCTCTGTTCCCAGAACTAGACAGGTTTGGGTTAGCATGCCAGCCTGCCACTCTCCAACTGTAACCGTGGGCAACTTACACTTTCTCTAAGCCTCGATTTCTTCACCTGTAAATTGGGAGCTGGTTGTTTCCACTTGGGGGAGTTAATTGTGATCAAGAATGTGAAGCCCCCTATGCCACACAGAAGGTCCTGGGTGTTTGTTCAGAGGTCAATGTGATACTGTGGGCAGGGCAAATCTCAGCAAAACCCTGGGACTGGAAGGGAGAGATGGGAGCAAAAAGGGCCTGTAAAAGGAGGTGAATTTTCCTAACTTTCGTGCCTCTGTTTTAATGAACACAGTCTAGCACAGGGGTTCTCAACCAGCGGTGACACTTGGCAACGTCTGGAGACATTTTGGGTTGTCACAGTGGGGTGGATATGTAATGAGCAGAGGCCAGAGATACTACTAAACATCCTGCAATGCACAACAAAGAATGATTCAGACCAAAATGCTGCTGGTGCCAAGGTGGAGACACCCTTCCCTAATGTCCTGGAAAGACTCTGGGCATGAGCAAGTCCCGAAATACAGATTCTAGGCCTGCTTTACCACTGGTAAGCGAGCCTTTTGGTCATGTCGCTCCCGTCTCCAGCCTCTATTTCTTCATCTATAAAATGGGGGCAGTGAGACCTTCCCCTCTCTTTCCTAAGTGAATGTGACATATCATCATTATTACTGTCCTTCCTCTCCCCTCACCTGGAAAACTAGAAAGTTCCTGGTAGGAAGAGTGCAGAGAGAAGATTCGGGTAGCATAGCTGGCAGGATTGGAATTTGTTTCAGCTCTGTTAGAGACACCAAGTGAGAGCCTGTATATTACAAGGTGCAGTTTATAAATTAAGATATAAAAAAAAGGAAATGCAGATGACTTTGGTTTCGTTCCAAGATCTTCAGCAGTTAAATAAAAATCTTAATAGACAATCAGAGAGACACAATCTGTTTCCAGGAAATAGCAAGAGTTTTTCAAAATGTAAAAACCTTTGTTCAGGTGGACACTCACTTCATCCGTGTCTCCACGACGCGAGCAGGCATTCCTACAGCGGCTGAAATGGTGCCGGCTGGAATGTCAGGTGTAGGCCGCTCAGAGCATTGTTCATTCATTCCCTTTCTCATTTGACCACCTGTCAGTTCATTTGGTCAATATTGATTGAGAGCCCACTGCGTGCTGAGTTGGAGTGAGGCATGAAGTGGGAGATGAAGGCACCATTTCTTGAGGTGAGAAAGCCGAGAAGAGAATTTGGCCAGGAGAGTGATGTCAGCAGTTTGGTATTGGAGATGTTGACCCCGAAATGTCCAGGGGGCACTCACATGTGGCTGAGCTGGCAGCTCAGTGACCAGTGGGGATGGCAAAGAAATGATGGGGGCGGGGGGGGGTTGGCGGTGGATGGGATGGAACGTCGATTCTACCTCAGTAAGCCCTCAGTGTAATGTCTGCTGATTGAATGAATGAATGAGTGAATGAGTGACATTTTGGACATACAGACATTAAAGAGAAAATATCCCTCAGGTACGATCAGCAAGGACCACCGGAAAGCCTACAGAAGAGCGTGAATCTAAGAATATTGCAGTTCGGGGATCTATTTTTAGACCCCAGATAATCTTCAAATCCTAAGCCAAACTGTAAATCTTGCGGGAATCTCAGAGACCTCACCACGCTTCTAATCCCCCTCCCCTATTTCCAACCAAACTTCACCCCCACCCCAGCTGGTCTTCTTACCAGACCTGTAAGCTTTAGGAAGGCTTCACTGATGTCAAACACTTCCGGCTCTGAGGCTTGCTGTGACAACTGAAGGAAAATCATTCATCCAAACCTCAAAAGCACTTGGTTTGAGTGGTTACACATTAGATTCCCTGGAGTAAAAACATTTTTTTAAAGGCTTGTCTATTTTTTTTTTTTTAATCAAAGAGTCTGCCAATCCCTCCTTGACCACATCACCCCAATATGCCAATCTTGTGGTTGGCTGCTGGTCAAAACGCACATGCCATTTCTGCCTTCCATCATTTCCGTTCTTCATAAACTCATTGGGTGTTACAAGTCCTGAATTCATTCCAAAGTTGCGTCCAGATTGGCCTCTTGAATTCAGTCGTGTTCTCGAAGGGCTACCTGTGGGTATCTCATGCTGTTTCCTAAGTCGGCTGAAAGGGCCTCAAGACCCTGGCCGTGGTTTCCGGTGACCCTCGCCACCTCCGCTCCACCACCTGGGTACTGACACGTCTGGGATATTGCTCACCCAGCATCAGCTTGCCCCTTTTCATGACAACAGGTCACAGTTTTGCATTGAAGGGAATGACTCCTTCTCACCGTTCAACCCATGTGGCTTCCTTGATGAATACTTTCATTTCCCTTTGCACATCTCAAGACTAGAGCTTTCCCTAGCATTCCGTTCTCCCAACCTCAGTGGCTGGCTTAGCGATAAACACGTCCCCCAGCTGGAGCAGTCAGGGCTTTTGCTTGAAATACTGAGAAGTGGTCTTGCTTTCCCACTGGCCTAGGAGTTGTGGTCATGTGAGCCCGAGAACCTGCATATCCTGAGAAAGGCGTCCACCTGGGAGAGAGATCGCGAGGGCATCGTTTGGGCCTTGGATCAAGCCATCCCATTCAGCTCTTCAGTGACGTGGGACCATAAGTCCCCTATCTGCCTAACTAGTCAAGGTGTGGGTTTTACTCTGTTGCAATCCAATGAGTCTTAACTACTCCATTCAGATGTAGGGCAACACGCACCCACTCTTAGATGAAACTGTGAAGCAGGTAAAACTCAGGGTCCCCAGGTGTGGCCCTCAAGGCCCTTTTCCCTCACTCCCAAACTTTGCGGTGTCCCTGTTCTTTCCCTTTTCGAGGAAAATGTTTAATTTCTGCACTTTGGGGGTCATTTTTTCTTCTTGATCGATACTGCCAGAATTTTGTCTATTTCATTAGTTTTCTCAAGGAACCAAATTACGCCTTTGTCAATTTTCACTACTCCAGCTTTGTTTTCTTCATCATTACTATATGCTTTCATCTTCATCATCTGTTTTCTTTTTCTCATTGCGAAATGTGCTTGCTTAAAAAAGGTGATCAGTTGAAGTAACTTTATTTTACAAGTCATTCTAATCTACAAGAGTCACTCGTGATGGCTAACTTTACGTGCTAACGTGAATGGGCCACGAGATGCTCAAATAATTGGTGAACTATTATTTCTGGGTATGTCTCTGTGAAGGTGTTTCAGGAAGAAATTAGCATGAGGACTGGTTGACTGGGTAAAGGTCACCCTCGCCAAGGCAGGTGGGCATTGTCTAATCAGTTGGGGGCCTGAATGAAACAAAAAGGGGGAGGGAGGGTGAATTCAGACGTTGTCTCCTCTGTTTCTCAGGCTTGTGGACTCAAACTGGGATTCACACCAGTGTGCCCATGCCCTCCTCCCCACTCCCCTGTTCCCCACCCCCAAGTCTCCGGCCTTCAGACTATGCTGAATTAAACTAACAGTTTTCCTAGGTCTCCAGCTTCTAGACAGCAGATCATGGGACTGTCCAGCCTCCAACCCTGTGTCAGTCCATTCCTATAATAAATCTTCTTACATGTATCTTATTGGTTCTGTTTCTCTGGAGAATGCTGAGTAATACATCTCTTTATTTATATTTACAAGACAAACTGCCTTAAGTTATGTTCCTAGTTCCAGGAGCCTGTGCCCATCTTTCAGTTGGATTGAGCTGATTAGAAGTACATCTGTGAGTCACAGACAGTGGGTCCGTGAATGAAGTCAGTCCCCTAAGACAAGGACAGTTTTCTGTATAACAAACTTTTGCAATCTCAAATTTATAAGTCAATATGATAATTTTATGGGAAATCTCTTTGCTCTTCTTACCAAACAGACTTAGAAATTCTACTTTAAGAGAACAAGCTACCAAATGAGTACAGACTTAACCAAAATGTATAATAATGGGTCTGTAAATATCCTCTAAGCTCTACTGTTATCTATAAACAATAGTTAACTCAATGTTTTGTATTCTCAGAAGATACATCCTTTCAAGACTCCTGCTGTTGAAGCCTGTGGCCTCTGATCTCAACTTAATTTTAATCAAGGCAAAATTAAAGATATTTGGGGCTTATAATTTTTCCACTCTATAGCATCTCAGTTATTCTGTGGTCTTATGCCTCTCTGCTCAACCAACCCTGGCCCACATCAAAATGGGTTCTGAAGGAAGTATCTGAAATGCATCCACAGTCAATCCCAGTGGCCGTTTATTCATTGGACTGCCAATCCCAGGGACCTTTGTGTTTGAACACAGCTCTTGGGCATAAGCTAAACATCAAAGGGGAAATTTGAGACAGGAGAAATCAGAAAATGGAGGGGTGCCTGGGTGGCTCAGTCAGTTGAGCATCCGACTTTGACTCAGGTCATGATCTCATGGTTCATGGGTTTGAGCCCCATGTCGGGCTCTGTGCTGACAGCTCAGAGCCTGGAGCCTGCTTTGGATTCCATGTCTCCCTCTCTCTGCCCCTTCCCGACTTGCCCTCTGATTCCGTCTCTCAAAAATAAATAAAAATGTTAAAAAATGTTTTTAATGGACTAAAGCTTCCCCTGTTACCTTACAGGCCTGGTTATGGGTCTCCTCCTCACAGACCACTTGTGTCTTCCTGGAAAAGTTGTTCTGAAGAAAAGTGTCCAGAAATTACCTTCAGAGCCCCCCCCCCCCATGCCTCCCTTGCCCGCAGTCTTCAGAATGTTGTGCTAAGAAACACTGACGCAGTGCAGACATCATACAAGTGTTGTTGGAGAGCCTGATGTGAACCTCATCGTCACCATTTATCACCAATGAGATCTTGTGAGGCCATCTTCCAAGGGCTTTGATTTCCTCCCTGTAAATGGGAGAAGACAATGCACATCACCCTGGGGTTGCTTGAATAATGAAATAATGAATATGAAAACTCTTATAAGTAATACAAGTCAGTAAGTTAAGCAGTTAGCCAGTTGGACTCTACCTGTTCACTGAGAACCACAAATTCCTGTAGCTACAGATATGGCTATGGGTATTGATATATTCTCCTCAAGAAGCTGAAAATGTACCCCCCAAAATAAGACATTTCTCTGTCAAAAACCTGCTAGTACCGGGGCGTCTGGGTGGCTCCGTCGGCTAAGCATCCGACTCCGGCTCAGGTCATGATCTCGCCCTTCGTGAGTTCGAGCCCCGCGTCAGGCTTTGTGCTGATGCCTCGGAGCCTGGAGCCTGCTTCGGATTCTGTGTCTGCCTCTCTCTCTGCCCCTCCCCTGCTCATGCTCTGTCTCTCTCTGTCTCTAAAAAATAAACAAATGTTAAAACAGATTTTTTAAATAAATAAAATGTCTAAGAAAAAAACAACCTGCTAGAACCAAGTGTCTTGGTTCTTTCCCAACACTTTCTTTCCATAGCCCCAAGAAACAGAATCCATGCATTTGTCTGAAAGCTGGGAAGACTAGTTGGTCGGTGAATATTTACTGTGTGGCTCCCATGGAGCGGGGCACCATGCTGGACTCTGGGAATACAATGGTAGACCAGGCAGCTGTGGTCCAGCTGTGGATACCTGCTCCCATTGGCCCGCCCTGTGCATGCGCAAATGGAGGTCAACATCCTGTGCATGCGGATTAGCAGCCCCTCCCGCCCGCCCCCCCCCCCCCAGGGGATGGGGCAGAATCTCAGGAGCCTAGCCAGGGGGCAAGAGGGTGGTAACTCCAAGCCTTTTTCCCTCCCCTCGTACTCGCCTTACACCAGGAAAAGGCCAGAGCCAGCACTATGGAAGACGTCAGAGCTTAGACTTTATGTGGCTCCTAAAGACTGCTAATTCAGTAGGAGAGTGGGTGATCCATCACTTAAGGAAGGGAAAAGGGGTGTGCCCACTGGTCTGAATGCTCACACCCAAGAGCCCTTATTTCAGGAAGAGGGCAGTTGTAAACCCTGAGTTTGTCCTCAGTGGGCCATCTTGGTTCATGTCAAACAAAGGCTTGCCTAAAACAAAGTCCTCCTGGAAGGATTTCTATCTCAAGCATCCCTGTGGGATATTCACCCTCCCCAGCAAGAGAGGGAAAGTGGCTCCGCAGGGTGCAATGATGAGGCCTGAGGTCTATATGGCGGTTTCACAGTTAACAAGGTCTTTTCACGTCCATCAACTCCATTGCAGCCGCCTGATAGCCCTGGAACAGAAGACATTTTCAGAGAGAGAAACTGAGGCATCGACAAGGCAACCACTGTCCACGTGTCAAAAACTGTCGTGGACAGAATTGTCCTACTGCATCCCAATTCGGCTGGGGGCAGTTGAGGCCAGGGTTTGGGGTGAGTTGGAAAGCAACATATCAATGCTTTCCAGAAGATTCTAGAAAGCAGAAGCTCTGTCATTCCTCCCCTCTATCTTGCCCAAGTTATCTGAAAACGGATCCTTCTTTTCCCTTATCCACTGTTGGTGAAAATATAAAGTGGTACACCCATGATGGAAAACAGTATGGAGGTTCCTCAAAAACTTAGAACCACCGTAGGATCCAGGAGTCCCACGAGTGGGTACATATTCAGAGGAAATGGAATCAGAATCTCCAAGAAATATCTGCAAGCCCACATTCACTGCAATATTATTCACAATAGCCAACATATGGAAACCACCTAAGTGTCCGTCGATGAAGGCTTATCTCTCATGTTGGACTATTGTCCAAAAGCAGTGTTAAATATGACCATTCCTCACGCCTTCAAGAGTGGGTCTACCCACCTAGGCATACGTGACCTTGAGGATGAATCTCTCCAAATAATCCCAGAAGAACCAGCTGAGTGCAAAAGGGCGACTGGCAGAATGAAGGTCCTCTGCAAAAGTCCCCTTGCTACAAAGGAGGCCTGGCTACAAAGGAGGCAAGAATCCCCGGGATCCTTGAGAGAGTTGCTCAAGGATGACAGGGACAGAGGGAGGAACAGACATAGTCGCCCTTGGAGAGCAGGGCTCATCGTGGAGCCTTCAGACCACAACACGGCCAGCCGAAACACTGCCCCTGGCTGCCCTTCCCCAATCTGCAGTTCCCTGGGGTTCCCTGGGGTTCCCACTCCAAGACAGCGCTATTTATGAGAGGAAGAATAGGATTCATCATCAATAATGTCTTGTTTTTGGACTCATTTGGGAAGTCAGAAAATTTTCCACCAGAACGGCAGGCTCTCCGATCGATTTTACTGGAGTACTTTGGATAATGTAATTACAGCTGGTTCTCCCCATAAAAACCAAAGGACCGTCACTGTCCTTTCCGGTATATGGGCAGGGCCACTGGACAAGGCTTCCAAAGGCTGAGATTGGTGCTATCAGCTCAGCTCGGTGTTCCGTATTTCCTCACGTGCCACAAATGTTCACGGCTCCTAGAAAATGAGGTCAGTCTTCCAAGCTCTCTTGGGACGCTGGTCTGCAGTGGTGGGCTGTTCGGAATCTTGGCAAAGCGGAAATTGAGCTGGGGTTGAAAGAAAGTACGAAGACTTTTTGTGGGGAGGAAGGCCTGTAAGAGAAAAGATGAGGAATAGGCTGGGGCAGGAGAGCTATTAGACAGTGATGCAGACCCCACAAATTTCAGCCAGCCCTGCTGGGCGCTCCGAAACAGGGCCGGCCTGTTACAGGAGTCTCGCGTAGGCAGAAGCGGCAAACCCTTGGACCACCGTCTTGCTCAGTCAAATCCAGGCGTCTCCGGAGAGAAGAGTGACCTGCCTTGCAATCTGAAGAGGATCCCAAAGGACCTGACGGCTGGAAGAGACATCTGAGCCGTGACTCTCCGGGTCCGCTAAAAATAGCGAAAGAGACATTTGGGCTTCGACGGTTGACGTGAACTAAGGGGAATGTGGTACAAAGCAGTTAAAGATCTCTAAGCCTTTCTGGACCCAAGAGAATATTAGCAGTGATTTCTCCCTGGAAATGTACTACCTGGCGGGAGCTGATATCCCTGCTTAGCGGATCCCATTTCTTCATACTTCGCCGGTTGATTCAGGAAACCTCTATGGAGCACTTTTCAGACTATCTCTGTTGAGCTGCGGGAAGACGGCAAAGTCTGGATGAAGGATTAAGGCTGCAAAGTGGGCTGACGCTTAAGCCCTTTCCTCAAAGAGCTGGCCCTTAAGCAACAGATAAGTAACTGAAGAAATGAAAGAAATCCTATGACGATTGTTATTGAAATATGACACTTGGGTTTGATCGGTTAACAAAAACAGGAATTCCGCGTAAATTGCTCTAGGAGATCTTCAGATCTTTCTGGGCCCAAGAGGCTACTCACAGTGATTTCTTCTTAGACTTTCACTGCTTAACAGGAGTTAATGACACAGAGGGCCATAAATGCACAGAAGAGGGAGCGATGTCTTCTAACTTGCGAGGCTCCCGGGACGGGCCTTCCAGGGCCGCTATCCCTGGAGCTGGGCCGTGACGAAAGGGTAGGATCTGAACAGACAGATACAAAGAGAGGGATGTTCTGCCCGTGAAAGTAGAATGAGCAAAGCCATTGGTCACAAACAGCAAGAATAATAGCTAGCACTTTCCTAATGCTTATTCGTACCAAGCACTTCATGTAAGTTTACCTCACTTAAGACTTGAAACATCTCCATCAAGGACGTGTTCGTGTCTCCAATACACAGAAGGAGCGTGTGCGGCCCAGAGAGCTTAAGCAATCTTCCTAAAGCTGCAGAGGCAGCGGCCGACTCAGGATTCAGAACCGGGTCATCTGACTTGAAAGCCCATTCCCAATCCTACACCAGCATGGGCAAATTTGAGGCGAGAGGCACTGTTGGCCGCGGAAAACACCCTGCAGGGTGAGGAGGGAAGGAGGAGGGGTTCTGAGGGAGAAGAACAACGGGTCTAGAGCTGGAACACCTTGGAGGACTTGTCCAGGAGTCAGGTGGAAATTTGCACGTGAAATGCTGAGAAGGCCGTGAGGTCGGGAAGAGGGTGGGGAGGGAGACATAGAAGAGAGCGCTGCTGTGTTAGTTAGGAGGTGGGCACCGGTGGGTTTGCCAAGGAGAACAATGGGTCTGCTTGGAAAAATAGCACGAGCGTGAGACTCCAAAAGTTGGCTAAATGGCTTGTAGGGAGAGAGGAGCAGAATACGTTCTTCTGGGGGTTAAAGCGGGCGAGAGAAACAGAAGAGAGGAGAAAGGATGGAGACGGAGAGACGAGGAAGGTCCTGTTAGCTAGGAGCCCTTCCTCATGACCCTCTGGTCTTTGGAAAAACTACCCCAAACACACAAGCTTCGTGACGCGTGTGGGGTTTTTTGGTGAAAGCCAACAAAAGAGGCTTTCACATCAGGGCCGTGCTGAGTGACACAGAGACTCTGTGCTTAGAGCAGGGACCCAAGGCAGAGGCACCTTGACAACACAAGCCCTGGGAAATTACGGTGATCATGGGCAGCTCTCTGGCCTCTCAGGGGCTGGAGATTCAAGTCCAATTTACCAAACTCTCCATGGAACAGGGAGTCCCTGGCTGAACAAGAATGGGCTGCGGATGGAACTTTAGTCACCCCTTAAGGAGCTATAACTGAGACCAAATCCGGTGAAGGAAGGAGACGGCCAAGGGCAGAATAGAGAGGAGACGGAGGGGACTCTAAACAGAGAGAAGAGCCTGGGGTCTGGCTCTGCCCTGAACCAATTGGTGGGCATTGGAAATCAGCTGACGCCTCTGGGTCTCATGTCCCTGTATGGAAATTCCAGACCCCAAGCCCCCAGAGCTGTTCGCCTTATGATGCTGTGGGCTTTCGGGAAGATTGAGCAGGAAGGTAGAAGCAGTGAAAAGAGCTGCATGTACCGGGCGGGCTGAAGAAGGTTAAAGGAGACAGCGTCCAGTGCTGAGACTGAGAAGGTCATGGGCTGAGCGCTGCCCCTTTGGTTTGATGAAGGCTGACGCCTTCGGGGAGAGTAAGTAGTTGGTCCAGATGGCCGTTCTCCAGCCTAGGAGATCGAGTGCCCGTGATTCCCTTTTTAATAAGATGTGTCCAGTTGGGAAAGTGTCTGTGTACCAAAGTTGTGGCCCCTGTGGTGCCTGCTTGGAGGGGCTGCCCACATGGCGGGGCGGCACATTCTGTCCTGGCTGCTGACCCACTTCCCAGTGCCAGGTGACAGGAACCCTACTGCTCCAACTCGTGGCTCCAAGGATAATTAGGTTCTGATCAGGCGGCTCTGAGAAATGATGCTCCCCTCCCCTAAATGGATGAAAGGCCTCCGGGAGGCAGGAGGGATGTGATCTCCAGTGGCTGTCGGTGTCCCTTCTGTCACTCTGACTTTGACCTTTCCAACTGGCTCTTCACATCCCCTGGCTGCATTGCCTCCAGCCAAAGCGGATGCTGAGAAACTTCACACACAACCTCAACCGCCAGGGGGGCACATGGAGGGATGCTGGGAAGACACCTCCTCTCCGATAAACCCCGCCTTCACTCAGGCACTGCAGGGACCAAGGCAACACAGGACTCCTGCCTCACCACTTCTGCCCTTGCAAGGAATAAGAGCCCATCACTCAACTTCATTCAACAGAGGCTCACCCCTCGCTTTGTTCTCATCTTTTCTCATGTACACTGTCTTCACCAAGCCTTCCGCACCTGCCCCCGTCTAAAATGGAATCTCCATGACACCCATCAGTTCATGCACCTTTTGCCTTGTACGTACGTCCCACTACTCACCATAGTATATATTCATTGGCTGCTTTATTTGTTTAATACTGTTTTTCTCATTAGAATGTCACCTCCGTGAAGGCAGAGACCTTACCTGTCTTGTTCTCTGCTGTCTCCAGGAGACCTAAAAAGCTCCTAGCACTGAATAGTCACTCAACAAATACTGGAGATTGAAAGGATGAGCGGATGGCATTGAGACAGTATGTTTCTGGGGCCCGAGGGCAGAGACCATTGTGTCTGGTTTGCCGTTCTAGTCCTAGTGCTTCACACAGTCTCTGATGCGTCATCGACTCTCAAATATTTGCTGGATGAATACATGCAAGAAGGAAGGGAGGACCGATGTCCGTGCCAGCATCCGGGCAGTGTGACTGGGGAAGTGTACCGGACGGCACGGGGATGGGAGCAGCTGCATGGGCACTAACGAAGAGGAAAAGCCACAAAGAGAAGCCAGGGAGAACCCCAAATGCTCTAGACTCCTGGAGTCACTTGGATGTCTGGTCCGAGGTGAGGAGGCTCCTGTTGTCCAGTGTGAAAGTTGGTCTGCTATCATCACAGGGAGGGATGCTCCAGCCAAAAAGGGTAGACTCTGTCACTAACTGCCTCTGTGACCTTAATCACTGACCCTCTCTGCGCTCCCTAACTGGTTATTTGAATGAATGGATGAATGGATGATGCTGCAGGAACTTTCAGTAGTTCAAACTTTCAACAGAGCGTGAAGGTAGAGGGGGAATGAGATTGACTCAGAGACATTTGCTAGTGCTAACCATTTACGTTTTCATTTTTCAAAGAGTAGAGGAAATTCTTTCACAAGAAACCAGATATGTTTAAAGGCAGCAGGACTGAGCTTGGAAAGAAATATGTGAGTCTGCTTCTCTCTCCCCTTCCTTTCGTTGTGTCATCTTCTCGAGTAAAGTTCCTAGTTCATCCACACTCTCAGCTCAAAGTGTTGGGCTCACATCCTCTGTTTGAATGGAGGATGGATTCCTCTTCTGGGCGCAGAGATTAGATCTGGCGGGTCTCGCTTGGCTTCTAGTCAATAAAACCTTGTGGGCTGTTGGGATTGTTTTCTCCAATAACCCAACAAAAACAGGTCCCGTTGCTTGTCATGAAAAAGACCCCTGAAAGTCGCAGCCACCACTGACTCATGGGGGGTGCACTGCAGTTGTCTCGTTTGAGCGATGACAGGAATGTTTTGGTAACATGAAGTCATTCAATTTGGGAACTGGCTCAACTCATCTTCCACGTGTGCCTGAATTGTTTGCATCTGTGTTTATTAGAATTATCTACTCATACTTTTATGTGCACGCAACGTTCCCTGTGAACCGTTGACTCTCGTTGATACTTCTTGACTATTCCACGTCCGTGGTGCTGTACTAAGTACCTCTCAGCAGCCAGGGGTGGGATGGCAGGGAGCAATTCACCCCATAGGAGCTGAGTGTGCGAAGGAGTGTTTGGGCAATTTCGAGCATGCTGTTACTGGGGAGGGCTTGGGCTAGCCTCCACACCCCAGTCACACTCCCTCACTTAATGAAGCCCTAATGATTCTCCAGATCTCAGTCTAAACATGGCTTCTTCAGGGAAGCTTTTCCTGAGCTCCCTAAGTAGGTCAAGTGGCCCTTTCTTTGTGTTTCTAATATCTGTGCTTTTCCCCTTGAGAAGTGCTATCCGGTAGAAAATGAATGCGAGCCACATATGTAATTTAACTTCTTATTACCTACATATTTAAAAAGTAAATACGAAACTAATGAAATTGACCTTAATAATATATTTTATTCAACCCGAGTGTATTAGTTCCTCAAGGCTGCCATAACAAAGCACCACAAATCAGGCTGCTTAAACAGCAGAAACGTCTGGTCCCAGAGTTGTGGAAGTTAGAAGTTTGAAATCAAGGTATCAGCAGGATTGGTTCCTTCTGGGGTCTGTGAAGGAAGGGTCTGGTCTATGCTACTCTTCAATATTCTGGTGGTTCACTGGAAATCTTTGGCAGTCCTTGGCTTGAAGATGACACTCTTCTTGGGTCTTGACATTGTCCTTCCCTACGTACATATCCCTTTCTCTTTGCATGGTGTTCTTTTTATCAGGACACCAGATAACGTCACCCTACTTCGGTACGACCTCATCACAACTAATCACATCATCAGTGTCTGTATTTCCCAATAAAGTCACACTCTGAGTACTGAGGATTAGGACTTCAATGTATGAGTTTGGGAGGATGTAATTCGACCCATAACATCAAGATATTTGAAGTATTATCATTTCATCATGTAATCAAAATGAAAACTATTGAGATATTTTAATTTTTTCCATATACTATGCCTTTGAAATTCAATGATGAACTTTATAGATAGATAGATGGATATTTACATACATACATACATATACTTATATGTATATTTTATACTTAAAATAACTTAAACTCATACCACTAAATTTTCACCAGAAATATTTTATCTGGGGGTGCCTGGCTGGCTCAGTCAGTGGAGCACACAGCTCTTGACCTCGGGGTTGTAAGCTCAAGCCCCACGTTGGGTGTACAGTTTCCTTAAAAAATAAAATCTTTAAAAAAAGAAAAGAAATATTTTATCTGTATGTAGAGAGTTCATAAAATCTCCAGGGCAAAGTACATTCACATATCCAAATTTTACAAAGCACACTTAAGAGTTTTGCAATAACTGGATTAAGTATCAAAAGAATCATGTTCCTGGGGCATCTGGGAGGCTCAGTCGGTTAAGTGTCTGACTTCGGCTCAGGTCATGATCTCACGCCTGTGAGTTCGAGCCCCACGTCGGGCTCTGTGCTGATAGTTTGGAGCCTGGAGCCTGCCTCAGATTCTGTGTCTCCCTCTCTCCCTGCTCCTCCCCCACTCATGCTCTCTCTCTCTCTCTCTCTCTCTCAAAAATAAATAAACCTTAAAAAAAAATTTAAAAAGAAAGAATCATGTTCCTTTGGTATTTGCAGAGCACACGCACACAGTGGGTCTTCAGTCTTGAGGGAAGATGTAGTTAGTGGTCACAGCTTCCGTTCTATCCCACTGTGGATGTGAGGGATGTCCCTTACCGACGCTGCCAGTCAAATCTCTGACATTCCATACTTACGGGCTTTTCTTGTCTTTGCTCCGTGAGTCAATAAATTACATTATTTCGGTTTTGCCAATTTGGGTAGAATTTTCTGCCACTCGCTGTGAAGAATGCTAACTATCACGGCAAACAAGATCTCATTAATGCACACGTCAGGAGTCACCATTTCCTCCCCACAGACAAGGAAACAGACTGGGAGAACTCGAACAGCATTCCCAAGTTCCTCAGGCCAGGAAGCAGCAGCAGTTAAGATTCACCCGCGTTTATGTCGGACTCCAACCAGGGTGGCGTTTCTAACCGTCCACACGGCCTCCTGAGTGTAGGACACATACAAACCAAAGGAGGCAAGGCAAGAAAATGGTAAATCAGGCTGCAGAAGGACAACACCGAGGCACGAAGTGGAATGGGGAGGTTTTTACTTCCTGCGCCTCATAAAAAGGGAAATGAATTACAGTCATGTACATGGAGTGAAAAGAACTAGCCTTGAAATAGGGAGGCTGAGTAAAGGCTCTTAAGAAATGTGCTTTAACGAGTGGGGAAGAATAATTAGGAGTTATTATGTCAATTGCATGCAAATAGGAACTCTTCAAGTAGTCAAGAGTATTGAAAATAATTTGAGGTTTAACACGATTTTGCCATTCTCCCTGGATTTGCTCTTTGACCAGCTGGTAGTTTTGTGGTTGCTGATGGCTCCTTATGATGCCCACAGAAAATGGATCCATTTGAAAACTTACACTGGGGCTCCGTGAAGTTCGTCCTCCCCATTCAATGAATCATTTGGGACATACCAAACATCAGAATGAAGTACGAATAAGGACTCCCCGGGAAAGGAAACAGTACATCTTGGGGTATAGCAGGCCAGGCACAGAGACACGAGCCCCTTCCCTAGCAGAGACTGGGAGACCCCATTCTCAGAATATCGCATTAGTCCTCACACCCTTCTGCTGGATGGGAAAACCAATGCTCAGAGAGGTTAAGTGACTTGTCCCCGCCACACAGGACATGGGGGGCAAAGCTTGGCTTCACTGTCCTTCATAGGCCCAAAGACCTATATTTAGAGAGCCTGATGGTTTTTCACTTTGCATTTCTTTCTTGTTTGCCTTTATATCTCCCCTAGTGCTTTGTTATGTCTGTGTAATGCCTCCAGGCCCCACCACCCTGTGTTCTCAGGAGGACTCACGGGAACACTAATGACATAACTGGGAGGTCTCAGATGTGCTGACAAACAGATCTCCCACACGGGAGCTCTGGAACCCTTGAGACGTCAGAAGGCTTCCTGGTGAGAAGTTGGAAGGACACCCAGCTCCCAGTTCTGCTCACTGCTCTGTTAACAGAGCATTCCAGTGGCACAGAGTGAACCTAAGCACCTTCTAGGGTTTTTATGAGAAATTTTTTTTTTTCTGGAACATGGCACTTTGGAACGTCCAGTCCCTATCTCCACTTAGAGTTGAGTGAAGTTGAGTATTCTCCTCATTCCATGTGAGAATCAGTGTCCTCATCTATAAAGTGATCAAAGAGTCCCGACTTCATTGTGGCTGTTCAGTGAATTACATCTACGTAACATACAGGCATTTTTCTTCCTAATTGCCTCCCCGCCCTGTGAAATCTGGATGTGTCTCTGTGCTGTATGCATAAAAACAAGATTTTTTTTCTTCACCCAAGAACCAGTTTGCACACTGAGATCTACATCATCTCATGCCATCTTTCTATATCAGGCACTGGATCAAAGTTCCAAGACATCTGTTTCCAAAACAAACCATCAGTGTTAACGCTTGCTGCACAGGCTACTTTAGTCTCAAGTCACTTTCTTCAAGTGCCCAAGAAACACAGGGGCAGATTTGAAGACCCCTGAACCACATGCTCATGCATGTTGTATGTTACACGTCCAGCGCCTCTTTGCAAATTCTGGAGTCTGCCCTTTCTGGCTGGAGATTTAACTTCTCAGCCCTGGCATTCCTCCTGGTTTGGTCCGTCTGGGCTTTTCACAGGCAATCACAGGGCTTAAGGAGGTTTTGCTCACTGCTGATTCGGGGCTGTGGGGCATAAACACATGCCTTCTGGCTACTCTGTCCAGTGCAGTCCACAGATCTATGGGAAGGGAGAAGAGTAAGTAGCTAATGCTTTGCTGTTATTAAATCGTTATAAATCAGGCATGCACAATAAAAAAAAATTAGATGCTAATAATTTGTTATCGAAGTATAGAAGTGGGTTTCCTTGAATCAGAAAAACCACTGTTGTGAAGGATTCATTCATGTATTTAGTAGACATTTATGCAACACCTGATGTGCGGCAGGCTCTGGTCTAGGTGATGGCAACGCAGCAGTGAATGAAGCAGTTCGTGTTCTTACAGGCTCTCTAAGTGTGGGAGACAGAGGATAAACAGGTAAATGCCCCTCAGTCAGTATCAGGAAGTGAACACAAGCTGGGTAAGGCTTGGAGCACAGGAACAGAGCGCTGCCTTTCAGCAGGTGGCACTTAACAAGGGCCAGTGGAGGGAGGTTGGGAAGGTCCTACTAAGTGGAGGGGAGGGAAGGCGAAAAGCCTTCATGTGTTCAAGGAGCAGGAAGAAGGTTGAGGTGGATTAGCACAGACAGATCAACGTGGAAATGGCAGGCTTGATGGCCGGGAAGCCAGCAGGGGCTTCCCAGGCCAAGGTAGGAAGCTTCGGTCCATTTTAAGTGCAATGGGAAGCCTCTGGACGGCAGGGGAATGACAACAGCTGGCAGGTGAAGAATAGGCTTTACCTAGCAAGCAAGTAGGGGAGCAGCCTGCAGAAGGTTTACGGGAGGCGTGACAAGGGCTCGGACAAGTCATGGTACCAGGAGGCTTGTGATCTGGAACCTGTGCTTTAGAGAGTTATGAAAAATGTCCAGCCTCAACATTTTATATTCGCACCTTGTCTAACCAATCTTGGGAAGCACTTGCAATGTAGATAAGTAGATATGACACACGCACACATAAACACTCAATAATGGCAGGAGGCAGTGTGCGTAACCGGAAGCATGGTAGAGAGAGTGGCACACATTTAAACATTTATTGGGTGCTTCCTATGGACAGATCTTAACCTGAGCACTTTCTGTCATCCTATGTCTAAGCATCCTACGTCATTTATGAACTTCATTTCAACCCTCTAGCAGATGCATTAATATCCCCAAGTGAGCAAGGGCAGCAAATGAGGACTGGCTAGTAAGCAACAGACCCAGGAATAAACCCAGGCCTATCTGACCCTACACTATGGCATAGCTGGTCAGCTGAACGGACTTTCATTTGGAGATGCCCTCCAAGGTCCCATTCAGGTCTAGGCTTTGTGACTTTATGGTGTTGTCCCAGTCGTCAGGGGGGACTGAGGCCCTACAGAGAGGCTTCTGAACATCCCTAGGAGAAGGAACTGTGCCTTTCTTCCCTGTGACTCCCATTGGCCGGCATAGTACCTGGCTCATTGTAAATCCTCAACGATGTCTGTTCAGTGAGGAAATGAATGAATGAACAAATGAATGAACTCAAGTCATTCACTCTTTTCCAAACCAAAAGTGGTGCTGCCTCTTTGTATCACATTGCTCGGGCATAGAATTAGCAGGTAACTTGCCTGGAGGGGTGCAGGAGCCTGGTCAAATTTTCATTCATTTATTCATACATGGATGTGATAAATATTTAACAAATACATGCCATGTATAAATTTTTGTTGAGTCAAGGTGTTCTCCCCTTTCCAAATGATAAAAAGCCAAGATGACAAGCAGAACACCAAACACCGAATATAGCACTTAAAAACCTTGATTCCAGAATTCTAGTTCAGATGCTTACCACCTGAATGAACTTGATCTACTGAGACTCAGCTGCTTCAGCTGCAAAATGTGGCTAATCATATTCCCTTCACGAGGTCATGAGAACCAAGTGAAAAGGGCGTCCCCTCAGCATAGATTCTATACAGTGAAGTTACATTGTTATGACTGCCATAACTACTGTCATTGTTAGTTTGTTAGCCCTCATTTTTTTTTTCAACGTTTTTTATTTATTTTTGGGACAGAGACAGAGCATGAACGGGGGAGGGGCAGAGAGAGAGGGAGACACAGAATCGGAAACAGGCTCCAGGCTCCGAGCCATCAGCCCAGAGCCTGATGCGGGGCTCGAACTCACGGGCCGCGAGATCGTGACCTGGCTGAAGTCGGACGCTTAACCGACTGCGCCACCCAGGCGCCCCATGTTAGCCCTCATTTTTAAAAGAATCTGGCTCCTTAGTTTTGGCCTTTGTCTTTCTCTTCCGGCGGGCCCCCACCCCCGCCTCGAATGGAGACAGTAGAAAGGAAAGGAATGTCAAACCACGAGCTCTGCCATTATTTAGATTAGAAAACACCTTGCAAACACATGAGCTACTATTTTATTAAATACCCTTTCCCACTTAATTTGTCTGAATCAAGCCTGTTTAATTTAATAAAGACACTCCAGTAATAGCATAATTTTATAGCTTCTTAAAAAACTTTTTATTTTCGACAGAGAGAGAGTGAGCACACAAGTGGGGGAGGGGCAGGACTGGGGAAAGAGAGAGAGAGAGAGAGAGAGAGAGAGAGAATCTCAGGTAGGCTCCACACTGAGCATGGATGCAGGGCTCGATCCCACAGCCCTGGGATCATGACCTGAGCCGAAATCAAGAGACGGACGCTCAGCCACCTGAGCCACCCAGGCGCCCCACGACATTTTATAGCTTTAATAAATGTCACCAAAGCAATGCTAACCACCCACCAAAGTGAAGTGATTATGCCAGAGTGTTGAAAAGGGGCATTTGTTGAATTCGGTGCAATCACCTGTTGACCATAGGTCCTGGATTGAATCCTATTTGTAGATGTAAATCAAACTCTAACACAAGAAAACGGCGGCAACATTTACTGCAAACAGTGGCTTGTAAC
The DNA here is from genome assembly GCF_014898765.1 of Herpailurus yagouaroundi. Classification (NCBI taxonomy): domain Eukaryota; kingdom Metazoa; phylum Chordata; class Mammalia; order Carnivora; family Felidae; genus Herpailurus; species Herpailurus yagouaroundi. Next base: position 148,575,164 of record NW_024412376.1, on the reverse strand, counting down.
TCTTAGGATTGCATGAAGTCACTGCCATTATTTGCTTGGCCTTTGACTGTCCCAGAGCCTTCATGTCAAAGAGGCACGGGGAGGAATGAGTGGAGAGGAAAGACCACAGTTTCACATTTGTGCTCGGTTTGCGCAGTGCATCAGCTGGAGATATAATAACGTTGGAGGTTTTATTTTGCTGTTTGAGGGAGAAGGCAAAAAACTGGTAAGTTTTTTTATTGCTCCTGTAAGAAATTACCACAAACTTCGTGACTTCAAACACAGAAACTTAATATGTTACAGTTCTCGAGGTTGGAAACGTAAAATTAATCTCGCTGGGCAAAAGTCAGGGTGCTGCCGGGACCCCACTCCCTTCGGGAGGCTCGAGGGGAGGATCCTCCCCCTGCCTTCTCCAGCTCCGCGAAGCTCCAGCTCCATATATACATACATACAGAGGAATGATCCCAAATCCTTGAGGAAATAAGGAGAATGTCACCTGACCTTCTAGAGCCTTTTTCCTGAAGTGTGCTGCCCTGACAGGATCCAGATCCTGGGCAGCCAAGTCTTCAATCCATTCCTCACGCTTCCCTGGTTCTATCCCTTCGAGGCAATTCCTCAGGTCTCTGTGAGGGAGCTGCTGGCTGAGTTGAGCCGATGAGAGGGACTGAGAGGGCGGGAAGGGGGGAGGAAGGAGAGAAGCTGAGGCTTTTCTCCCCTCCCTGTTCACCTCAAGTGGCGCCCCCTAGTCTGTACCACTGTTACAGCTTCTTGTTGGTGACCTTGACTTCAGACCTCCACCTCCTCCTTACCGGCAATCATGGCTTCCTGCTGAGGCTAATCCCTCACTTACCTCTAGGTCTCCTTTTGGCTTCTCTCATCTGTGAACAAACTCCTGCGTTGAATTCACTCTCTGTAAATACCCACAGGGGTTTCTACTTGCCTAGTTGGACCCTGACCGATACAGGTGGGGAGAAATTATTTTAAGTAGACTTTAGAGGAAAATAGACACTTATTTCAATGATAATATCACTACTCAGATTTGTTCTGAAATTTCTTTCTCTTAGAGAATTGTCTTAAAACCACCTTTTCAAGCCAAAAAAAAAAAAAAAAAAAAAAAAAAACACCAGACCAGTGTATTAACTTTCTGGAGCTATCGTAACAAATTACCACGAACATGGAGGCTTCAAACAAAATCCATGTATTCTCCTAGTTCTGTAGGCCAGAAATCTGCAGTCAAGATATCGGGAGGGCTGTATTCTCTCCGAAGGCCCTCAAGAGGGAACGCTTTGGTTTCTGCTCCAGCTTCTGCCTCATGCCTGTGACACTCGCATCTCTACCTCCGTCTTCACATGGCCTTCTCTTGGCTGTCCTCAATCTCCCTCCGTCACATTCTCAGAAGACACTTGTCATTGGGTTCATGGCCCACCCGAAAAATAAAAGATGATCTCATCCCGAGACCCTTAATTACCTCTGCAAAGACCCTTTTCCTAAATAAACGCACACGCCCAGAATTCCTCAGAATGGGACGTGCACATGGACCTTTTTTGTGGGGGAGGGGCATCGTTTAACCCACTACAACTTGTTCCATTGCTCTGTGGCCAGCTAGGAAGATCGCTTACACACATATACACGCGTGCACGTGTGCACATGCACACGCACTCACACTCATTGCTCTATCATCAACTTTTTTCACCCAACTTAGCTCTCAATGTTTTTTGCTGTTTCCAAAAATTAAATCAACTCTTAAAAGAGTTGAGGAATAGCGGGATGGCATAACAGCATAAATAGAGAAGACAAATGATTTGCTGATATCACAAACGTTGGTCAATGGAAAAGGTATGCTTTGAAGTCCGTCTTTCGCCATGGCTGACTCCTCCATTCAAGCAGAAAAGGGATTTGAGTCTCTTTACTACAAAAGTATGCTTAGTCCACTTTGTACTCCCTCTCTGCCCTCACTCAGCAGTTGCTTTTTCTGTTTTTAATCTGAATATATGTTTTCTCATTTATTCTTAGTGCTCATTTGTCTGCCAAGTTAAATACAGGTAAGACAGCTATTGGCCGTGTGATTATTTTTAATGGTACAGGGAGGTCCTTCATAAAGGCGTAAGTTTTCACGGGATCTTCTGAAGGCTTCATTTATATCATTGTCCATGTCCTGATTCAAGTCGATAAACAACAAACAGTGACGTAAATGAAGACTTTAGATGACTTACTGAGATAATACTCCAGTTACTGGTTCAGAGCAAATAGAATCCTTAACTAAAATATAGCTGCACTGACTAATGCTCACCAAGAATAAACTGGAAAAGAGCATTAGATGTAGAAATAGAACAAGTAATTGCCCTGAATTAAAAAGAGAGAGAGAGAGATGTGCTTGGTAGAGGAGTCAAATTCCATATAATTTTTAATGTAAGGGAGAAGCAAAGTCCTATGTAGACTATTTGTAGAGTCTTCAGAGAGCCAAGGGGAGGGGACAATGGAGCTTTAAGTGTGCTTCCTAGTGACTGGTTCAACAGCACCCCTCTCCCCTCTCCCCTCTCCCCTCCCCATGTGCGGGTACTGGGGAAGGCTTGTCTCACAACATAAAGATACTAGAGGAAGGTTTTGTACAGTATTAATTAAAATGTAAAGAGGAAAGAGCCCCTAAAATCCCTTCTTTTCCTTTTTAAAACTGCGAGTGGCCAAATGTGTCACCGACCATACAAGGATATGGATTATTCTCACAAAACACTAATCTGACACATATTTTATGAAACTCATAATAGACTTTCTATTGATGAATTAAAGCCACCAGTCACTGTGCTGAGGCCATTATATACATCTCCAATATTTACGACAACTCTGCCCTTTTATAGATAAGGAAATTAGGTCTCAGAAAAGCAAAGACTTTACCCAAGGCCACAAATGGAATTACCTCAATTCCAAAATGCCATTGACTGTGGGACTCACCATTGATTTCGTAACTGCTTCACAGGGACCAACAAAAAAGACACTTCATTAACTGTACAGCTCGGTGGTAAGATCAATTGTGCTTTCGAAAACATTAAAATTTGAAGGAAAAAGACAGAGCATCTGAAACCCACAGAAACGTGGCAGAACATCAGTCTCAAGGAAGGGCTTCGGCATCAAGGTCTCTGTGGACCCGAGACCCAGGCCGTCTCCACGAATGCCTGCTTACTGTCTGCTGTGTGGCTCAGGGCCAATAGCCAGCATCACGCTGTAAAACAAAACCACAGTTTTAGTCCTCCGTGTCTCTGGTTAGCTTTTCTGTAAGCTGCATCAGCAAGGGCTTTTTGTTTTTAAACCTGACATCAGGCAGCGTTGACTCATCGGCATCTCCCCCATCCACTTCTTCAGTCCGCAAATATTGTGAGCCAGAGCCCATCCCTCCAGGGCCCTGCACGGGCTCTGGCTCAACAGCGAAGAGCAGAACTCTGTCCTCACGGAGCTTCCGTGTGGGCTGGAGGAGGTGGGAAGATGGGAAGCAGGGACATTAGTAAGTAAGTAATCACCCAAACCAATGAGAGGCACTCCTGGGGTGTGTGCTGTTCAGGGAGAGTCCTCAGTGCTCTGGAAGCCTCTCTAAGGGAATTTGATCTACTGGGGAGGAGATGGCATTCCTGAACTGAGGTCCAGGAAGTGAGGAGGAGTTACCTCTGCTAAAAGGGGAAGGAAGAGCATGCTTCATAGAGGGCAGAGTATGTGCAAAGGCCCTGTGGTGAGAGCAGAAGGGACACAGGGAGAGGAAGCAGGCCAGTGTCACGGGAGTGTGGGGAGTGAGGAGGCTGGTGAGGTGGCAGGTGCATCCAGGAGGGTTTCAAGAGCCACTAGGCCATTGTCCAAAGCACTAGAAGACCATGCCCCTGGAGCTCATCTCCTTGGGTTAAAGTCCCTATTTTATCACTTATTAGCTGTGTTACTTAATCTCTCTGTTTGCTCATGTGAAGTATGAGGATATTAACGAGGATTACATTAATTAATGCTGGTGTATGTAACACCTTTTAGGACGGTGCTTGGTATATATCCAGTGATGTACGTATATATTTGCTGTATCATTCTAAGAGCAAGAGGGAGACAATGCAGCTTTGTAGCAAGAAGGTGACATTCTCAGGTTTGGATTTCAAAAAGGCCACATTAACCTGCATGTAAAAAAAAATGGATTGTAGGAAGGGAAGAAGCTTCAGGTTGGCCAGGTAGAATTGTTGCAACAGTCCAGGTGATACTTGAAGAACGATGGTGGGGCGGAGATGGACAGAAGTAGACAGAATGTAGAGACAAGAGACAAAGTCAACAGGACGTGGAGAGTGAGAGGAAGGGCTCATCCTGGTCAACACCACCATTTTTACCATGTGACAGCCAAGGACCTGTGACTAGAAGACTCAGAGGCAAAAGCAAGAAAGAATTCTGAGAAAGCCAGGAAATAAAAAACACAACAGGTATTTTTTTTAATTTTTTTTAACGTTTACTTATTTTTGAGACAGAGAGAGACAGAGCATGAACGGGGAGGGGCAGAGAGAGAGGGAGACACAGAATCGGAAGCACGCTCCAGGTTCTGAGCTGTCAGCACAGAGCCCGATGCGGGGCTCGAACTCACGGACCGCGAGATCGTGACCTGAGCCGAAGTCGGCCGCTCAACCAACTGAGCCACCCAGGCGCCCCAAAAACACAACAGGTATTTAAAAGAAACACCTGCAAAGCTACCAAGGTTACCAACTTTGCATTCATCTATTCGTGGTAGAATACCAGCTGTTTTTCGGACAAGATTATCATTTTCACATCTGCAGAAACCAGCATTATGCAAGTCAGGGATAAAGGCATTTTGCTAGGTAAACCACAACTGCCAGGAAATGCTGAAGGATTCATTTCTCTTGGGTACTAGAACTAGACAGGTGATCCTGTTCTTTTGTTTTGTTTTGACTTGTTGTTATTTTATCTCAGGATGCAGCCTTTCCTATTTTTTCCACCCGTGGGCCATGATGGGTGCACATTATTATGCCCAGTGGGGTTGTGCAAAGAGGCCGTGTTGCTTCTGTACCTCCTGTCCCACTTCCTCCTGCCACCTCCAGTGCTGAGGGACCTTCTGTGCTGCACATCCTCCTTCAGTCTTTTCTGGATCCCCCTGCCATTTGGGAGGTCCCCAAGAAGCTCCCTGGGCTCTTATCTGCCACTGGACTTTGTACATGCAAGGGGCTTTGAGCAACAGAAATTCAGGGCCATGAGGAGGAAGGTGGTTGGAAAGCTTCTGTTAGGATTCAGCCTTCTAGTGAGGTAATGTAGTGGCTTGAATAGTGTCCCCTCCCCAATTCATGTCCACCTGGACTCTCAGAATGTGACTTTATTTGGAAATGGGGTCTTTTCTTAAAAACTGAGAACAAACTGAGGGTCGGTGGGGGGTGGGAGGGAGGGGAGGGTGGGTGATGGGTATGGAGGAGGGCACCTGTTGGGATGAGCGCTGGGTGTTGTATGGGAACCAATTGGACAATAAATTTCATAGAAAAATAAGTAAGTAAATAAATAAATGAATAAATAAATAAAAATTAAAATAGATAAAAATTAAAAGACAAGAAAAAGGAAATGGGGTCTTTGCAGGCATGATTAGATAAGGATCCCAAGAAGAAATCATCCCGGATTTGGGGTGGGCCCTAAATCCAATGACTGGCGTCCTTATAAGAAGAGGAGAGATACAGTGGAGAAGGAGATATCAAGATGGAGGCAGAGATTGGAGACATGGGTCTAGAAGCCAGGGAAGGCCAGGAGGTAGGCCAGAAGCTAGAAGAAGCAAGGGAGAATTCTTCCCCCCTCTAGGACTTTGGAGGGAGCATGGCCCTGCCAGCACCTTAATTTTACGTTTCTGGCTTCGAAAACTGTGAGAGGATAAATTGTTGTTTAAGCCACCAAGGTTGTGGTAGTTTGTTACGGCAGTAGGTAGAGAAATACAGGTGGAGTGTTGGTGCAGGAGATGCAGAGGGGCTCAGAAGAAAGGCAGAGGATTGGGGTGGTGGTCTCAGACAGGAAGCCCCTCTCCCCCCGGCCCCCCCCCCCATCGCCCCATCCCAACAGGTTAACTTCCAGGACCAACCGAAGGCAGGGTATGACTGCAGAATCAGAACATTGTTGAACAATGACATACAACCTAGATCCTCTGGCGAAAATTACCGTCTACCAGTGCCTTTTCTCCCTTCCTTCCTCTTAATGATAGAACCGCCCCCTGCCAACAGTTACCACCCAATCTGTACCTTCTTCCTCAACTGCAGTGTCAGATGAGAGACAGAAGTAAATTTGAGTCTCGTGTGAGGTTCTGTGTCTTTGCAATGAGTAGTTTGGCTTCACCCTAAAAAACTGTGGGGGAGCCCACAAGATGAAGTTGTAATGAGAGGTCCCCAAAGGTGCGTATTTAGGGTAAGATGGTGGAGCACAAGTCAGAAAAAGACATTTCTCAAGCTTTGCCCCCAGGGGGGCCTGGGCCCAGAATGTTAATTGCCACTATAGACCATGAGCCTATAATGTAGGGTCAAAACTTCATCCGGGCTTGGCCCCTGATTCTGAGAAAACCAGTGGGTAATAGGGGTCATGGAGGTTAATTGCCAGCTTTTACTAAACAATCACACTGTTGGCATTTGAAATCCCTTTGTCACCAGGCTACTGCTTGTTTAAAGCCCTCAGTAATAATGACAGTGCTGTTTGGAGACGGGCTCCAAAATGTGCAATCAGCTCTCTTTCCTGAGCTTAACCAGGGCTGAATACGTGGGATCCCCAGGTAACCGTGACAGTGTCCCCAAATGGGCAAAGTCCAAATACACAGGCTGAGTGGTCTTTCCTCCCCTCTCTGTCTCCTAGGCCTTGAGCTCTCCTTAACACCCCTCCGCCTGCCAACTTGGAGCTCTTAGAAGAGTGTCCCCTTCACACGACATTTGCAATGCAGTTATCTACCTGCTTCCCAATGACAGCAGTGCCTTGGGTAATAAATTCTCCTCTCTCCGACATGCCTGAGAAGGCAGCCTCTTCCGCTGATGGAAAAATTAACCTATAAACTGAGGGCCTTATTACCAGACACAGCTTGCAGCCCTACAAGCCAACCCCCAACCCTCCCCTTTTTCCTTATTGTATAAAGAATGTCACAGTAATATATTGAACTGTTTTCGTGGGCATCCACATCAGCTTTGCAAATGGTCACTTATTAAAGGAAGGCGAAAACGCACGCAGGGCGGTCAGGGTAGAGGGCGTGCCAGCCTGCCCCTGCACAACCAATGTCCGGTGTCGAAGTGTCCTATCCGTTTGGGGGAGGGGCTGTCGCAGATAGTCGCAGAAAAGTCTTACATTTTGGGCTCGGCCACCAACGGCACTCCCTCCTCTGTCGCAAATCCAAAGGTGGTATTTCGTGAACTTTCGCTCTTCCCACTGTCACCATGGGGAAGACTGACAGAGAGAAGTCGAGAACGAGCCCAAGGCTAGAAACGCAGGGTCTCCGGAGTGGCCTATGCTGCCCAGATGCCTTCCGGGGAGGACGACAGGTTTTGTTTTCCCAGAAGACTGACCGACACCAGGCATGAAGGGATGCTGCAGTCGCTCCCCCCAATAGCTTTTTTCACTGCCTTCCTCCTCAGGAGCCCTTGCATTCTTGAGTGCAAGTGCCAACTGTATTCAAAGTATTTGTTCCCATTTGTCTCAAAAGACAGCAAATCCAGGAATTGCGTATTTGTTTATCCTGGCCTCTGTAGTCCCACTCCTTCACACCTCTCTAACCACCCCCCCCCCCCCAACCACCTTGGGCCAAACCTCAGGGGGGCTTGGCCGGCCTCTCTCCTCATGAGTTTTCTGAAACAGAACGACTGCTTCCACAATTCTGCTTGCAAATCCAAATTGACTGTCCACTGCCTAATTCTCAGGATGGTACCCAAATCCTTCTGACTCCAATTGGCTTCGCCCCTTAACCTTTCCATCCTACCCTTCCACGCACCATCAAAGCTCTGCCATATCAACCCCCCCTTCCGGTCCTTAAATTTACTCCTTCAGGCTTCCCTACGTGTACACATCTTCTTTCTGCCAGGCTCCTTCTCTGCTCTACCTGGCAAACTCCTATTCATCCTTCAGGACCCGGTAGTTTAAATCTCACCTCCTCTTTAGGACTTCCCTGACACCTCCAGGAAGACTGTTCCCTTTCCTGTCTGGTTTCTTGCTTCGCTTTGCGCATCACATTGTGATTAAGAGCTTTTATCACATTGTATCGTAATTGTTGCATGGCGAGAGATTTTGTGATTATGTTACACAGGGAAGCTGCCTAAGACAGGGTATTTTCAATTTTTCACTATAAGTAATCCCAAGATGGTTATATCTCTGCTTATTTACTTTGGACATATTGAGAAATATGAATAAAAATCATACACTTTTTTTTTGAAAATCATAAAAATTTTCAAGGCCCTTAATACATGTCACTAAATTGTTTTCCAAAAATGTAATAATTTACCCTCCTACCAGCAATGATGAAAGATCCCTTTCCTCACCACACTCAGCAGAATTTTATTTAGAAAACAAAACAGGGGCGCCTGGGTGGCTCAGTCGGTTGAGTGTCTGACTTCAGCTCAGGTCACGATCTCATGACTCAGGGGTTCAAGTCCCAGGTCAGTCTCTGTGCTGACAGCTCAGAGCTTGGAACCTTCTTCTGATTCTGTGTTTCCCTCTTTCTCTGTCCCTCCCCTGCTTGCTCTCACGTACGTGGTCTCTCTCTGTCTGTCTCTCTCAAAAATAAATAAACCTTAAAAAATACAAATCTGTCATATTTCTTTGTGGGAATTTTCAACTCTAGTTCATTTTGGGTTAATTTTAATATTGTGTATGGAGTTTTACTTGTACAACGTCTTTCTTTTCATCATACGTTTCATGCTTTAGAAAGTCCATTTCCATCCCCGAATCCTATAAACAACTTGAAATGTCTTCTAGACTTTCTGGTTTCTTGAGGGGGAAGGGGAAAGTTTAATTCTCCAATCAGTAAATCTGATCAAACGTATGAGGTGAAATCTGCATTTTCCCCCTGATAATTAAATAGGTGTTCCAATACATTTATTTAGCAATTTTTTCTTTACTCTTTTATTATATTTATCAAATAAAAATCTTATGCTAGAGTTTTTTCTGGGCTAAATCTTCTGCTCCATTCATCATTTGTCTGGATAGATTTTAGAGGCTGGATTTTTACTATCACATTATGTTTTCTGGAAATTAGATTTCTCAAACCTCATAATTTCCCATCTACTCAACTATATTATAGGGCTATTCTCCTTGCCTGGTAGCCTTTATTTCATATCTTTCTATTTGAGTGTGGCTTCCTTGGGAAGCCCTCTTAACCCTCATCTAATAAAGCTCCCCTCCCCAGGGCTTACCTAATAAAACACTTTATTACAATTCACTGCGTAGAATACCTTAACTCTTTGTTCTCTTGCCTGCTTATTCCATTAGACCATCAGCTCCTCGAGGGAAGATTTTTGCCCCTTTATTTTGTATCCCTATTACCTAGTAAGTATAATGCCTTTCTCAAAGTAGGTGCTCAATAAACATTTGTTGATTTGAATTGAGTTAAATTGAGTTGAGTTGAATGGAAGCCAATCATATTGAATTGGATTGCTAATAGTGTATAGATTGAGCTGGGTCCCAGATGTCATTGTTTAGCAAACTGGCTTCCCTCCCTTTCTGTATCAGTTAGGCGCCAGCCAGGTAAAAAGAAACCACTCTAAGTATTTGAGTGAGACAGGAGGCAGTTACTGCTAGAATCGCTGGGGGCAGAGAGGAGTAAGAAATATCCTGGCTTCCGCCTTCTTTCTACCCTGCCAGTTCCCACCATTGGGAGTCACTAGCCAAACACAGCCAAGGTCAATTATATTGGAACCTGGGGAGCACAGCCTGTCAGGGCGACTCCCTCCATACAGAGCAGAACAGGAGAGGGAATGAATTCAAGAACAATAGGACCCATACATTTTTTTCTTTTTTGCTTGTGGTTTGACAATATTATTAATTTCTAAATGGAGCAGCTAGGGAAATGAGATAAGGAAAGTCAAAAAGTGAAAAATCAACCCACAATGGAAGGCAAATTAACAGACTGCAGTGCCTCCTTCTAATAGACTCTCCTCTCCAGTGGTCTAGGAGTCAGTATGGATGGCTAAGTGCTTGGGGAGCAGGAGTGGCAAGGGGGAGGCCATGATAAGTTAAGCATGGCTGCAGTCTCATTAAAGATCCAAGGGTGACGTTGGCCATCAATTTTCTTTTTCCCAGAATCTTTCTCTGATTTGATGCTTTGTGAAGATGGATGGCTGAAATGCAGAGAGAAGACAGAAAGGAAGTCTAGGGATCCCGGTATACTCCCGAGCTGCTGGGTCTCAAACTGGGCCAGATGTCCACATGAAAGAGAAAAGAAAGCAACAAATATATTGCAAGATGACTACGGAATGCTGGGATCTTGGCCTCAACAGTCTAAACGGAGATCCAGAGAAAGTATGGAAGAGACTTTTAAGAGCTTTGCTTTGAGAATTGGAAAAGCCACTTTCAATTCTAAACTCAGATGCTGAGTTGACTGTGTAAATTTGGACAAATTACCCAAACTCCCTGTGACTCAGTTTCCTCATTTGCAGAATGGGAAAATGAATAACACCTGTCTCCAAGGGCTACTGTGAGAATTAAATAAGATTATATGTGTGAAGCGCTTCACCGTATAGTAAACATTCGGGAAATGTCGGCCCCCACTTTGGTGTTGTTTTTTCATTACTGGGCGTGTCTTAATAGAGCTGACCCATGGCTCTGTGTGTGCTGTGCCGTATTTTCTGCATGAAATGGCTTTCTCCTTGGTCTCTTCTCCCTCCTTGGTGTCCTCCCACCCCTCCTTCAAGACCCAAATCAAATGTTACCTCCTCCAGGAAGTCTTTCTTCCCTGATCCCCACAGGTCTGAGTTGGCTGACCCTTCTCTGTGTTCCCATGGCATCCTGTTCTTACACTTACCATATATCACTTCCCACATTGTATTGTTTTTGACAGATTGCTTAGTGGGCCACGAGGAACTAAGACTACAACTAGGTCTTTTCATTCTATCTCTTTAATCCCCAGTACCTGGACCAAGACATAACAGGTGCTGAAAAAATGCCTGTTGAATAAGGGAATTATAATTTCAAGAGTCCCTGGAAAACTCCTCTTACTTCCAGAAGTGCCTCTCTCACTTCCTAAAATTCTACTGTCAGAGCTTCTCCTTCTAGCTAAGACTCTGGTCTTATTTAAATCCTATATATCGCCCACCATCCCCTGCCACCTGCCGCCAGAAAATAGGTGCTCAACTAATATCTGAAGAATCTAATTGATTGAGAAGTTGGGAAAAAATGCAGACGTCAGCAAATCAGAGAGGAGAGGATGGGTGGGGCAGAATAGAAGGTACCTTCTCAGTAGGGATCTCTCACCGAAACAGAAGCCCAGCTCCTCCCACTCAAGGCAAAGTTCAAGGGAAGGTTTCTTCTGGGTCCTCTGATTTTCCTTGGGTTCCATTTTCCCCTGTGGCCCTTCCAGACCTCCTACTTCATCTCCTCAGGAAAGCTCCTGGTGCCTTGGTCTGTTCCATGCCTTTGAGAGGATAGACTTCACTGAGAAGCAATACTTAACTCACAAGAATGGGGATTTGAAGGAAGGAAGGGCAGGTACCCATGCCAGGAACTCCATATGCAATTTGCTACTGCCTCTAATAATGCAGAAAGGTAAATGCTATTAGCTCCATTTTACAGATGGGGCAAATGAGGCTCAGAGAGATGATCGCCTTGCCCAAAGCCAGGCAGCAAGTAAGTTGTGGAGCAAACACACCACAGCGCCAAACATCTAAGAGGCCTTCCGTGAATGCATGTATTTTATTTGCTAAATCTGGCCACCCTACTGTATTTCAATGGTGGGTTCAAAGTACTTCCCTTGCTGCCCTAAGTTCATAATGGGAAAAGTTTCCTGGCATTTTTCGTCTTTGTATTGCTGCTCTATAGAAGTTGGGTATACCCAACTTTGCATTTCTATTTCTAAGTTCCCTGATTTACGTGTTATCTCTTGGTGATTTTTTTATGCCTTCCTCTTCAAAGTTTTAAAAGGGTTATCAAGCACTGGGCTAGCTGGATGTGTGGTGATGTGTGTTGTATTAATATAGAATAGAGAAGAAACACTGTTGAAATGTCTTTTTTGTTTTTGTTTTTGTTTAATACACACACACTCACTCAACAGGAGATGGGTGGTGGGTGATATGCTAAGAAGAAATGACATCATGTTTAGACCAAAGACTGGGAAATGCAGCCTTGCTGGGTGACAGCCAGTCAAGACAGCCCTACCTAATGGATAGTACAAGCGTTGTTTGGGGACATTTACTACAGAATACGATGGGGTAAAGGCACCAAAGGTGAACAAAATATCATCCTTCATAGGCAGAAACACAGGCAGTGACAGAAAATAAATTGCTGGTGAAGTGTCTCTTAAAGAAAAATAGGCTTAAATGTCTGCCTGATGTGAGTACTAGAGGCTGCTAGGATTTTTATCAACTGTAGGGATGGAGCTCAGCAAAAGAAGTTTGGTTTATTTTTCTTTTGGAGGGGGCGACGTGATGTAGAAAAAGCTGGTTGGGTTTGGAGAAACATTAAAATGCCTAGCTTCTTTGGCAGTAAGCATTTTTCCTTTTTCTTTCTTTCTTTCTTTCTTTCTTCTTTCCTTCCTTCTTTTTTTCTTTCTTCTCTCTTCTTTCTTTCTTTCCTCTTTCTTTCTTTCTTCTTTCTTTCTTCTCTCTTCTTTCTTTCTTTCTTTCTTTCTTTCTTTCTTTCTTCTTTCTTTCTTCTTTCTTTCTTTCTTTCTTTCTTTCTTTCTTTCTTTCTTCCATATATTTAACCTCAAATAAATAGTTTGGGAGCAATATTGGATAACACGATGGTAGCAGAATACAACACTGAAGACCACAAAATTTTGTAGCCGAAAGAGCTAGAGTTGCATCCTAACTCCAATGACTATTAGCTGGTTAAGTTACTTAACCTCCCTGTATATTAGTCAGGATAGGACAGGCTGTGCTGCAGTAACAAAAAAATGCCCCATAACTCCAATTTGATTTCTGGCTTGTGTGCCAGTCTGATGCAGGTTGAACACCAATTCTCTGTGGCTCTGCTCCAAGCAGGAATTCAGGGGTTCAGGCTCCCCCCATCTTTTGACAGTTTCACCCTAAACACGTGGCCTCTGAGGTTTCTGTGGGAGGGGAAGAGAGGGTGACAGGTAATGCGGGAGATCCCAGGGCCAGGCCTGGAAAGGATACGTATCACTTCTGCCCATACTCCATTTGCCAGACCCAGTAGAGTGGCCCCACCTAACTGCCACAGAGTCTAGAAAAGGCGGTCCCTCAGTATAAAAACCAGGAATTACCCCCACCACACTGTGTGAACATCTGTGTAAGGCAGAATATAATAGAACCTGCTGACGTAGCTGCTGTGTAATTCATGGCTCATGCCAACATAGCTACTGTTATTTGAATGTAAGCTGATACAGGTATAGCTAATGTGTCCAAAAATTAGGTTTGGGTTCTAGTCAGAGTCATGGAAAACCTAGAATGGTGGTTACCAGGGGCTGGGGGCAGGGAAGAATGGGCAGTTACAGTTTACCGGGCACAGGGTTTCTGTTGGCAAGGTGAAAGATCTCTATAGAGGGTTGTGATGGTTTCACAACTGTGTGGGTGTACCTAAGGCCATTGACCTGTACACACACAGGTGGTTAAAATGGTACATTTTCTGTTATGTAGATTTTACCGTAATTTTTTAAATAAATAATTTTGTTAAAAATCAGGTCTGGGTTAACTCCAAGGTCTGGGTTCAGCTGGCTCCAGACAGAGCAAGGGCTGTGGAACTCGTGTCCGATGGCAGTCAGGTTGATTCTGGGCCTCAGCTTCCAAGGACATGAAGGAAGTTTGATCTGATCCTCTCGTGTTGTGCTTTATCTTTGGAAGCATGGTGTTTAAAGTTGTCGAAGTCTATCTAGAATGCAGTCACTTAGCATGAGGATTAAAGCAGCGATGATCCCAGTCACTTTTCCCGGCACCCGCCTCCCCCATGCTTGCTGGCTCTCCTGTCCCTGGGTCTTGCCCCGGTCTCAGTCGCCTCAGGTCTTAACCCTGGGTCTGCACCGTCCAGCCGGAGTTCCTGGCCCTGGTGCACAGTCAGATTCATCTGGGGAGCTTTAAAGCCTACGGATACCCAGGCTGAAGCTCATTTCAATTAAATCAGCCTCTCCAGGGTGGGGCCTGGGCACCAGTGCCGTTTGAAAAGCTCCCCACTGATTTTCCTGTGCATCCAAGCTGAGAACCGCTGACTACAATCTGTTCTGGCCTCTTCCCAGCTGCCTTTCTGCAGCTGCTGAAAGCAGGGCCCTGAGGACAGACTCAGGCTTAAGCCCTATTTCAGCCCCTCCTGTGTGGCCTCAGGCACATTGCATAACCTCTCTGGTCCCTAGTCTTCATATCTATACAATAGGGGTGATGGGAAACAGTGAAGTGCCTGACACAAGGTTTCAGTGCTTACTATACAACGATATATATTATTATGAACCTTTCTTGTTACTGTTACCTCCTGAGAAGGATAGACTGCCAATTTCCCCATACAAATTCCTTTTTTTTTTCTTGTGTACCCATAGTCCTGGTTATAGAATCTATTTTCTATAAATTATTCAATTTATTTAAACTAAAAAAAAACAAAAAACAAAAAACAAAAAACATCAGTTCACCCTTTTTCCTACCCTCACCCCCAACCTCTGGCAACCACCAATCTGTCCTCGGTATCCATGAGTTTGGCTTTTTGCTTTTAAATTCCACACATAAGAGAGATCACACAGTATTTGCCTTTTTGCTTGACTTGTTTCACTTGCATAACTCCCTCGAGGTCCACCCACGTTGTCACAAATGGCCAGGCGCCTTCTTTTTCATGGCTGAGTGATGTTCCATTGTATGTACGTAAGTACCACAATTTCGTAATCCATTCAGCCTTTGATGGACATTTAGGTTGTTTCCATATCTTGGCTTCTGTAAATAATGATTCCATGAACACAGAGGTGCATATATCTTTTTGAGTTAGTTTTCATTTTCTTCAGATAAATACCCAGAAGTGGAGTTACTAGATGGTATGGTATTTCTATTTTTTTTTTTTTTTTTTTAATTTAGGGGGAACCTCCATACAGATTTCCACAGTGGCTTCACCCATTTACGTTCTCACCAATAGTGCACAAGGGTTCCCTTTTCTCCATATCCTCACCAACACTTGTTATTTCCTGTCTTTTTGATAAAAGTCATTCTAGGGGCGCCAGGGTGGCGCAGTCGGTTAAGCGTCCGACTTCAGCCAGGTCACGATCTCGCGGTCCGTGAGTTCGAGCCCCGCGTCGGGCTCTGGGCTGATGGCTCAGAGCCTGGAGCCTGTTTCCGATTCTGTGTCTCCCTCTCTCTCTGCCCCTCCCCCGTTCATGCTCTGTCTCTGTCTGTCCCATAAATAAATAAAAACGTTGAAAAAAAAATTTAAAAAAAAAAGTCATTCTAACAGGTATGAGGGGATATCTCATTGTGGTTTTGATTTGCATTTCCCTGATGAGTGACATCGGGCGTCTTTTCCTGTGCCCCTTGGCCATCTGGATGCCTTATTTAAAAAGATAGGTATTCAGGTTGCTCAGTCAGGTAAGCATCCGACTTTGGCTCAGGCCACGATCTTATGGTTTGTGGGTTCAAGCCCCACATCAGGCTCTGTGCTGGCAGCTCAGAGCCTGGAGCCTTTTTCGGATTCTGTGTCTTCCTGTCTCTCTGCCCCTCCCCCACTCGTGTTCTGTCCGTCTCTCTCAAAAATAAACATTAAAAAAAATTTTAATAAAAACAATTATAAAAAATAACTATTCAGCATTCTGCTCATTTTTTAATCGGGTTGTTTGGTTTTTTGCTATTGAGTTGTATGAGTTCTTTATAGATCTTGGATAATAACTTCTTATCAGATATATGATTTGCAAATATTTTCTGCCATTCAGTAGGTTACCTTTTCATTTTGTGGATGGTTTCCATTGCTGTGCAGAAGCTTTTTAGTTTGATGTAGGAATGTTTTAACTTGCAGCGTGTTGCCTGCCCCACCGAGATCCCTCAGATTCCGTCAAAAACCATGAAGGGGCCGTCTCTCTTTGTCCCTTAACATGGTCCCTCCCTTGGCCAGTCACCTGCTACTCTCTTACAGTGCTCTTTTCCCTTAGAACATTCTAAATCCTATTAAGCAAAACCAAACATGAATATAAATAATCAAATCCAGATTTCTTCCTCCTACACCTGCCAAGAAGTGCGACAGAAATGTTCTTATGGGGGGTGGCCCTTTAACCACGGCTTACAGGAATTTGTTCAGGCTGGTTTGAAGCTTAGGAGTATGGCCCGGTAAGGAGTTGTTGCCAGTCTGAGTTAAACTAGGTTTAGGCCTTAATCTCCTAAACAAACCCAATTCAGACAGGCTGAGGCACGAGGCATGCCAGCTAGAGCCAGGCCATTGGGACAGGTGGGAAAGTCAAGGCAGCTAAGGAACAGAGGGACAGAGACTAGGAACATGCTCTAGGCGCTAGCCTGGGAAGGGAGTGACCTTGTACTTGGTCAAAACAGGAGGTGAGAACTGCTCCCAGACATTGTAACGGGTATGAGTTTTATCCTTGCTTCATTTACATAAAGCATATTATTTACATAATTATGCATCAAATTAAATACAAGTCAAGCCTCCACCTACCAAGTTCTTTTCCTGGGAAAGATCCTTCGGGGGTTAGGTGGGGGGAGACAGGAGTTCGTAACTAATCCAGAACGTCTCCAGAGGGCCCTTTTGGTGGCCAGGTCTCTCTGGACATTGTTGACAAGCCGGAGATTCTGAGGACCTCCAGGTGCTCCAGGTGGGAGCCTCCCAGGAAACCACGCTCAGGGCACCTCCTTCGAGGTCTAACCACATCAAAGGAACTGAGGTGAGGCCCCGCCACCCCGGCCGCTCTCCCAATCACATGCCCTTCCAAGTCTTTGAGAACTTTGCTCCCAGCTCTTGCGACTTGGAGGTCTCCCACTTCCCCGCTCATGCCTCAGTTTGCTCATCAACGAAATGAAAATTGTGCCCTCCTCAGAGGATCAGATTGCAGCAAAGAATGGAGGAGTCAATACAAAGCTCTTGGCACGGTGCCCAGCACAAAGTCCTGCGTGCCGGTTAGCTTTTGTTAATGCTGCTAATCCTCAGAGTCCCACCCCACCCCCCCCCAACACCACCCGAGGGGGGGGGGGGGGCGGGGGGCCCGCCCCCCACCGCCAACGCCACCCAAGCCTCCGCATCCCCTTGTAGCCTCTGGGCTCCTTATCTAAGCTTTCAAAATCAGGGGTCCCTTCCTTCCGCCCCAAGCATAACAAAATGCTCAGTTTCAAGACTCCAAGTTTCCAAGCTCTGCTTGCCTCTTGAGGGGAAAGAAAAGACCAAAAAAAAAAAAAAAAAAAAAAAAGAAAAAAAAGCCTTTCATTTTTACCAACTCATCTGCCATTCCAAGGACATATAAAAACCTAATATTTCAATATCTTCAGCAGCTGGGAGCCTAAGGAAGAGGAAGATCCAACTCCCCAAGAAGGAAGGCGGACCGTATATTCACTTTTTCATTTTGTATTAAGCACCTACTGTGTACCAGTAAGACAGCAACCCCCCCCCCCCCACCTCCAGGAGGCCACAGTTTAAGGCTGTGTTCTCAACCCTGGTTGCACATTAGGATCCCCTGGGGAGCTTGTAAAAGCGTCAATGCCTCCAGACCTGTTAAATCAGAATCTCTTGGGGGTGGGGGTGGAGCTCAAGTGGCAGTATTTTTTAAAGTTCCCCAGAGGAGTCCAATGTGTAGCTAAGGGGAGAGCCAGTGATCTAGTAAGAGTGGCAGGTAAAAGATTATTCCGATCCGGTGTTGTTACAACAGGCAAGTGATATATAGTGCCACTATGATACCTCGGTAAAGCCGTTGAAAACAGGCAAGTATGAGGTTACCGCACCCAGGGAGGACAGGCTGATTCCACCCAGGGATTGGGGTAGAATTCAGCAAAGCCTCCCAAAGGCGGGAAGTTTCCTCCAGCTTAGATAGCAGAAATAGACATGCTGAGATAATGAGGGGAAAAGTGTGCACTTAATTCTCATTTTGAAAGCAACAGCCCCCTGTGTTATTGACAGTATAGGACACACTGCATAATTAAGTCCGTTAATGAGTATTAATCAAATCGGCGCATTTTTTTCATTTAGATTAACACTTCTCAAGCCTCGAGGTGGTTTAGTTGGAGCCTACTGGGAACTCTGAGGGAAGAAGCCTGATGTGTGAGCAAAAAAAGAAAGTCCTGGACCAGAAAAAGTTCTGTGGCAGCTTTGACTCACCTTTCTCTCATCCTGGGTCTGAGGCGTCCCCAGTCCTCGGTCTCTGCGGTGAAGAGAGTCCAGACATGGCCCTGGTAATTCCCTTTCTCCCGGTGCTTTTGTGCCATTCATCACGTTAAGAGGTGGGACCGTGGGGACGCCTGGGTGGCTCAGTTGGTTAGGTGTCCAACTTCGGCTCAGGTCGTGATCTCATGATGTGCGAATTCGAGCCCCGCGTCCTCTCTGTGCTGACGGCTCAGAGCCTGGAGCCTGCTTCGGATTCTTTGTCTCCCTCTCTCTCTGCCCCTCCCCCATTTGTTCTCTCTTTCACTCTCTCTCTCTCTCTCCCCCCCCTCCAAAAAATCATTAAAAAAAAGAGGTGGGGCCCATATTCTCTCCCCTGGGATCTGGACTGGCCTGTGACTTGTTTTGATCAATAGAAGGTTGTAGAATTAATTTTGAACTGCCATGCCCAGGCCTGAAGGGTTGGCAGGGGCTTCTTTGTCTCTCTGGAGCCCAGGGGTCATGCTAGGAGGAAATTCAGGCTACCCAACTGCATGGTCACAGGTTATGCATGAAGAGAGGCCTTGGAGGGTGCTATGGACTGAATTGATCCCCCCCTGAAATTCTTGTTGAAGCCCTAATCCCCAACGTGACTGTATTTGGAGATAGGTCTTTTCTGGAAATCAGTAAGATCAAATGAGACCATAAAGGTAGAGCCCTGGTCTGAGAGTATCTTCCTTATAAGAAGAGAGACCAGAGCTCTCTTCCCACCCCGGCAACAAGGCATCTGTCTGTACACCAGCAAGACAGCCCTCACAAGAAACCAAACACTGCCAGAAACTTCCCAGACTCCAGAGCTGTGGGGAAATAAATTTCAGTTGTTTAAGTCACTCAGCCTGTGCTGTTTTGCTACGGCAGCCTGAGTAGAAACACATAAAATGTGAGGCCAACTTGGAAGTTCCAGGTCTGGCCAACCACCTAAGTGAAGGGAGGCCCATGAAAAAACCCAACTGAGACCAGCAGAAAGTTGCCCACCTGAGCTCTGGCCAACTAGTCGACCTACAGAATCATGAGGAAATTAATAAATCATTGTTCTAAGCCACTAAGCCTTGGAGTCTTTCGTTATATGGCAACAGCAACTGAAAAAAAAAATTCTCCCACGGCACCTTTCCTTTCCATTGAGTAGCTTCACAGTCTGATGGAACAATGCTTGTTGTGTCCCAATTATTAGTTGGGCAGCTATTAGCAGCCTCCCAATAAGAGCTTTTAATCTGGGGGTCATGGAATTCAAGAAGGTCCATGAACTTGGATAAGAAAAAAAAAATAACATCTTTATTTTCGTTAACCTTTAACTGAAACTTAGCGTCGTCTTTCATTATGAGTGAGACAACCAGTTACAGCCGTATAAGAATACTTGTGACTTTGTCACTAATAGAAATCACAGATAAATTTTTTCATATCATGTTACAATTGTTATCAAATATCCTAGAATATCTTTCGGGCTTATCACTACCCACTGCTAGACATTGCTATTTAAGGCATTCATAAAGGAGTGCACATATTATAATAAATTTGTTCATTAACATTTCGATAGCTGTACTTCAATGTAATTTATTTCTGCTGCATCCTAGTGTTTTGTTTGATGCATTTAGAAGCATCATCCTGCAATGGTATCTGTAGGCTTCACCAGGCTGCTGAAGGGGTCCATCGCCCTAGAAAGGAATAAGAAGCCCTGAACCAGAGGTAGATATGAGCCAAAGTTCTGTGCTCTACAAATTTCCCACCAGGTTTCACTGAAAGCAAGTGTCAGACTAAGTCCTGCCACCTACACAGACATTTATCAGCAAGCTGGCACTCAAGCAGTTCCTACAATGTATTCTGGAAGCAAGATCAAGTTCTGGCTCCCTCTGTCTTTTTAGGAGTTCCTATGGCATCTCATCTGAAAGGTTCATTCAAGGCAAATATTCTAGTTGCACGATTCAACCAACTAGCAGCTGGACACTATAATCATGTCTTAGGAACTCTTCCAAAAATCAAAATCAAAATAGTGCGAATGCGAATAATATAACAGCTAGCACGTAGTTGAGAACTGCTTCTTACACTAAGCGCTCAACATACATTAACTCATTTAAATCCTCACAACTACCAGATGAGGTAAGCATATTATTATGCCCAGGTTGTAGATGAGAAAACTGAGGCTCACAGAGGTTAGTAACTTGCTCAAGGTCACACAGCTAGCTCCTAAGCAGCTGAGCTAAATGTGGAGCACACCAGTTAAGTCAAGGTTGGCAGGCAGAACTCCGGTATCAGATTTCTTAAGGCTGCGCGATCACAATGTGTAGCCAGGTTTGAGAACTCATGTATTGTTGGATTCCCTGGACACTTAAACTCCGCTCATGCAAGAGTGGGGGTCCCCGTACAAAATTCAAGCCTATCCACACATCTTGAATACTTCGTATTTCACCAATGAGAAACAATTTCTAGCATCCATTATGTTGATTAACAAAGCCTCTGACATTGACCCAAGATAAAGATTGCTGAAAACTTGTGGTGGCCACCTCAAGAGGTTAGACTGACTTGAAATGCTAACCACCCACCCCCGGAACACTCTGATTAGAATGTTCTAAATGTTAACTGTCTATAAAGCATGAATCAAAACGAACTCACATTTATACTTATAATGTATAAATCAGAGATCTTATACTATCTCTGTTAAAATATTTTAGATTAACTTATAGACAACATAATGCTTCACCGTTACCTCTACTCCCTTCTCATGTTGACCAACCTAACAAATCTTCCCGCCTGTCCTATAGTCAACAGCTGGAGTTTGGCTAATCAGCTAATTTATAATATTAGTAGATCTTTTTAACCACCAAATTTTCAACATGGAAATTCAAGATCAGGTGCTATTTCCCTGTCCTTGAGATCAGAACAAGATCACCTCAAGCTATCCTGTCCCCCCCTTTATACTTTATCACCACTATTCTGTCAGGATCTGAGACGTTATCCTCTTTGCAAGCTATTAAGTTAGCCTGACATGGTTTCATGGATGTTGGCAGAAGACACGAGACTCTTGGGTCAGAGACAAAAGGATTCATTATTCACAGCCTCGCAAGTAGTGGGGCACAATGTTGGCGCTGGTATTCGTATCTCCCAAGTCCCATTGGGATGACCCAGAGGGGCCTGGTGGGATGCATTACATATAATGGATTTGCACTCCAGCAGAAGAGCGTGGGGGAATTTATAGCTTCTATAGTGAGCAGTAAGCAAACCTGCTCTATGTGTGATGGGAAACAAGATTGCTCACCACAAACACAAGCCTGAGAAATGGCCTAGTAGAGAGGGTCTCACATTCTTGGCATACCGAGCAATGAAGAGCAGGACACTCAGTACCCATATTGGATTGCTTCTTCCAACACCCGTTGCTTTGTTTTATTTTCATCTCAGCACCTAGCTTCTTGATATTTTCACATTAGTTAGTTCCTACCCACTTCTAATGCAGAAGCAGCTCCACGAGGGCAAGGACGTGTCCGCCTTTTCGTTGCTAATTCCCCAACACCAAGGATAACACCTGGCTTGGCCCACACGAGGTGCTCAGTGAATGTTTGTTGAATGAGTAGGACTGGCTTCAACTTCCAACATGGGCTCACTGCTCAGGCTCATCCACCCCAAACCCAGTTCAGTCCCCTCTCAATGTCCTTCCACCTGTACGTCTTCCTCTTTTTTTCCCACGGTCTTCCCCTTTGGCCTCATGCATTATTATTATTATTGCTATCATTATCCCCTTCTTCCCTACCATTATTATTTAGTTGCCATGGTTTAAGGATCTTGTTAACATGTATGTATATATCCCAGGTGGTGAGAAAAGGAGATGAGGCCAGGGAAATAGGAAAGGATAGTCCTGACAGTCTCCGGATATCTGCATTGCTACTTACTAGCTGCATGGCCTTGGGCAAGCAGTTTAACCTCTCGGTGCCTTAGTTTTACTATCTGCAAAATGGGAGTATGCCCATACCTATCTCATAGTGTTATTCTGAGAATCAAACGGGCTATTCTATGGAAGGTATGAAGAACGGAGCTTTTTGGTTATTTATGGCACACCTACTACCTGGATGTTTTAGATGCATTCTTGGAGGCCCCCTTGGGAAGTGCCTTCCTTGAGGGCAGAGGTCTGGGTTTCCGGTTCTCCTGCTTCCCAAGCTGCTCGTCACTCTGCGGGGAGAACACCTGACTACTGGGAGAGGGAAGGCATGGAAAGCATGTTGAGCAGATACCCCCAGATGAAGTCAAATCTGTCACAGAATTGGGAGTCGGTGCTCACACATGACTTTAATTATGGTCAAAAAGAAGGGCCTCGTTGAGCCAAATGGCTGAGAAACGGTTACCCCACATTTCAATACTGGTAAGAGAAGCAAAAGTTATAGTAGGTCGTCTTACTTAGAGTTGGTTTTCTTGGTTGAGGAAGACAAATATTTCTAACTAGCTCTGGACTGGCTTGAACTAGTTTTTCTCCCCAAGTACTATTTTATTGATAGCAAGAAGCCACCTGTTTGTAGAACTTCACAAAACACCTTAACATACATCATCCCCTTTAACTTTTACAATCCTCGGGGGTAGGCGTTTTCACCAGCCTCATCATTATCCCACTTCATAGAGGAGGAAACTGAGGCACAGAGGGTTGCAGATAACAGAGCTGGGATTTCAGCCCCGTCCTACCCCTGAAGTAGAATAAATGCATTTCCAAAGATGACCTTGCCCTAATCCCCAGGATCTGTTAATATGTTTCCTTGCATGACCAACGGGACTTCAGAGCTGTGAATAAGTTAAGGATCCTAAGATGGGAAGATTAGGCTGGATCCTCTGGGTGGGCCCTCTCACGTGGGTCCTTAAAAAGAGGAAACCAGAAGCATAGATAAGAAGATGCAGGGGCCACAAGCCACAGAATGCAGAACTCTCTAGAAGCTGGAAATGGCAAAGAGGTAGATTCGCCCATGGAGTCCCCAGAAGCAACACAGCTCTGCCAGTACCTTGATTTTAGCCTGGCTAGATTCACTGAGGACTTAGGGCCAGCCGAACTATAAAATGAGAAGTCAGTGCTGTTTTCAGCTAAGTTTGGGGTAATTTGTTACGGCAGCAACAGGAAACTAATACATCCCCCGAGTGGCTGCCAGGGCACCATGATGTTGTCAGCGTGCCTTTTTTAAGTGAATTTATACTTGGTGGGAACAGGATACAGGCATGTAGGATCCAGAAGGGGCCTCCAACTACCTTGTCCTGTCGGCTCCTGGAATTACCTCCTAGGAAATCAGTAGAGGCAGGACGCCTGGTGGTTAGGACGTGCCTCTGGAGCTCATGGCCTGTGAGACACTAGACCAATTATTTAGCCTCCTTCCAGCTGTTTCCTTTTGTGTGGACAAGAATGAAAACAGTACGGACTTCAAGGGCCAGGAGAATTAATAAATGCTTGGAACTGCGCCTGGCACTGGGCTGTCAGTTACCACTATTAAAGAACTTCTAGTCCTTTAAAAAGCTTATTAAAATTCAAACGTGGTAGAATGGATGGTGAGGGTGGGGGGAGAGGGGGGAGATCGCTGACTGAGCCTCTTGTCTGGTCACCTACCCAGTAGGTGGGGGATCTGGGATCCAGACCTGGGCTGTGCCAGGCTCCGTCTCAGGGACTGCAGATACACTATCTGATGCAATCTCCTGACAACCAAGAGGTGAAGCTCAAAGGATTAAATGCCCAACCTTATGCAGTAAAG
Source organism: Herpailurus yagouaroundi (assembly GCF_014898765.1). Taxonomy (NCBI): domain Eukaryota; kingdom Metazoa; phylum Chordata; class Mammalia; order Carnivora; family Felidae; genus Herpailurus; species Herpailurus yagouaroundi. The sequence continues at coordinate 148,551,033 of NW_024412376.1, read as the reverse complement.
ATGAGGCCGAATTCAAACGCAAATCTGTCAGATTCCAAAGCTCTATCCAGAACCACCTCTCACACCACAGCAAGAACAGACAGAAATTGGAAGGAAATTGACAAGTTAGTGTGTTTTCTGGGCCTCAGCTCTCTCGTCTGTATGATGGGGACGAAGTGAAGAATAACCAGAGCCGCTGGGAAAAATCAGAACACATAATACCCAGGAGCTTCCTTTGCAAGCCAAAATGCACTGTTCCGACGAGAGGGGCAAGTGTGGTTACTGGGAAAGTCAGCTGGGGTGGGACTGAGGACAGGGAGGGGTGGGGTGGCCAAGTGTGGACAGAGTGGTTGGGGGGGGGGGGGAGAGAGTGAACACTAGACCGAGGCACTTTACTCAAGAGCCGCTGTTTCGAAAGGTGGTTCTGGGCCGGGCACTGGGCCAGGTGCTGGGCATTCAGTCCTCAGGCCAGCCCCGCTCCCCCTGGAGTCGCAGATTCTTTTTTTCTTAGAGATAGAAGGAGTGGAGGTTTGGGGGGAAGTGTGCAAGCCACTAATACATCAGCAACCACCACTGAAATGCTGAGTGGAGAATGTTCTGGCCTGGAGTGTGTTGGCTGAAGGATTTTCCAGCAAGCAGTGGCCAGGCCATTTGGGGTCAGTCAGCAACCTGGTCTAAAAGCATAGGTTTTGTGGTGGACGAGAGGTCCCTGTGCCCCATGATCCCAAGCAGGGCGACCACCTTTCCTGGTTTGCCAGGGACCGAGGGGTTTTCTGGGACCCCTCAGGCTTTCAATGCTAGAACTGGGAAAGCCCGAGACAGAGCAAGTTAGTCTCCTTATTCCCAGGACTTTGGCCCTCCGTTCACCAAACCACCATTGGGAATTCTCCCCGGCTTGACCTGGAAGAGCATGGATTTCAAGCCCTAGAGTTTGGATTTCCTGCCTGAAGCAGAGACCGCCAGCGTTTACAAACCAATAGCAAACACGGCCCATTTGCCGAGCTCTTTACCGCGTGCAAAGTGCTTTCTCACACACTAACATGTTTAGTCTTTAGAGCGATCTCCAGGCTAAGGAAAATAAAAAAGATACCTGTATGAGGAATGCTTTGGGCTATAAGGGACAGAAAACGTAACTAGAGTACCTTAAGCAAATGGGTTGGATTGTTTCCCCAAACGGGAAGTCCAGAGATAGGAAGCTACTGGATTTGATTCAGGAGCACAATGATGTCAAGATGGTTGCCTGTAACTCTACTGGCCTTCCCTCATGGCCGTAAGACGGCTGCCACTGCTCCAGGCATCCTGTTGCGTGCTAGGCAGGAAGAAGAAGGGTGAAGGAACGATACCAGCAGAATTCTGGTTATGTTTCTTTGCCGGAAAAGTGTCATGCAGGCACTCTTCGCTGCACGGCAGGTAGAGAAACCAAGTATTTAACCTTCTAACCTCTGTAGTAGAGGAAAGTAATGGATAAAAGATTTGGGAATGGTGTTGAATGAGTCACCTGCTGGTGACTGCTATCATAGGAGTAGAGGCTACAGGCTGGAAGAGACTAGAATGACTTAGGATCTTATGGAACGCAGCGGTCCTCAACACTTGGTTGTACATTAGAATCACCTGAAGATCTTTTAAAATAATGATGCCAGGCCTTACCCTAGACTACTTAAATGAGAATCTCAGGGAACGCATTCTGGCATTGTTATCTTTAAAAACTACCCGGTGGATTAAAATGCGTGTAGCCAGCTTCTCAGAGCTGCTCTGGCCAACACGGTAGCCACGAGCCCCATGCGGCTATCGACATTGACAGTGAGATGAATTAAAATTGGATACGATTTAAAATTTACTTTCTCAGTTGCACTGGCCGCATCGCAAACAGTCATCAACCACACGGGGCCGGCGGCCACAGTATTGGAGAGCACAGGTATAGAACATTCCCGTCACCGCACGTAGTGCTGTTCCGGAGGAACCCAAGAGTGAGAGCCTGTTCAGCATTTCAAGGCTTCTTAAGTCTGGCCTGACTGAAGTGGGGCAGGGCAGAGAGGTTTGACCTGGAAGCAGTGGAGAAGAGGTGCTTAAGGGCATGAAGCACGGGGCCACACAGCCCAGGTCCGGATCCCAGATCCCCCACCTAATGGGTAGGTGACCAGACAAGTCCCTTACCTCCTCTTTCTACATGTGTAAACTGGGAATGCCATCTCCTGGGCTCGCGATGAGAACGCTAAGCTGCTTCGTGTAATGGTGCCGTGGCCCCTGCTGTCTGCTATACGTATCTGCAGCCCATGTTGTCTAGGAGGGCGCCAGGGGTCCGAAGCCCCCCTGGAGGGGCCCTCGCTGGCCACCTGTGCCATGTTACCCGTCAACACCACCGGGAACTGCACCTAAGCTTCCTGACTGGGGCCCCGACGCTGGGATTTCCACCCCACCCCTTGCTCTGAGTCTGTCCTCCTGGTACCCAGCTGGATGGCCCACCCTGGTCCCTGCCTGTAGGGCGAGTGAGGGAATGAATGAATGGATGAACCCTGCTCACATCCTTGTTTTCATTCACAGAGTGTAAGGAGGCCCTTTGCCATGTAACTCGCTCCTGGGTGTGGTGGCTGCAAGAGAGTGTGGGGGCAGGAGAGGCAGGCTGTGTGGTCCCGGGCAGGCCACTGGGCCTCTCTGAGCTTGTGGCCCCTGATCTATAGAATCAAGGGCTGGAGGGAAGAGGGAGTACCGCCTCTGAAGGGCATGAGATCTCTGCAGCACAGTTTTCCCTTCTTGGGGAAAATTACAGCTTCCTAACCAGGGTGGCTGTACCTTGGTCTTCTTCCAGGGCTTCTGAGCTCCCCAAGGTGAGATGGGTTTCCTTTCTCAGCTCCCCAGGCTGCCACCCGAGCCTCCCCTGTCCCTTCCCTACCTCCAGGCTGTGTTCACAATGTCTAGGAATGGGGTCCTGGGGTAGGAAGATGTCATTTACTGCACCAGAAATGAACACGATGCCCCCCCCCCTCCCTGCCACATGAGGGTTCTCAGAAAGTGGGGGCGGGGGTGGGGGAGGGGGGCAGCGGCGAGGCTCCTTGAACAGTCCGCCTCCCAGGGAAGGAAGGGCATTTTCAGATGCAACAACCTTGAGCCTCAGCACATCTGCTCCTGGCGTGCGCACTCCTCAGCGCGGCAGACACGCCACGATGGGTCCCAGTCATTAACTGGCTGTCAGGTTCTTCAGATGATGGAGCTAAAAATAGCGCGCTATAGATAGAACCTTCTCCCACGCAGGCAGGCACAGACTGCAAATGGAAGTGGGGAACAGGAGCTGCGCGTCTCCCTCTCCCCTAAAGGGAGGTGTGTGCCCATCTCCAGCCCCCTGCCGCCCTCATGGGCAATGCCCTGCCTCCCTCAGCCGCTCCCCCCCCTCCCCTCACTTGCGACCCGCAGATGTGCCCCACTGTCCCTAACGCTCACTGCTGGCGGGGCGCTGCGGCGGGGTTCATTTGTATGCAGCACCCTGGATAAAAGTGATAAGGCCCCAAACCCTCCAAGGAGACCGCGCAGATGAAACCCCGCGCTGCTCGCTCCGGAGGCGAGCTATTTATAGAATCCAAATATCAGCATTTTCCACCCATTTACACAAAGCAATTTCAGCCTTTTCAGATGAGAAAAGAGCAGCCCGGGCCGTCATTCATTCCGGTGCCGGAATCACATTTGGGGCCAGGAAGCCCTGATTTTATAGGAAACCTCGAGGCGGGCTCGGATTAAAGATCAATGGCCACATAAAATGTAGGCTGTCATATTCTCGCTGCGAACTTGTCCTGGTAATAAAAAATGTTGTTTTAGTAAATAAACTCGGGGAGATGCATTGCCGGGTGCTGTTTATCCCCCCACCCCTTCCCCGCGCTTCACCCTGAGCCCTGAGAGCAAAGGACTCAGAGACAGAAAGAGACACGGGAGCAGGTCATGGGAGCCCAGCGCTGAGCCTGCCCCCCTGACTCGCTCTCCGCCCGCAGAGCCCACGGGCCTGCCCTGGGTAGGTCTCTCTCTGCTGCTTCCTTAAGAAAAGTGGGAAACGGGTTTGCAAATAATGATGAGGCTGGCAGTGGAGCTGACTGGTTGGCAGAGCAGATCCTGGGACGGACAGAGGTGGGGCCGAGGTGGGACGGTCCTAGCACATTCTAGCTGCTGGCGTCTGGGGAAATTATCCAGTCTGCTGAAGTTCAGTTTCTCATCTGTTAGGTGGGGGCCTGGTGGTCTCCCCTTCCCCCTCTCTCCCTCTCTCTCTCTCTCTATCTCTCTCGTTGGGCAAAGATCCTCGTGCATTCAGACCGTCCCCTCCACACATCCGCGTCCCCTCCGACACCACACCCTGATTTGGCACACCAAGCCGAGAAGGGGGCTGGCAAGGACCTGTCGCTCATCTGTTTGCTCACTGGCTAGACCAGTGGTTCTTAAACTTTAGCGTGTCCTCAAAATCGCCAGGACAGTCACTGAACCCCAGAGTGCTGAGCCCCACCCCCGGTTTCTGATTCAGTCAGGAGTGAGACGGAGTCTGAGAACTTGACGTTCCTAACCGGTTCCCAGATGATGCCAATGGCTAGAAGAGGACCCGGCAAAGAGCACTGTGGGAAGGAAGGGCCGGCGTATGTGTTGAATGGAGCCACATGGCCGAGGGAGGGAAGTGAGACCAAAGGAGAGAATGCGGTTAAGTATGAGTTTCCAACCCAAAGAAACCAACTGCCAGCTGTGGTCTTGTCATCTTGTCGAGACTCCTTGATGAGAGGTCAGAACAGACGCTCAGAGGCTTCCTCCTCCCCAGAATTCCTCCCGCCTGCCTCAGCCCTGTCAAGTCCGGAGGCTGAGGGCCCCACCCTTATTGACTGTTCTCACCCCGTGTATTGTTTCAGTTGGGGACTGCTGCATAGACACCCCAAGGGTTAGTTCTCACAACTCTGTGGGTGGGCTGGTTTCTCGGCTGGTCTCACCTGGGGTCCCATGTGCCCGCAGCTGGCAGATGGCCTGGGGCAGCTGCTCAGCTCTGTCCATGTTCTATTGGCGGAGGGGAAATGGAAGGCAGGAGGTGGAGAGAAGAGTCATTCCTTCCTGTTTTCTTCCTGTTTTCATCCACATCAGCCACAGCTTTCAGACCTCAAGAAAGGGTCTAGAGGTTGACAGTCTGAAAGCTGGCTTAGTTTTTCAACAGGGTCGCAAAGGACCCAGATTCTGTCTTCTTACTCTGCCACCTGTGAGTGTTGTCTTTTCATCTTCATGCCTGTCACCTCACGGTAGCAAGATGGCTGCTGCAGCTCCAGACATCATGGCTACATCAAAGGCAGAAAGCAGAGAGATGGCTATGAGGGGCGATGAGAAAGAACTTCTTCCTTCTCTCTCTCTGTCTCTCTCTCTTAAAATGTGCTCAACAGACTTTCCCCCCACATTTCATATACCCAGACTAGGACAATACCTCTAGCCGCATGGAGGCTGGTTAATGTAATGTCTAGCAAAGAAGGATGAGATTACCATGAAGAGCTGAGGTCAACCGTCATTTCCTACCCAGGGCTCCGTGTACTACCTGAAAAAAAATCAGGGGCCTCTTCTCAGTAGGATGTGGAAGGGGAGCAGCGAAAATGGGGAACACTGTGGAGAAAGCAGTCCCCATCCAGCTCCTTGCCTGGCCTGCCTTCCTTGTCCCCGGCAGATCCACAGGCACTCAGCTGGGCTCCGCTCCAAGTCTCCTGACCCAGGGCTTGCTGCGACCTCTGCGGCCACCCCTGTAACACAGGAAGCGAGCTCCGGCCCTCCCGCTGCAGACACGCAGGTGGCCAGACAAGCCTGGGGTCCCGTGCTCCGGCTCCCTGGCCTCTCTCTCTGCCTTGACTTCCACACTCTTGGTTAAGGGCCCTCTTTCTGGCCACCTGAGGAGACACATCTCTCCCTCCAAGCTCTGTGTTTCCACATACTCCCTCAGACCCCCTTCGGAAGACAGGCTCAGACCTTAAAAAAAAAAATGCACGGTCCCACCAGGGCCCTGACTCCCCATTCTCCCTGCTGCTGCTCATTCGTGGGCCTGCCTGTGTTCAAGAGAGAAATAAAGGAATTTAGGAAAACGTCTGTCCTCTCAACAGCTCCTGGCTTCAGGAAGTTCTGTTCTCTTACTAGCGCAGGCAAGATCCCAGCCCAGGAACCCAGGGGACACCTCCTCGGGATGGCGTGGCTCCCCACCCCTGCCTCTCCACCATCACCCATCGCTGCGTCACTGTATGGACAGACTGGGGGCTGGGGTTCCCCGGAGGCCTGCTGCCTCCCCTCGGCCTGAGCGCCCCGTGCAAATCTAGCACACCCACGCTTATGTGGATATTTCTAAAGCTACTCACCCTGCCAGCGGCCAGCAGGGAAAAGAAGACCAACGACCTAGGTCCGTGACGTTTTCAGTCTCTGTCTGGTGCCATTTTTCTCCATGACCTCTTGGGGTCAGAAAGGCGGGAAAGGGATTTCCACCTCCTTTGTGTTATATCCTCCTTCTTCTTAACTCCAGCTCAGCTTTTGTGACCCATGTTGGTCACTGCTCTCTTCCCAGGGCCTAGAACAGTGCCTGGCACACAGTGGGTGCTCACCGAGTTGTACTCTGGAAGGCTGAGCGCCTCTGGTCCCCCCTCCCTCACCCTGCTCCTGGGACGTCCGGCCCATCCTCCCCCACCCCCCCCACCCCCACCCTGCCTCTTCCTGGCAAATCCTGCTTATCCGTCATCGTCCTGCACACGTTCACATTTTCCAGGAAGCTGCCCTATCCTCTGCAGCAATTAGAATGACTCAAGAGTTTCTTCTTTCTTTCTCTGATCTCTCCCTGAGACTCATCCCCACCCCCTCTGCTTAGAAAGGACTTTTTTTTTTTTTTTTTTTTAAACTTTGTGTTTGATCGAGTTGCACACGCACCCTACCCCCATTCTGGGTGTTTGTTACTCATTGAAGACAATGGGTGACATTTTATTTTGCTTTATATTTATTCCCCCTCCCTCTTACCCCCGTTTCCAGGGGCCATCGCCATGCTTGGCACATACTGGGTGAATATTCGTTGAACGACTACTAATGATTATTTTATTGTTTATAATATGGATGTAATATTATATTTACCTATAACAGATGTATATTGTGTGTTGTAGATGTATATATATGTTATGTGTGTTATATATACTAGTTATATATGATGAGTCTTCCTCTACGTTCTTAGCACATTATTAACTCATTCCCTCCTTCCAGCAGCCCCGAGGGCCGCACAGTCAATAGGAGAGAGTAGGAGAGAAAGCTGGGAATATAGCACTGGAGGGTGCTTGGTTTTAAAAGCATATGCTAGGGGCGCCTGGGTGGCTCAGTCGGTTAAGCGTCCGACTTCGGCTCAGGTCATGATCTCACGGTTTGCGAGTTCGAGGCCCGCGTCGGGCTCTGGGGCTGACAGCTGGGAGCCTGGAGCCCCTCCAGATTCTATGTCTCCCTCTCTCTCCGCCCCTTCCCCGCTCATGCTCTGTCTCTGTCTCTCAATAATAAATAAATGTTATAAAAAAATATTTAAAAGCACATTCCAAGAAAAGGGTGTTGGTCTTTGGGGCATGGTAAATCCGGGAAGGCTTCTTGAAGGCAGGGGTAGATTGCATGGTTATTTAAAGGAGAGGAAGAATGTTTTCTAGGTGGGTGGAGGCAGAGAAGAACAAGACAGAGTAGGAGGCCCACGGCAAAGCCAGTCGCCCTTTTTCTATTCCTCCCTCATCTGGCCTTAAGTCAGCGAACTCGAAAGAGCAACTGCTTTATTTGGTTCCAGGGAAAGATGGTTCCAACAAACATTATCCGGATATGCTGACTTACCGGCCATCTTCGCTGCTGGAAAAGGCGCCCCGTCTTGGCGTATCAGACCTTTAGTAAGAGTTTACGGTCAGTTACCAAGGTGCATTACTTCCCACATAGGTATTCAGTGAATTGCAGAAACGCCATCCGCCGTAGCTAAAGGGTTCCATCGCCATCTGCATAATTCCCGATGCTGTCAGTCTGCGTGACATGTGTGCACTGGGCCTCTCACGGCCATCTGGCAGTCTCTCTGAAATCACAGCTTCCCCTGCACCCCCCGCCCCGTCCTCCATCAGGAGTGGGGTCCCCGAGCCAAGACTATCGGTAAAGCAAGATCAGGACGTATGGACGCCTGTGTGATGATTTAGCCGCGTCACCTGCTTTCTGACATTTCCATAGCTCTTCCCGGCTTCACCTCCGCGGCCGGCCAGTTGAAAGCCGCAGGAGGCAACAAGCAGAAATTGAATTTTCCACAGTCTGCCCACATTTGGGAGGCCCATTCCTCAGCTCTAGGGGCAGCTACCTGGGAAGGTTCCAGCAGCTGCGACTGTCCCCCACACTCTGCCCTCGCCAACTCCCCTGAGAGGAACTGTCCCCACCCGGAAAGGGAAACGTGGCTCCAAGGACAGAGGCGGAGGTAGGACTGTGCTCTTCTCTGTGGCCCCTGAACAGGTGTATGGAGGCCCTCCCCCGATTATCCTGAGAAAGCCCAAGAGAATTTCCCATTTCGTGGACAATTTGGCCACACAGAGGCTCCCCGGGGTGTCATGGCGAGTGTGGCTACGGGAAAGGCACATCCGCATCCACACTTGGCTTAGTTCTCTAAATCCCTCGGACGAAAGAATGTTTGTCCACGGCAAGGTAACACAGGAACCAGGAAGAGAGATTTTCCTCGCGGTCTGCTGGACACCAGACCCACGGGCTAACGTGAGGGTGCGTGAGTGAAGCGAGGGTTCCAGACAACCTGGTTATTTGTTTCCGTCTAAACCCGAATTCCCCTTTCTCTGACTGAGTGTTTCACTCCAGCACCTATCAGGTGGGCCACGAGTGACGGTTCCTCGGTTGCGGTGTATAAAGGAATTTCCTAGTGGCTGTGGCAGGACCGGTCCAAGCTGCAGGGGTTCTCACTGAGTCGCTTTGAGTGGACCCAGGAAAATACGAGTTAAACAAGTACCATGCAGGGTTCTCTTGTAGGTGCTTCTCAGCTGTAGTTTAGGAAGTGGGGTTGCTACCTGTAGTCCCTTCCTACCGCGTGGAATCTCTCCTTGAGGGTCAGGGCAACGGTGCCCACGGGTGGGAGTGTGGGGGTGGGGGGTGTTACAGATGTTCTGTGCTGCTTCTTTTCTTTTTTTTTTAACTTTTTAAAAATTGATTTATTTATTTTAAGAGAGAGAGAGGGAGGGAGCGTGAGTGGGGGAGGGGCTGAGAGAGAGGGAGCGAGAGTCCCAAACACTCTCCACACTGACAGTGGGGGACTCAAACTCACGAACCATGAGGTCACGGACCGGAGCCGAGAAACCAAGAGTCAGACGCTTACCTGACGAAGCCACCCAGGCGCCCCGATGTTTCCTCGTTTCTATCCCTTAGACATGGGATACAGTCTCTGCAATTCACTGCTCGGGATGACCCTTGCATTCCTGCGTTCTCCCTCCCGCTTATTTCTCCCCAAAGGCAGGTGCCTCCCCCGACTCCTTGTCACATGCTGGGTGTCCATGGGGGCAGCAGCAGAAACGACGCCTAGCATGACGGACTTTGTAAATATTTTCGAGCTACTGTGTTGCATATGTATTAAGTCCTAACTTTGCCTCAGGCCCTAAGCTAGCTGCTAATGAGAAGAATGAAGATAGAGAAATAATTTTAACCGAAATTGATAAGTAGCGCTGAGGATAAAGGATGAAGCAGCCAATCTATTGGATTGGCACAGGCTGAAAAAAAGGAAAACACCCAGCTTTGGCAGAGGTGGGGAGAAGTTCTGACGGGGTGTGTAGGACTGCAAATGGGCAGGGCCGTTCTGGAGAGCAATCTGGCAATACATGACCAGAATAAAAATGTCTATTCCCTTCGATCCTAAAATTCTAGTTCTAGGACACTTTTTCTAAGGAGATAACTGAACGAAGACACAAAGCTCTTCACCTGAGTTGTTCCGCAAACATCTGCTGAGAACCTCCTATACCTGGGTGTGGAGCGAGGCACTGGGCAGCCAGAGTGTGACTCAAACAGGCAGGATGAGGTGAGAGTGTGGATGGTGTAGGTGCGTGTGGGGAGGGGGATGGTTATCAGAGCAAAAGCCCAGCAGCAACCTACAAGGCCATCCGTGGGTGGCCCACGCAGCGTTTTGATAGAACAGAATACTGAGGACCCTAAGCATCCATTTAAAATGTTGCTGTGTATTTGCAGTCGTTGTTGGAGGCTCTCTGTGACATGGTTGAATAAAATAACATGCAAAACCAGAAAATGTCTCATTACGTCAAGTGACACCCAGATGTCCACGTGACTGTGTACATAGAGAAAGGTGTCGAAAACTTCACTGTCCCATGTCAGAATGTTCAAAGGGTTTGTTTCCGGTTCATGGGGTGTTCTGTATTCCTCTTTCTACCCTTCTGTATCTAGATTTTTTATAAGAGCAGGCACTCGGGATGCAAATACCGTCTTTGTAAACGGAATGAACGAGCGAAGGAGTGAACGAGTGAACCAACGAACGAGGGAAAAAGCAACATAGCATCAAAGCTCAAGCAAAGAGCTAACTGCTTGGGAGGGCCAAATGGCTTTTCATGGAAGCCCTGGTGAGCCCTCGCCCTCGGCCCTGGGAGGACTCTAGCTCCTGGGGGGTAGGCACCAGGGCCGGCAAATGGTAGGTGTGCAACTGTGTGGAGGCTGCCGTTCTATGTCCTTGGGTGGCACATCCTCACCCCAGAAAGCCTCACGGGTCTCCTCTCGTCCGACAACTGTTGGACCCCATGGCTTTCCCGGGCCTCTTCCACCAGGGAGGCTCGGAGAGGCTGAGACTCCGACAACAAGAGAACCCCATCCAGGCCTCATCGGGCTGGAGTCCGCCGGCTGGCCCCGGGTTGCTGTTTCTTATCTGCCGAGGCTCCGTTGAGCTGGCTGAGTGACAAGGCACAGCTGAGGCAGTTAAAGCTCCCCCAGCAACGCATGTGCGGTCAGGATTATTCACAGCGGCTTCGGTCCCCTGCCCAAGACCCCTTTTCCCCAAAGAAACCCTTCCAAGCCCGACGCATGGCTAATAAACCCATACCCAAATTGATCTCCCAGCTGTTCTCCAGAGGAGCTGCCAGACCCCCTCGTCTGATCCAAGCTGTTTGGCCTTGCAATAAATCGGGGTGATTTTTCATCCGGGGCCTTTCACTGGTTTCAGAAATCGTTCTCATTCAACAAAGGCTGTGTGTGTGTGCGTGCGTGTGTGTGCGAGCGTGTGTGTGTGTGTGTGTGTTTTAAGATTTTATTTTTTAGCGCAGTTTTAGGTTTACAATAAAATTGGGAGGAAGGTGCAGAGATCTCCCATATATCCCCCTCCCCCTCCACATGCGTAGCCTCCCCACTTATCAACATCACTTATCAGAATGGTACATTTTTTTTTTTTTTTTTTATTAAGGACAAACCTACAGTGACACATCATAATCACCCAGAGTCCACAGTTTACCTGAGGGTTCACTCCTGGTGTTGGATATTCAGTGGGTTTAGACAAATGTATAATGACATGTATCCATCATTATACTATCATATAGGATATCTTCACTGCCCTAAAAATCCTCTGTGCTCTGCCTGTTCATCCCTCCCCTCCTCACCTCCACCCCTGGCAACTACTGATCTTTTTATTGTCTCCATAGTTTCAGCAAAGGCTTTTCAGTAGAGACAGTGACACATCTTGGCAACAACATGGGTTTGGAAAACTGGCTTTCTCCTATCACCACATATATTGGCCAAAAAGACGCCCCCCCCCCCCAATCTGCTAATATAGCTTGGTTCTTCCATGCCTGCATGATTTGTTCATGAGAAAGACAAGGGAACGGTGAATGCCCCCTTCTCACAGCTTCCTTTCATCAAATTGAGGCAGAACTTCAAACAACATGGCCCAGATGCAAGAGGGAGGCTGGATATTAAACACCACTGATGAACTCAGTACTAGGCAGTTGGGGAAACAGGAGAGGGGTGGTTCTTAAGAAGGAGGTGTCTGGAGGCCCATGAGGACAAGAGCTGCAGACCGCAGTAAGGCCAGCAATGGCATAAGCCCCAGAACCAGTAGCCAGAGTGGTGGTGGTGACAGCGGTGGGAGAAGTAACAATTATCATGACAAATATTTGTGCAGGGCTTGGCCTTCCACAAAGCATGTGCCCATATATAGTCCCATTAGCTTTGGTTGCAAAGACAGATTTTCCCTTAGATGCATAGCACCCGATGACCATGCATGATTCATCCATCCATTCATTCATTCATTCACTCACTTATTGGAAAACACTTACCAAGCTCCTCCTTTTTCCCAGGCACTCTGCTAGGTAATTGCCAAATCCAGGGTATGCCACAGGAACAGAGCTGATATGATATTTGTATATAAAGAGAGAGTTTTAGGGGCGCCTGGGTGGCTCAGTCAGTTAAGCATCCAACTCTTCGTTTTGGCTTATGTCACGATCTCATGAGTTCAAGCCCCGTGTTGCTCTGCGCTAACAGTGTGGAGCCTGCTTGGGATTCTCTCTCTCTGTCCCCCCTCCCCAACTTATGCTGTCTCTGTCTCAAAACAAATAAACTTAAAAAAAAAATAAAGAGGGGCGCCTGGGTGGCTCAGTCGGTTAAGCGTCCGACTTCAGCTCAGGTCACGATCTCGCGGTCCGTGAGTTCGAGCCCCACGTTGGGCTCTGGGCTGATGGCTCAGAGCCTGGAGCCTGCTTCCGATTCTGTGTCTCCCTCTCTCTCTGCCCCTCCCCCGTTCATGCTCTGTCTCTCTCTGTCTCAAAAATAAATAAACGTTAAAAATAAATAAATAAATAAATAAATAAAGAGAGGGCTTTATTTTAAGGAATCTACTTACAATTACGGAGGCTGGCAAGTCCAAAATCTACAGGGTGGACTAGCAGGCTGGACACCTAGGAAGAGCTAATGTTGCCATTCAAGTCCAAAGACCATCTGCTGGAAGAACTCCCTCTTGCTCAGTGGAGGTGGGTCTTATTCTATTCAGGCCTTCAACTGATTGGATGAGGCTCACCCACTTTATGGAGGACAATCCACTTTACTCACTGTCACCTGATTTAAATGTTAATATCATCCGAAAACATCTCACAGAAGCATCCGAAATAACGTTTGACCAAATGTCTAGGCACCATGGCCCAACCAAGTTGACAAATAACATTATTATAGTAATGAAGGCACTAAGCTGAAAAACTCAGTCCTCAAGAAGATCATAGACTAATAGTAGAAGCAGTCATATGTACTAGAATGGTAGCACAAGATAGGAAGTGATACATGCTATAAAAGAGGCACAGGTAATAGTGCCAGAAATCCAAACTTTGTTTGGCCATGGGTAGAAGGTAAAGGAGCAAGCGGTTCCCAGAAGGCTTTCCGGAGTAGGAGGATTTGAGCAGGCTCTTGAAGGATGGGTAGACTTTAGAAGCCTGCACGTAGAGGGAGGGATATGGCACTAAGTAGATGGAAGAGCATGAACAAAGAAAGAGATTCGAATCTGTTCACTGAGCAGCCAGGAATGGAATACAGGTGTGTAAAGAATTAACAAGCAATGTTGCAATCAACAGCAGACAAAGGCATTGAAAGCGTGCTTTCTTGTCCCTTTCCACCTTCCTGTTCCCTGTGGTCTGACTTCTTTCTTTGTTCAGTTATAGTTAACTACGAGTAAGGCAGGCTGCAGGAGGCAAGCAACCCCTGTGTTTGCCCCAGCGTCCATGGAATCGCACCCAGCACTCCACTCTGGGGGACACTCTTCCCCAGGCTCCGGCCCTGCTCTTCAGTTCACGCTCCGCCATTGGCTCTGCGACGGAACATCTGACCCAGTCCTGAACCAATCAGAGCCCCACACTCGCACTGCTAGAGTGATTGGTCAAGAATGGACACGTGACAGCACCGTGGCCAATTACGCGCTGCGAGCGGGTTTTTGCGCTTCCTCTCGCCCTGAATATGAGTGAGAGTATGAATGGGGAGTGAGCAGAGAGGCTCCAGCGGAGGCTGAGCCTGAAGCCCACACGCTGCGGGGCAGAGCCGACAAGAGAGAGAAGATGCGTTCCTGTACCTCCAAACACAGCCCACAGAACACGGAGGAGGCTTCTGTGAGCTCGACATCCATAAGCGTCTGGCAATGATTAAAAACCCTGATAGAAATGAGCAGCAACTGTTTATTGAACTCTTACTGTGAGTCAAACACTAACGTAGTCTGTCCTTGGGGCCTCCCAGCCTTGAAAGGTAGTTACTGTCATCCCCCATTTTATCGCCGAGAAACCAGTTGCAAGAACTTAAGGAACTTCCTCAAGGACCCCTATCAAAAGGTAGCAGGAAAATCAAGTTGCAAACCCGGGTCTCCCCAATGGTGAACCCCAAGCTCTCTCCACCTCAGTGGTTCAGAAACCCCTGGGAAGATTCTGAGAGAGTGGAGAAATGTGGGTCACTTGGTCTGGAGGGGTTGCCCGGGCACCCCTAAAGGGTAGCCACCGCACCAGATCGTGTGGGAGGCAGTTCCTATTGCTGGAAAGTCCTCCAAGCCACGTGCACAAAAGCGTGTGACCCCGACCCCGCAAACTCCCAGCAGCCCAGGGCAACCCTGACTTTGACTCCACACCGCCATTTGGATCACGCGATTCCAGTTCAGCCCTGATTGCGAGAACTGCCAAGTGTTGTCGAGGGGGCGAGGGGGGGGTGGGGGGGGGGGGGGGGGCTAGGCCAAAACAGGAGACCCCCTCCTTCTCTTTTTAAATTTGGCCTGTCATTTTTAGAAAACAGGCTGCATAGTCCATGAAGTGAGGAAAAGCAGCTGCAGTGAGAAACTCAGGGACGTGGGCTCCTGGCTTGTCACAGCTATGATCCACGTTCTGTTCCACTCCACTTACAGGCACAAATGTCCCTGTGATATTCAGGGAACAGTGTGCACAGCTGGTCCCACCACAGCATACCACAGCCGGGGCCAGGAAAGAGGCTGTCTGAGGCAGGGCAGGAGTCTGACTCCAAGTCTGGGGGCCATTTGGATTTTTAATTGTTGGGCGGTGGGGATGGGAGTGGGGGGAGGGGCGATGAGGAGGGAGAGAGGTCGGGGTTGTTTGCTTGTTTTGGAGAGTTGGCCAAATGTAATCAGAACTTCTTTTCTGAACATTCTTCTTGCTTTAAAAAAAAAAAAAAATGCCTGGACTGCAATTTTGGTTTTATGGCCTTTCCCATGAGATCAGCTTTTATTTCAAAAGTAAAACCCCAGCACAAAGGGTAAGGAAGCTTGCAAACCTTTTTGAGGATGGCTGTATAGCATGAGTTTTCATTAAAACGCTTCAGTAACTCCTATGTTACCAGGAGAAGGCCTTTTGCACTTACTCTAGAAACTCCAGGTTCCTTCCGATTTTCTGGTCCTGTGATTCTCTTGTGCCCAACACCGTGCCTGGCACATAGTTGGTATTCAGCAATTTTTTTTTCCCCAAAGAACAAGAGCAGAAGAGAATCCTTATTGACCAACTAGCTTTTTTCTTCAGTAGCAAGTTGCAAGCTGCAAGGATGTCAGTATTACATGAAACGTGAAATTATTGCCAAACTGAATTTTAATGAAACATTTCACCATGGGGGAAAACTTTAAGTAAAAAAACAAAACAAAACACAAAAGCAAAATTATCCTCCTTGTTGTTACTATTTTAACATGATTCTACAAATAAATAAACAAACTTTAAAATAATGCTCAGAGGGGGGGAAAAAAGCCCCAGAATAATAGGAATAGTGTTGGAGAGCATGGTATCTATTTCTAAAATGCAATAGAGATATATTTGGGCCCAAGACTCAGCTCTTAAGACCTTTCTCTCACACTGGTCATTATTCAACATTCTTTGGCTACAACCAAAGATGAATCAATCTATCTGTGCTACATAGCCAGACCACATTTCTTCATCTTGTCCAAAAGGCTGTTGTTAGTGTCTCTGATAAAGATCTCACAAGATCAAGGTCTACCAAGTCTTCAGCATTTCCCAGACCCATATTAACCCCATCCCCAAAAGAGTTTAAAGGGGTTTGGCATGACTTGTTTGTAGTGAACCCATGAGAGTACCTGGTGATCACTTCTTTCTTCTAATCCAGGTATGTCCAAACTGTCGGATATTTTTATAAGGTATTATTATCACACAGTCTGGGGTTTCTACAATACATCCTTTTCTCCTTACAAAAAGAACTAGAAAAACCCTTTCCATCTCTGGCTCTCTCTCACAACTCTCCTCTTTTGATTCCTCATAGGACTCTGACAGCAGCTCTATGGCCACGTCCACAAGTTTTTCAATGTCCTGGAGTACAATTTAGCTGAGCCTTGGCAATGGCACTAAAGTAGCTCCATATGCTTTCACTATCTTCCTGCTCTTAAGAATCAGTTCGCTTATTCCCTGAACAATTGTTTAAAGGCAAGGCTCTCCAACGAAGCTAGAAGCAAACTAAGTGTGATTGTGGTCTGTTCTGGGCTTCCACACATGCTCACATTCTCTAGAATAACAGCTGCATCTGCTAAAGAACCTACAACGTGTTGGACGTGATTCTTTCAAAAAACTCAGTGAAGAAGGTACAGCTATTAACCTTGTCATGCAGATGAGGAAACTGAAGCATAGAGAAGGTGAGTCATTTCTCCAAGGTCACACAGCACAATGGCAGAGCTGGTATTCAAACCCATGTCCTTATCCAGTATGCTATACTGACCTGTCCATTCTTTGCCACTTTTTCTGAACTCAGTTTTAAAAGCTCTTTATGATATGACAGGATTACGGGAGATGATTTTTCAATTTTCTGCTAAAATGTTTTTATCCGATTAGTAGTTTATAAAGCCTGTTTAGGTGACTCCAGTATCACTGATAGATCCTGCCTTTATGGAAGCCTAGCGAATCAGGCTCCTTTCCTGCCTCCTGCTTCACTCCCCATCGGTCTTTTCAGGAGCCACAGGCCCCGTCTAAGATGGTGGCAGGAACAGAAATCACTTCCGTGGAAGCATCAGCCATAAGGAAAGACTTAATGTTGTGTGTTGAAATGTGTCCCTCTAAAATTCACATGTTGAAGTCCTAATCCCCAGGATGTCAGAAGCTGACTGACCTTATTTGGAACCAGGGTCATTGCAGAAGTAATTAGTTAAGATGAGGCCATATCCGATATGACTGGTGTGCTTATAAAAAGGAAATTTGGACACAGACACACGTAGGGAAAATGCCATGAGGAGGCATAAAGACAAAGACAGAGATCAGGATGATGTATCAGAAGCCAAGAAAGACCAAAGGTTGCCAGCAAACCACCAGAATCTGGGAGAGAGGCACGGAACAGATTCTCCCTCACAGCCTCCGAAGGTACCAACCGAGCTGACATCTTGATCTTGGACTTCCAGCTTCCGGAACCGTGAGACAATACATTTCCGTTGTTCAAGCCTACTTGGTGGCACTTTGTTACGGCAACCCTAACTGATACACTGAATGTGAAACAGTAAAGAGGGACGAAGGACATCCCAGTTAATGAAATCCTCTGACTCTCCACTTAGATGCCCCCGGTCTCAGGAAGCCTTCCCCAAGGCCCCAACAGTGGTCTACAAGAGAGGGGGGCTGGGGGCAGCTCCCTGGCAGAAGTGAAGGCCAGGGGAATGGTGTGGAGGTGGGGGTCACAAAAAGTAAGCCTAGGCCCTTAGTAAATAGCAACTATTCCTACCTTTGCTGTTCCATGAACCAGCCAGTGATATTCTTGGAGCCAGTAGCCCATAGTTGCCTAGGTGGTATGTGGGAGGTGGGGTGAGGGGGAGTGGAGGGCTTGGAAGATGTTTGGAGCAGGTCCCCAACTTCTCCTGCACTGGTTCCTACTCCCCAAACCTTAGGCAATTTTACAGCTTTGGGGACCCTCCAGGGACTCTCTTTAGAAGGCCATCCTGGGTGTGGGGCTAGTTCCTGTAAAAGTAGGTTGATCTCAAAACTGCTTCTTCCAAGATGTCAGTGTTTGGAAGCAGTCGCTGATGCTCCCACCAGCTCATCTGTGAGTGGTCTTGCCCATCTGGGGGCAGTAGACCTCTACAGCCACTCTGCTGTGGACACCCCGTGAGCCTGGGCACATCGGCACAGCTCTTACCAAGTCAGCTCGTGCAATGGTTGGCAGCTCCCAGGTCCATCAGGGTCAGGGATGGGACCCAGCCAGCTCTGAACACTGGAATCGATGCCCAGGACAGCACAAAGGCCCCTTCTGCTTCCTATCCATGTTAGTTTAGGTCTGGAAAGACTGACTACCTATGGTCCCTATTGTCTGTGCTGTGCTCTTTGTTCCTGGTGTCTCTCTGTGGAGCCTCCATGGTCCAAGCTGATTGCTTGAGTTCCAGCCATCACATCTGCATTCTGCGTGCTTCCCAGAGGCCCCCATTGTGACTGTTACTAAGTGCATGCCTTATTGATATGGGTGCCTCTTTAAAACATGTCCACAAATTCTCTGACCCTCCTACAGAGAAAGATGCAGGTGTATGTCCCCTCCCCCTGAATGTGGGCCAGCATTTGTGACTCACTTGTAACCAGCAAAATGCAATGGAAGAGAGACTGCTACCTGGAGATCAGAAAGGTCATGCAGATTCCACCTGGTACTTTCTGGCTGCTGGCTCTGGGCGGGTGGGGGTGGGGGTGGGGGTCATCCCTTAGGAAGTCTCAGGCCCCAGAGCCACCATGCTGAAAAGGCCATGCCCAAGGAGGGACAACACTGGTATTGAGACCACTGGATGGGAATCAGAGGGTCCAGTACCAGCCGAGTGGCCGTTCCGGAATGGCACTTTCTCCCTCTAGCCTGTGAGGGGACAGCGGGGCGCGCCGCTAGAGTGTGGACCCGAGAGACTGGGTCTGCTGCTGCTTCGCGTGCTGCTTCATCCACTCCCTGGCCGTGTGCCTTTCGCAGGCAACTTGATCTTTCTGTGCCTCTGTTTTCCCCATCTGTAAGATGGGGATAATAATCGTCCCTACTTCACAGAATTGACGTGAAAATTAATTTGGTTACTACCTGTGACAGACTGAGAACCTTGTCACGCTCAATATTGCCTTGTTCTCTTTACTTCATGGCAACGGTTATTCCCTGGCATTAGTGTGTTTCCTCATTTATAGCTCTTTCTCCACTCGGATGTGAGTACAGATCTCACTGCTGGGTCACCACCACCACCTGGAAGAATGTGTGACATATAGGGGGGACTAGTATCAGCTTAGAGCAGGTTTGGCTGTGTGTACCAAATGGATTCATGACAACAGTAGTTTTATTA
This sequence comes from Herpailurus yagouaroundi, assembly GCF_014898765.1. Lineage (NCBI taxonomy): Eukaryota > Metazoa > Chordata > Mammalia > Carnivora > Felidae > Herpailurus > Herpailurus yagouaroundi. The sequence continues at coordinate 148,531,811 of NW_024412376.1, read as the reverse complement.
TTTTTAGAAATTTTTAATGTTTACTTATTTTTGAGAGAGAGAGAGAGAGAGAAGAAAGAGTGGAGGGGCCGAGAGAGAGGGAGACACTGAATCCGAAGCAGGCTCCGGGCTCCGAGCTGTCAGCACAGAGCCCGACATGGGGCTTCAGCTCACAAGCCAGATTATGACCTGAGCCAAAATAGGGCACTTAACGGACTGAGCCACCCAGGCGCCCCAGGACAATAGTAATTTTTAAAGGTAGCCTTTTAAGGAAACTTTCCAAAAGTCACATACAGTAACTCAGCCTACCTCTCATCGACCTGACCTTTCTACGTTTCTACACCTAACTCCAAAGCACGCTGGGAAATAGAATTCATTGGAAGGGTGCCATTACTCCCGGTTAGAGTTGGGGTTCTAGGGGAGAGGTGGAAATACTGAAAAGAAGCTAGCGGTCTCTAGCCAGTGCTCAGTAAATCTTGGTTTGACAGATAGATAAATGGTGTAGTCCTTTCCAAGGGGATCGATTGCCCTGGGGAATCCCATGGAACTGAAGGCCAGTTGACCTGTAATTTGCATACACCTGGCTATGACTGCTGTCTGAGTCAGAGTCAGAAGGTAGGAGGCAGGCTCAGGAGAGAGGAATGCTCAAGGCAGAAGCAGTCACTCTTTGCTCTGTAGCATACCCGCTCCTTCCCATAATTAAGGTCCCCAAGTCACGGCGAGAGCAAGCCCTGGGCACAGAAGAGGCGACTGACCAACAATGAGGCTGTCGGATGGAGTGGGCACGGCCGAGAGCTGACCTCCTTCACTTGCACTTCACCCCAGGACCTCATCTGCTTGGTTCCCGAGGGTTCTATGCAAAGTGTCACCTTACTCACGGTCAGTGGGAGCGTCAGGGGTCACCTGGGCAGGCGCGGACCTTCCGGCTGACAAAGGGGAACTTCAGGGTATCCTGGGTCCTGAGAGCCCTGCTCTCACCTCTGGAGCCACCCCCTTCCTAACCTCCAGAGTGTAGAATCATCTGAGGTGGGTCTCTAGAGGATCCCAGAAACATGTGCCAAGCCACAAGCATCTGCTTCTGAAAGGGGAGAGCAGGGAGCCAGATTTGGGCAAATCTAGGCCAGCCGCCCACATGCTGAGCAGACAGACTCAGGACTTTTTCCTGGATTCAGCTCTTCAGCAGCTTTCGGTGCTCCCAGGCGTCTTCTTCTGGCCTCCATCCCAGTCTTCCCTGGTGATGCCAGAGGCCCGTAGACCATGACTCCTGGCCTGGGTCTGAATTCTTGGGGTGAGAGGATTGGAACGCTCTTTCCAAAGTTCACACCCTCTTAGTCCTCAGGAATTAGAGGAGCATATTTGGCTGGTAGACAATTACCCCCCTCCCCCCACCACCAACACCAACACTCAGGTCAGGTTCAGAACCTGAGCTTGGAGGTGGGCGCCGATGAGGTACGTAACGGGGAGTTCATCGGCTCTGGAAGAGTGCTGACCCCATGCACAGCCCCAGGGTATGCACTTGACCTGCGTTATCCCCAATCCTATGGGGTAGAGCCTGTTGTTATTACCCCCATTTTAGAGATAAGGACACTAAGGCCAGGAAACACAAATTCCTGATCCTGATTTCGGGTCAGGAGACCTAACATGCAGCCCGTGCTCGTTTAGCTTGGGCCTTTCTTATCACCGATGAGATGATTTTTAAGAGCATATCTTTGGTTTAAAAAAAAAAAAAAAAAAAAAAAGGATTTCTGCCCTGTGGGCATGTCTGGATTTCTCTTCAATGCACAATTTTTCATTAGCGCCAGGTGCGGAAAAGGCTGGGGTTGTTTGAAAGAGACACGTATATTTTGGGAGGACAAACCATTCCCGACGTAGCATCGGGTCGTGGCACCTCGCATGTACCGAGGGCAAACTTACGACACACATTATGCTGAGTGCTTCACAGCCGTTACGTTTCACCCTCCAGTTCCTGCAGGGAGAAATCATCACCTTTTCCATCTTGTAGTTGAGGACACTGAGGCTTATCTGGATCATCGGCCCCACTTAATAAACGGCAGGACCAGCTCTAAACGTGAATCGCACACCATGGCCCAGAGCAAAACCCAACCAGCCTCCTTATTTTTGTACAGCTCACGAGCTAAGAATAGGTTTTACACTTTTAAATGACTGGGGGAGAAAAAAATCAAAAGAAGGCGAATATTTCACAACTCATGAAAATTATCTGAAATTCAAATTTCAGTGTCCATAAATAAAGTGTTACTGGAACGCAGCCATGCCCATCATTTACATATTGTCTGTGGCTGCTTTCGAGTAATTGCGGCAGAGGCCGTATGGCCTGCAAAGCCTAAAATATTTACTACCCGGTTCTTGACAAGAAAAGTTTGCCTGTCCCTGTTCTAAAGCAGGATCCCGTTTGAAACCCTTGTTCCAAAGTTTCCACGAAACCTCCGAAGGCCTGAGTCACCGCCCGAGCGCTAGGGTTTCTAAAGCCCTACCCCTCGGAGTGAGGCCAGACAAGACATCTAAGTCATCAAATGCCTCTTGGGTTTCACCGCAGAATAAGGATCATCACCACACCCTGCCTGGCTCCGAAGGCTGTCAGTGGATGAAAACATGATAATGTATATGAAAGCATTTTGTAATCTGGAAAGCACTCTATAGAAATGGGAGGGATTACTGCATTATTTGGTTCAGGAAAAGGAGGTTGGTATGAGGGAACGAAGCCAGTGAGTGCAGGGGAAGGGGGTGGAGGGGAATTCTACTTTGCTTTGGCATGATTCATTAATAAAACAGACCAAACCTGCTAGAAATGGCCTTTGGCATAAGCCCTAGCCCCCTGGCTCATGTGGTGGTTTCTTTGGCCTTGCACAGTGGAATCCACCCTCAAGCATTCATATTTGAGGCCAGTGCCTCGGCCCTGAAACGGCTTGGGCTGCCGCAGGGGGTGGGGGTGGGGGGCTTCCAGGTCTGCCCTTCTTCCCAAGGAGTGGGCTTCCTCCTCAGCGGCTCTTAAGGTGCTAGGAAGACACCCTTGCCCCCAAACATGCCCTGCTCTTCTGTTTTCTTGTTTGCAAAATTGCAAGAACTTCACTTCTATCTTTATTCCAAAGTTGTTAAAACAAGTATTTCTAGAATAGGCTACCCTTCAACCCTATTGGTTATGTCTATAGTGTTTAGCAAGTTAGTTGATCATTTGTTCAACAAATATTTACCAAGGTCCTCCCATGTGCGGAGCAAAAGGAGGAAAATTCGGGAAGTAGATCAATGCTTCCCCCAGAAAGGAGGCAATCCGAGGTTCCAGGCAGGGGAGGCGAGGAGGGCGAAATCGAATCTGGTGCCATCACCACTGTGCTGAATCGACCCCATTTTTCAAGGTGTCTAGGAAAATGAAAGATGGAGAAGAAAGGGCAGCAGGATTCTCAGGAGGTATGGTTAGGTTCGAAAAGTTTTGTAATATAGGAGGGCAGGGGCATGAGCCAGGTCTTGAGTCCGAAGGGATGGTTGGATCTGCCGCCTGGTAACTCCGGTGGGGCTGCAGTGAGCCCCCTCCCACTAACAGAAAACCTGCTGTCCTGTTGGCTCTGAGCACGAAAGCCAGGCTGGAACCCAACGGCAGCCCTGCTCTCCTATGCCCCCCGCCTGGATCCCCCTGCTGGCACGGTGCACGCCTGACACTCAGCCGATCTTTTAAAAGTGAGAGACAAACAAAACTGTGTGCGGAATTGGATGTTTATTTCCACCATCTGCGTGGCAATACAAGTTCAAGTTATAATGGCATCCGCTCTCCACCAGTATTAGGGAACCATTTAAACATCCACAGCCATTTACTGATTATAAACACACACTGAAAAAAAGGCGGCAAGTGGCATGTGGCCCCACACCTGCTGCCTTTGTGTGCGTCAGTCAATTTCATGCCTAGGAAGCGCTGGGCTCCGTGGGGATGGCGATAGAAGCAGCTTGGTTGGTTGTGAGTTTTTCTTTTTTTCCTTTTTTTCCCGAGGAACAGCATACACCAAGTTATAAACCAACCCCAAATACTCTTATTGCAGATAGATAGGAATCAATGCGACAGAGACAGTGATCATAAATGCAAACCAAAAATGCTGTATTTCCTAATGTCAAAAGGTCCATTTGCTTCCAATTAGTAGATTAAAACTGAAGAATATTTTCTTTTTTACTGGCCTTCCAGAAAAGTTACAGAGGTCACTATGCAAAAGGCTCCTCTCTCTCTCTCTCTCTCTCTCTCTCTCTCTCGGCCATCAAAACCTCCCACAATCACCCCGGAAAATTGAGTCACCAGGCAATGGCAAGTAGGTCATAAATTGGACATGGGAACAGCAGGTGTGGGAAATTGAAGGAACAGAGAGAACTTGATGCATTTTACAGGCAAGAGAAAATTTACCCCAAAGCTGTGAAAATGGTCTCTGGATCAACTTTTTATCTTGCAAAGGGCTTCTTCACCTCCTTCAGATCTGCCCCTGCCCTGTCATGGGTCCACTGGAGGCTTCAGACTCAGTTCTGACCTTAATTAGCTGTGTGACTTTGGGTCCTCATTCTCAGAACCTGTTTTCTTACTGGGGAAAGCTGAAGGGGGTTGGGGTGGTGGTGTTCCATTAGACCAGGGCGTTCCTGGACCTTTGGATCACCCATTTCCCCCTTAACTTCTCCAAGAGAGGTTTTGGCTTTGTTTGGCTTTGCTTTGTTTTGTTTTGACAGCTTGTTTGTTTGTTTTGCCCCCTGACAGCTTTCTTAGTGCAAGTACTTCCTGCCTTTATGGTGTAAAGGACCCATCTATTGCCTTCACCAAATTTTTTTGGAGCAGGGAGTGCAGAATAGCTCTCTCAGCTTTTTATCTGGTCAAATACTTCCTAAGAGTTCCCTCGTCTTTCTGATGTGATCCAGGAGACACATCAGGCTGACTCCTGTCACAGGAGGATCACAGTGACTGCTCTGATCAGTCCCAGGGGGCCCTCTCTGCCTCCCTTTTCCTGTGAACACTGGCTTCGAGATGGCAATCTAGTTTCCACTGCTCATTAAGCCTGGCTGACTGGAACCAACATAATGGCTCGATGAGCCTTCGATACATTCATTTAGAGTAAGGGTTCCCTCTCTATAGCTAGAACAATTACCCCCACTGCCTTGTAGGCCTAATGCACTTTGGGGTTCTAATTCACAGCGTTATATGAAGGAAGTGGGCATTGAGTACACGAGTTCGGACTGAAGTCCATTTCTTAGGTCAACCAGCAGGTAAAATTGTGACTTCTCCAGTGTCCTGGGACATCTGTAGGATCCCATGCAGAGCACGAATGTCCTCCACGAATCCAGTATCATTAGTCGGTGGAAAAGTTGTTAGAAAAACACCACCTCACATGTTTTGACTCTCCTCTCTCTGTGCTGGTCACATTTTCACTGTTCCTTGTGTTACTTCTCACCTTTTCCCCATTTCCACTAAAATCTACCCCTAGGAAATCTTATTTGGATCCTGACTCAACCGTAAAAAAAGAAAAAAGAAAAAAGGTAATTAGAAAAATGGACACTGACAGTGTATTTGATATCAAGGTATTCATATTAATTTTTTTAAAGTGTGATAATGGTATTGTGAGTTAAAAAAAAAATGAGTCCTTTACTTTAGAGAAACATATTGAAATGAGCTATCTGTGAAACGATGCCTGAGATTTAGTTTAGAATAGGGTGGTGTAGGGGACACAAACTGCACTTGAGTTTGTAAGTGTCGAAGTGCATGATGGATACGAGGCTTCATTACATGGTTCTCTCTGCTTTTGTATACGCTTGGAATTTTCTATAACAAAAAGTGTTTTTGGTTTTTGTTTTAAATAACCCACTCCTAGGGAAACGTGATAAACTCATCTACACTAAGATGTCACTAGCTGATAAGTATAAATATAGTTATCTGATTTCTCGGTGTATCTGCATTTTACCAGGAGGAAATAGACTTATGGCAGAGCAATGAATCCAACAGTGGCAAGTCAGGAAGGGTCAGAGGGCACAGAGGGGAGGCAGCTGGGCCACGAGGAGAAAGGCCGCTTGAACCAAGAACTCTGAATACGGTTCCAGTCTCTGTGTTCTTTTTTTCATCTGACCTAATAGGATTTAATAAAGATCAGGCTGATGAACACGGCTGCATATTATTATTATTATTATTTTTTAAACGTTTATTTATTTTTGGGACAGAGAGAGACAGAGCATGAACGGGGGAGGGGCAGAGAGAGAGGGAGACACAGAATCGGAAACAGGCTCCAGGCTCCGAGCCATCAGCCCAGAGCCCGACGCGGGGCTCGAACTCCTGGACCGCGAGATCGTGACCTGGCTGAAGTCGGACGCTTAACCGACTGCGCCACCCAGGCGCCCCACGGCTGCATATTAAAAAGATTCTTTCTGGTGTTACCTTACTGCAGATACCGCCCAGTTCTTGCTAACCGCCATGTGAAAATAGCGACTATCTGAGCCCTTGCCATATATCAGACTCTCTGCTAGGTACTTCACACACGTGATTAAGAGGATCTTTATTAACCCTTTTAGATATTGTTGCCCCTATTTTACAGACGAGTCAAAAGTGGCTTGTGCAAGGCCCCTCAGCCCAGGTGAGGTCTGCGTCTTAATGACTCCACGGTCCCTTTGCGCCTTGAACAAAAACTCTTCCTGGAGGTTGGTCATTGGATGACTTCCTTCTCTCACAGAGTATGGACCACTTCTCAAAGTTGAGCTAAATTATTAAGCCTTGCCGCATACTCAAAAACATTAATTAGTATTTTAAACTATGAAACAGCTAACAAATGATGCCACGTTAAAATAAGAATCTGTGATGGCCAACACGCGAAAGATCAATTAAGCTAATGAGGAATCATACCGTGGATTGGTATTACTTAAACGGTAGTAAGCGGGTGCCCTCGGGGTTTGGCCTGTTTAGAGCAAGGGACAAGAGGGGTGGGTGATGAAGCCGACTGGAATGGAGGGCAGGGGAGTATAGCCCACCCTGTAGGCCACAGGTGTCTGAGATCGGAGTCTCGGGGAAGCATGGGCTGAGACAAGCACCTACCTTTCGTACTTAAGAGTACAGAAGGTTTATGGGAAGTAATAATGCCTGTCGGAGACAAGGGGGAGAAGGAGGCGAGAGCCGGGGGAGCCACCAGGCTGCGATGCAGGCCCCATGAAGTCCAGCCAGCACTGTGGGAGACGCTGAAGCAAAGACAACCCCTTAGAGGAATCCTACATTAGACAAAAAGCCGGGCCCTTGTACCACTGCCTTGCTCAGAATTTGCCCAAAGGGTGTGACTTTGGCTCCACAACTGAGCTTTGAGCTAAACCTTGGAGGAGCTCACAGCAGGGAGGCTCAGCACACTCCCCGGCAAGCTGGGTAGGAAGTCTTTTCTTGAAGGAGGTCTGAGCAGCAGTACCTCGGTGTCGAGCCCCGTCCTGATAGTGAAAAACCACAGAATAGTTCCAATCAGACATGATGAGACTGCACATATGGTTATGTAAATATTCACCAGTGCCTATTGAATCGTTCCTACGACAAATATTTGAGTGTCTGTCACGTTCCAGGTACTTTTTAGATGCTTGGGATACATGAGTGGGCAAAACAAAGATAGTGCTCTGGTGGAGCTGATGTTCTAACCAGAGGGAGAGAGACAAACAATAGGGCACAATAAATACCTAAACTACTTAGCGTGCTGGACTCTTGCTCCTGTGTGGTCCATGTGCCAACAGTATCACCTAGGAGTTTGCTAGAAATGCTGGCCTTACTCCAGACCTACTCATTTCAAATCTGCATTTTAACGAGAACCCCAGGAGATGCTCATAAGCACAGCACAGTTGAGGCTTCACTCTCAATTTTAAGACAATCTTGAGACACTGTTAGATAACGTGGGGGAGAGAACTATAGTGTTAAAAAGGATAGTCTGAGTAGACATCACTGGAAAGGAAAATTTTGATTAAAAAAAATGAAGGAGGTGAGGCCTTTAGCCGGGCGTCTGGGCTGCGGGGTTCCCAGGCAGGGGGAATAGAGGGAGCCAAGGCCCTAAGGCAGAGGGTGCCTGCGGTGCTTGAGGAAGAGCAAGATGGCCAGTTCGGCTGGAGCGGAGGAGGCCAAGGTGAAGAACAGGAAGAAACGAGTCAGATAAAGGAGGGAGGGTAGGATGGCCACATGCCGTTGAACCTTTGGGGACAGCAGGGACTTTGGCTTGTACTCGGTCATATGGGATCGGAGTCTGAGCAGATAGCTGATAGGATACAGGCCTTAAAAGGATCACCTTGGATGTGGTATTCACAACGGACTGCAAAGGGGCATGGAGAGAAAGCAGGGAGGCTTTTGAGGAGGGCGGGGAGCAGGGGGAAATACTGCGAGAATCCCGACAAGAAACGCTGATGGTTCAGATGCGGCTGGTAGCGGGGGAGGAGGTGAGCAGGGGGTTCGATTGTGGATAACTTTAGAAGGTAGATCCAAAATGATTTCTTGAGGGATGAGATGTAGGATGTGAGGAAGAGGTTTTTTGGCCTGAGTAATTGAAAGAACAGAAGTGTATTCAACTGAGGAGGAGAAGGCTGTGAGTGGAACAGGGTTTGGGGGGAAAAGATCAAGGGAATCACCTTGGCATGAGGAAGACGAATGTCTAACAGATATCCAAGAGATGATTAGGCAGTTTCATAGGAGTGTGGAGCTGAGGAAAGAGGTCTACTAAAGATGTAAATTTGGGAGCCTTCGTCAGTCATTCTACTGAATGTGCAGTCATCTAAGAATAGGGCTAAATATAATGAGCTGCTGGCTATTCCAAACACTTTAGTCAGATAATGCAACTGATGTGGAAGTCCCTGTGGCATGAACTGTTACTCTTAACATCTCTCCTGAGCTGTGATCTGAGTTCAGGTGCATAAAATAGTACAAGCATCTTAAATATGGTTCTTAAAAATAATTCCTAAGTGTAAATGCAAAACAAAAGGAAATTCATAAAAACCAAAATAGAAACACTCTGAAGAAAAAAAAAAAAAAAAAGAGATGGTCAGGGGCGCCTGGGTGGCTCAGTTAAGCACCTGACTTCGACTCAGGTCATGATCTCACGGTTTATGGGTTTGAGTCCTGCGTGCTGGGTCAGGCCTGCGTCAGCCCTGTACTGACCGCTCAGAGCCTGGAGCCTGTTTTGGATCCTGTGTCTCATTCTCTCTCTGTCTCTCAAAAATAAATAAATGTAAAAAAAAAAAAAATTTTTTTTAAAAAGAAGATCATGTAAAAATCAACTACATACTTTTTAATTTCCACTGGAGAATGGGCAAAATTCATTGATGACTCCCCCTCAAAAAAAGTCTAATACATTCACTAGAAAATGAATATAATTTAAATCTAGTACAAACTAATTTTATGCTGAGCATCATAGCAGTTATTAACAGAAAGTGCTATTTCAGATTATTAAATCTTTACATATATTACCATCTTACTTAACCCTCAATCCTGTAAGATTGTACCCATTTCACATATGACAGGACTGATATTCAGAAGTTAAATGTGAGCTCACATGGCTAATCAGTACCCGTGCAGAGATCCAGCTCCAAATCAAATTAGAAGTACCTGCAGAATTCAAACATCACAATTTAAAAATGAAATCTGAAGAAGGAAGTAATACTGTTTTATTTCTTTTCAAATAAAAGTGCTTCGTTTAGAAAAGATTCTGTACTTGTATGCATCCAGCTTTCTATGGGCAATAAATCCTCTGCAAAAGGTTGGAATGTCATCGCCTTCCTCTTTTAAAAAAAAACCAAAAACCTAGCCCCCACCCCCATGACTCATGATTCTCATTGTAAGTATGACATTTCTTGCTGATTGATACTGATGACTGAATCAAAAAAACGAGCCAGTAATTTGGTATCAGTTATCTGCACTTCCAGATTGTATCTATAGCAATGATTAGGGAAAATAATGCACTGTCAATGACTTATTAAAAATTTATTTCATGTAATAAATTATAGAATTCATTTTTATTTTTAAACAGTCTACACCAAAAATATTTTTTGAAACACCTTTTTCTTTTGGTAAAACGTACAGGGTAGCAGGCTGACATCACTTCACTTCTAGTAGGTAAAATCCCCTTGCAATTATACAGTCAAACATAGCTTTTCCTCACATGTCTCTAAAAGTTCAAGTTGACACCACTTGATAAAAAGAAGACAGCATAACATAAACATTTCCGGATTTTTGCCTAAGGCCTTAGATCGAACTGAATATTAGGTGGAATATTACAAAGATATAGTCGGCAGCCTTGAACTCATCATCTTACGTGTATACACACACCATATGGCTACAAGGAGCAGGAAAACAAGAAAGGCACAAAAGGACACAGTGGGGAAGTCTCAGACCTGTACATCAAGAATGGCCATAAGAGACATATAATCAACACAATGTGACAGACAAGGAAGTTATTTACAGGAATTTTTTAACTGCTAACAGCATATTCATGGTTTTTATCAAATTATTCAGAGGGTATCAAACTTCTGCAATGACCAAACTTCTGTGTACACACATTGGATTAATTTTTAGTTGCAAAATGAAGTCGGCCTCACGAATGCAAAAACGTAACAAAACCATTGAAGGGCTTGGGAGAAATCAGTAAATGGGAAGAGAAAACTCAAGGGTAATCTGAACGATACTCATCAGAGTTTGCTGTTGTTATTGTCAAATGTTGGCTATTTTCCTCTATGAAAGAACACAAGAATTTGATTCTCGTGACGAGCTAATTCAAGAATAAAGCAATATCACTGGTTAAAAAAATTGCCTTTATTTAATTTAAATTTTACACCTATCATAGGTATATAGTCTAGAAATAAAAACACATCCAAGAGCTTAGGCCTCAATGACAGTGTTTTGGGGTGCTGGGGAGAAGTACCAGAAAAAACTTAATTTATATTTAAATTTACCATTGTGTATATCAAGTGCCTACTGGCTGAACAGAACTGTAGTCAATAATTCACACTCTATAACTTCATTCAACTAATACAAAAAGCTAAATAGAAAGATTTATAGTTGAACACCGAGTTCCTAGGGCTGGTATCACATATCATTCCCTGATAGAGCAAGAATTCATCAACAGAGGACATAGGAGCCAAATTGAGAGCTGGATTTTAAAATACCTTTCCCTGCTGTGCGTATAAGTAACACATTGTGTAGTGACCTAAAGAATATTCTGTGTTACTCAATTTTCTTTTCTGGGAAGACTACCACAGTCCAGTGACTTTAAGAACCAAACTCCAAAAACTCTACCTGAGAGCCTTAATAAGGGCAGCTGGGTCATGATTGGAAAATCTATCAGCCGGTGCCCCTCTGCCACAGTTCAAGGGTAACTAGGCCAATTATGAGGCTTACCCAATGGTACCAATAATTTAAAATAAATAATTGTACGTGTATACTTTTTTACACTTACACGTGAAAATGGGCAAGAGTGACTGAAAATGATGCTCGGCTGGGAGCAAAGGAAACCTACGACACCCCTTCAAAAACTCTCGTGAATTCCAGGACCTCAAGGTCAGATTTAAACCAGCAGGAATAGGGCTGTTATTCCAAAACCTCTGAAAAGAAAGAACTAATAATAAAAACTGCAGCTGATTTTATGCACCAGGAATGAAATGTTACAACACATCTATCATTCACATGTGGGTTCATGTAATTTATCTTCAATTAGAATTATTATCTATTCAGCAGCTGAAGCCCAAGAAGTGCTGATACACTGCAGATGAGAAAACATTTGCTGGTCTCTCGGCTCTGGCCTTCTCCAGCTAAATGATGAGCACACAATACAGATCACTCGTTCTATAAAACAACCTTGGCTCACGTGTCCAGTTAAGCTGTGCTGCCAGCACATACATTTGCAACATCTCTTCATCCCCTCTCGTGGACCCCAGAGGGTCCGCTGGGGCTCTTCAGCTTTATTGGTTCTACAACTCGGTCCCAAATTCACATAAAAAAAGCCTCACACAACCTTTTAATCCAGGATTTACTCCTCTGAAATGTATTATTGGAGCTATAGCTAAAATATTTGAACCCCAAGGATACAATAATTTAAAAGTAACCTTTACAATATTTATAATTGAGTACTTTATCTCCACAGCCTTGACTTCCAAGGTTGTCAAGCTAGTGTCAAAGTACTTTAACTTCCACGTTGATGGGAGTGGCATCCCTCTGAGCTCGTGTTTACCACAGTTTACACTCTACCAAATCAACAGGGAAAAAGACAACCCGGAAACAAAGGCAGCATTCTCGACTGCAGTGTTCTCAAAAGCATGTTCAGTGGGATGTCAGTAGGCGTCTAACTGAAAATAGGGGTTTCATCTTTGGATAAGGACACACTCAAGCTGGTTTCCAACCAGTTCTTAGAGCCTTTCATGTGCCGATAGGCAGGTTTGCAAGGGCCCCAGATTATCTGCCTCTGAACATTTATCCCCGTGAGCACCTCCTAGGAACATGGCTCCACAGGGCAGGTCTTGAGAAACATGGCTTTGGCATTTTGGTGTTCGGAGACTTCACTAATCCCTCGGGCTTTGAGACCATAGTCTAGTTCTTAAAAATAAACAACACAAATAACTGTGATAGCCGGCAAGTCTGGAATAGCAGACTCAGAAATTGAGCGTGTGGGCAGGGAGGGGAGAACACACCTGTTTATCCTACAACATTTTCATCTTCCCAGCAAAAATACGTCCCCAGATTCCCAGGTTAACCACTCCTGATAATGGCTGTGCACAACACCTGAACGAAATAAACAACATACAAAGGCCGCTTAAAGCAAAAACAGTGGAATAAAGTTTCACTTGCCCAAATGGGGAAATGAACAAGTGCCATATAATCTCACGTTTACAACCGGTAACCCTGGTTATTGCTTACGAGTCTGACACTGTACAGGTGCCTGGGTGGCTCAGTCAGCTAAGCATCTGGCTCTTGACCTCAGCTCAGGTCACGATCTCACAGTTTGTGGCTTCAAGCCCCTGTTGGGCTTTGCACTGACAGCTTGGAGCCTACTTGGGATTCTCTCTCTCTCCCTCTCTCTCTCTGCCCGTCCTACACTCATGCTTTCTCTCTCTCTCTCAAAATAAATAAATACGCTTTAAAAAAAGAGTCTAACACTGTATAATTTGATAACATTTATAGAGCTTTCTTCTTTGAAGCACTACTGAATAATTAAAGTTGCTATGGCAAACTTCTTTACTTGAGGAGTTCGTTTACTTTAGAGTAGGATTTCTTGACCTCAGTACCACTGAGATTCGGGGCTGGATAATTCTCTGTCTGGAGACGCTGTCTTGTCCATTGTATGGTGTTGATGATACACCCCTGGCCTGAACCCCTGGATGTCGACTGCACTCCACAAGTTGTGACAACCAAAAATGTCCCCAGATGTTGCTTAGATATAAGCAAATCATCCCCAGTGGAGAGACATTGCTACCGAGTGCAAACTAAAGCTTGACTCTGCTTCCCTGGGCAATGTCCATTTTGCAGGCATACTGTGACTTAGACACATCAACGTCTTGTAAATAGTAGCATCAAATCTTTCTACCTTCTCTGTGACCAGAAACATAAGTAATCTGTGTGTGAATGGTAGAGAATGGTTAGAAGGAAGCAGTCTACACATTTCGAAAGCAATCAAGAAGTAATTTTACTGTCCTGTAAGAATCATCGGAATCATAATGCGTAACTGACAAATAGGATAACAATTAGGAAAATGTTAATTGTGTATTATCTGTTAAGGATCATAATGACTGAGGCGGTCTAAGAGTAAAAAACCTAACAGTCATCAGCGACTAGCTCCGATCACATTCTAGTTCTCCACCAAACATTCTCCACGAAATTCTCAATTCAAAAACCTAAGGTCTTGTCTTTAAACCGCTTATTTGTACTGCAGCCTCGTCACTTCTTTCAAATTATCAAAGAGAAACCTTTCACATGTCATGAAGAATTCTGGTATGTGTCAAGAAGCACATTATCTAGTTTTAAAGCCATTTCTTCAATATCCACATTTTCAGTTCTGTCATAATTGTCAACTCCAGACACATGACTCTCTTTATTTTGTTCTTTCCTTACTGCCTTTAAACACTTGTCAAGTCTCTTTATGAACAAGTCCACATCCTGCGTCTTCATTCCAATGGCTGCGGCAGCATTTAGGTAAGCACAAGGGTAATTATTTGTATGTGACATAAAGCCTTGGAAAGTGTAGCCACTCACGGTTTGCACAGACCCAAGAGGCACAACCCTGAAAGAGAAAAGATTTAGCAATTTAATGTCTGGTGATGCTAACAGAATATCACTCATAAACAAAAGATATCTGTGTTACTAAGCCTTGTATCTACTTATTGAGAAGTTTAAAAACAGTCATAAACCATGACCTGATTTATAAATCATGAAAATACACTGTGGCAGCCTTAAAATAAAATTATGCAATACGTTGCTATTTTACATAGAAAAGTACTGCCTGGAGAGTACTGCTCACTTATCTTCTATTAAAGAGCCATAACCTCTAGGAATTGCAAATACCTTTGTACCTTCTTCAAAGAGAAAAAAGAAAATGATTTCTGTTTTGGTACCAACTATGGAATCTGACTTCACATATACCTACCTTAATGAAATACTGAAATTTGTAAGTCAAACCACTTTGGTTAATTGTGTATTGCCTCAAAAAATCAACAAACTAAAATCACACCCATCTGATCTGTGCTGTGCAATGGAGAGCTGTAAAGCAAAGATCCAGAAAAAACTATGCACCCGCTCACAGTGGATGGTGGTCAGCAATCAGTATATTCCGCAATGGCATGTGCATTTCCTAAGCTAGATTTCATTAGCAAACTTGATATAAGCAGATTTCTACCAGTATTTCTTTCAAAAAAATAAGTCAATTAAGGTCAATCTAAACAAAAAGACAAATACTGGCGACACTTAAAGCAAGGCTAAGAAAACCACTTTAGAAGTGTCAGAACTATGCTGTGTATAGACAGAGTTCATCAAGGTAAAAGCTGAATTAATCTAAGATTTTTTTCTTTTAAAAAGTTGTCCTTTGATGTGAAATCTCTAATCTCTGGTAGTCAAGAGAGAAATGCTTTCATAGAAGCATGTAAAGAAGAGTACTTAGGGCAAGATATTTCTTTTCAAGTCATTTTTCTCTGACCTCATCAAATATAAAATGAAAAATGAAATTCATTTTTAAGCCGTGTATCTATAAGAGAAAAAAGTACACTTTTCAAAGGTAGCACTTAGACAAGAATTGCATAACCTTTTTAGTTCAGGAAATGGGCTTCTCCTTAAAAATGTTTTCATCTAAATTTAGTAATGAAGATGACTTATTTCTAATACCCTGACGTGACACCACTGAAGATTATCTAACAAAGGAAAATAAAGATAAAAATGTATAGAGACAGGCGATGTAACTGTTTCTGTAGCTCTACGAAACAGACAAGATCCCGATCTCCCTGAGGCTGTTTCCGGCGTGCGCCTTCCACAGGCGAGCTTTCATAGCACCACACGTTTTCCATCTCTTCATTCTTTCACTCATGACGAATCCTCAGATGCAGCTCAGCATATACATGGGGGACTATTGTTAAGGAAAGGTACTTTATTACAGGGAGCTTGGAAAAGCCAAATAAATCCAGGCCTCTTTCAGACACACTCACCTGGCTCCAGACACCTGTCTGGTAAACAGCATTGAGCCAAGCTGAGTGACAGCTTTGTCTTCGTCTTCACCTAGTGTCTTAAGTGTCATGGCTGAAAGAGGATAAAGGATCCCAATGTACTTTGGTTCACCAGCACAAAATCACTCAGAAAAAAAGTACTTAATGAGGGAGACCTGACTTAGGTGTGTGTGCGTGTGTGTGTTAAAGGACACATAACACAAAATGCTAACATCCTAACCATTTTTGAGTGTTCAGCTCCGCGGTGTTAAACACACCCACACTGTTGTGCGACCATCCCCACCACCCATCCTCGTCACTCCTTCCATCTTGTGAGACTGGCACACTGTACCTCCATTCTCCCCTCCCCTCCAGACCCCCAGCAACCACCATTCCATTTTCTGTCTCTAGGACTCTGACTACTCTAAGTACCTCATACAAAAGGAATCCTACATTCTTTGTCTTTTTGTAACTGGCATGGAGATATTCATTGTCAAGGGGCATGATTTCACTTCAATGCACTTAATAAATCTTAATAAATGCAGACAAAAATTTGTTAATATAAACGAACATACTCAGAATCAGAACAGAATTTCCGGATCACCCTTCTGAAGAGTGAACATTCCAATTAAATAGATGGAACGATGACATGATCAATATGGCAGTTTATTCAAATTCAACCATGTTTTAAGAACTTGTAAAATGGGAATGTGGGATATTTTCAGCACATACATAAGGTTATGTAAGATCAACTTCTGCATATATAAATGAGAATAATCTTTCTGAGGTTACATGAGTAAACTATGTTCTCACCACCACTACTAGCTACCATTTCCTGAGGACTTGACTTCCCACACTAGATACTTTACGATCTCAACCATTCTTTACCAATTTTGCATGTGAGGGATCACTGTCTCTATTTTACATACATAGGGGAAAGGAGGTGACAGGTTAGTACATAGCAGAGTTGTGATTCAAAATCATACCATACCATCTTCTGTAATATAAACCAGCAAAGGACTAAATGGGATGGGTTTTATTATATATTGGTGGCATATATAATTTGTTATATATTAATATATATATTTAATATATTTTTAAATATTTAATATATATTATATATGTTCCATGGAAGCCAATTCCTGCAAAAGGCTTCAGTTACAAATGATTGTTTCCTAACTTTCCTCAGATATGCATGAAATATGAAACGTTCCACTATATATATATTTGCAAAAGGGAGAATTATGAAGCTTAAAAGCTAAATGCATAAAAGTCAACGTTCATATTAACCTGTTAGTAGCCTCTGTACTACATAACAAAAATATATAGTCCTTTTACAAAGGAAATTATCATAAATATGGAGTTCTCTAACATAAAGACAATCAGGAAAACAATCACAGCATTAAAAACAATATAGATTTAATTTTTAATATTATGGTGTTTTGTTAAATGGTGAAAATTTTTATAGAGTTCTTACTAGTGACTAAATTATTTTGGTTAGAAGCAGGAGTCAAAGTATCTTTTTCTGTATATTCTAATATTGATTTGGATTCTTTCCAGTGTATGGTTTTTCATCTCAGGAATACATTAAAGCATTTCTAAAGGCTAACTAAACCTTTTCAATTTACAAATTAATAATGTAATGAATTTAGAAATATCATTGTAACCAGAAAGAATTCATACTCTTTCTAGAAATACCAAGTCCCTGCTGGGGATGGTTATGAAGCACTGATTTTTTTTTTTTCTTAAGAAAAATGTATTACCTAAAGATATGGGATTGTGAGGTGTATGCAACAGTCTTTCATTGTAGGTTTCTGACAGCTTCTTTAGTTGGCTGGACAAATATGAAAACATTTCCTGCAACAACAAAATGTTACATTTATTTTTTTTTTTTTTAAAGATTTTTAAGCAATCTCCACACCCAACATGGGGCTCAAACTCACAACCTCAAGACAAGAGTTGCACATTCTATTGACTGAGCCAGCCAGGTGTCCCCAAAATGTTACATTTAAAGAAAATCAAATGAATGCTTACTGAAACTTGCCAGATTTAATAAAACAAAATCTGTTTGGTGTGGTATCTGTGCTGTAAATTAACTCATTTCTGTGCCCTGGGAGCCAATTCTTTCCTTTGATACAATATAGTGAGATTCAAAGCCGCCACAATTATCAGAAACCACAGGATTTAGGTGAAGAAGGCAAAGGACCGGCATATTTCCTGCTTTGGGGATATTATGGAGCTATCACAAATCCGTCCTCTCTTCCGAACCTCCAGGGCTACCACTCTGGTCCAAGCTGCCATCACCCTCTCCCCTGGACCACAGCAGTAGATTCCAAATGATTTCTCTGTCGACTTTCCTGCCCCTCTACAATCTGTTCTACATGCAGAGGCCAGAGCAGTCTGAAAAGCATAAATCAGATCATGTCCTTCTCAATGATTCCCGTCTGTAAGTACTGAAAACCCAAACTCTTCACCTATTAAGGCCCCAAATGATCTAGCCCAGCCAATGTGCCCAACTCAGCAACTGTCATTCCCCCATTTAGTATAGCGACAGCCACATCAGCCTTCTTTGCAACCACCAAACACAGCAAGCTCATTCTGGTATAAGAACCTTTGCGCCTGCTTGCTCTAGACACAAGACAGTGCTTCTCCCAGAACGTTCGATAAGCCCTCCCTTTATTAATTGCCTATTAAAGTCCTCCCGGTCTCCCTCCTACAACCACTACCTATTTTGGTTTCTTCACTATACTTATCACAATCTGAAATTACCTTATTTATTAGCTTAAATGAATACTTCCTGTGAGTACCTACTCGAACGGGAAAACTTGAAAGCAGGGACTTTGTGTTCTTCACTACTGTTTTCCAAACACCAAGAAAAACGTGCCGTACTTTTAGTATGTACGTAACATAGGAAAAAGTAGTTTAAAATGTATTTCCTTCAAATTGCACAAACTCAATATTAACAACTCCCTCAACTCAAAAGAACATACCAACTCAAAACAAAAAAAAATTGTGTTCTTGGTCCTACTCTGGAAAATAATGTACACCTAAGAGTAGAAAATAAAATAAAAATATTTTGTAAGTATAGTTCCATGTGCACATGTATGTAAGCAGTTTAATAAAGTCTAATAAAATAAATAAATCTTAAATTGGCAACTGTTTGACCTAAAATTATACTTTCTTCTAGTAAGCCCTTTATAAAGTGTTGAAATAAAAATCTGACCAAATAAGTCTTTCCTGAAGAAGCCCATTTGCCCTGACCTCCTCCAGTCACAGTCAAAACACATAAACTCTACGGATACACTAAAGGGCCAAGGGCCAACAAAGTACCAGGTGTAGACAGCAGGAAATGATACTTCTCCTACTTCGAAGGCTGCAAAAAGTGCTTCAGTTTTCTCTAAGGTAAGGGTTGGATAGTCTGATTCTACTCAATCCATCTTCTGTTAAGATTAAGAAGAAGAAAAGTCCTACCAAGTTTGTTAATTATTAATGAGTCTACTTAAGACCACAAACATTTTTTTTACACAGTATATTTTGTGCTCTGACCTGAAAAAAAATTTTAAACTAGTAGTCATTCTTAAATTTTTAGGCTATTATATAAGATCAATTGTCCCAGCATGTCAGAATTGTGAAATCTTAGATCACTAAAATAAACTGACTTTTTTATATTAGAAAACTTAACATCCATATTGGTCATATCTAATGAAGTTATGAGGAAATGTTACTGTTAGATGTAATAAACCTTTCTCTTTCATTAAAAAATAGAGTAGGGACGCCTGGGTGGCTCAGTCGGTTAAGCGTCCAACTTCAGCTCAGGTCATGATCTAGCAGTTCATGAGTTTGGGCCCCACGTCAGGCTCTGTGCTGACAGCTCAGAGCCTGGAGCCTGCTTTGGATTCTGTGTCTTCCTCTCTCTTTGTCCCTCACCCACTTGTGCTCTCTCTCTGTCTCTCTCTCTCTGTCTCTCAAAAATAAACAACAAAAAAAAATAATGTAGAGAAGTAATTAAGGAGGCAAATGTCATCACCACTTGCAAACTGTAAAGAGCTGTTTAGGCAACTTTTCTTAGATATATAAAGATTTCTTGGCCCCTCCTTCTTAAATTACTATTCTGATATTCATTTCAGAAGGTGAAACAGTAAGAGAATCAAATGGAATCCAAAGATCAAGAGTTTTTCTGACAACTGGAACAATTCCTAATCTTTTAGTACTATACCAGTATTAATGAACAGTAGAATTTCTGGATTTCATTTATATATTTTCATCTACTATAAAGTAACTAGGTCACTAATCCAAATGCTCTGTATTGCTTAAAAAAGAAAAAAGCAGTCACATTTTAATTTAGATGTTAACTGCTGATTTTTCATCATCTATATTATACACCGAAGTCTTAATTTGCAACTGGCTGTCTAACTCTCTTAGTCTCAAATTCAACTTCTCATAAGCAGAAACAAATCTGATAGCTAGGAAATGCCTTTTATTAGCCTCCTACATTTTCCACCCTAAGAGTAACAGCAAAATACTTACTTCAGTGGTGAGGACAAATGTAAAATATTATTCTATCCAGTATGGCTACCACAAGAATCACCAATGTGAACACACTCGTAAACTAAGAAGCCTGATGAGTAATTAATATGTATTTATTTGTACTTAGCTACTTCCAAAAAAAGAGGAAATGTTTCCCTAGTAACACCCCTAGAGGGTGCTTTTAAACTTACTGATGCATACATGGCTATTAAAAAACTGAGATTCTCCTAATACTCAATTTCTAATACTTTAACAAATCATTTTTAACCAGTTCTACTGATTGCTAATATCACTAGAAATCAGTTTTACCTAAAACTTTAGACTACAAACATAATGCTAAGGTACATCTTTAGACTACAAACATAATGCTAAGGTAACTAAATCTTACATATAACGAGTATGGGAGTAATTACACAAAAAAAGAAAACATCTGTGAGTCAAGTTCACATCCATCTGCAAATATTTTGTGTAAAGGGTTATGATAGGTAAGCCAATAAGCAAAGAAGCTTAAATATCTTAACGTGCAATATACTGAGTCCTACAATATCTGACAGGTTAAGGCCCTCAATGTTCTCCCATTAATATCACTACATTTAAAAAATATCATTTGGAAGACTGTACCACTATTTCCTACACTACTACTTAGCTAAGCAGTTTTTTCCTGATATATTAAAGGTACTACAAAACCTGCACTATTTTTTTGCCACAGTTAAATCTATAACTGACATTTATTATAAAATACTTCTGTAAAGGGAGAAATTTATAAGTACCCAAAGCAAATGTATATAGAAAGATCTTACTTAAAAGAAATGAAATATTATTGATTTTCTATGTCTTTTGTGCTGTATTTAACTTAATTTTAAAAGACTCTTCACTAGAGATAAACTGAACTGCATACCTGAATGCTAATGTCAGCTATATTTCTAGAATAAAAATACAAAACTTTACACCATAGTTCAAGATGTTAATGGAAGGGAAGCTGAATTATATTAAGCATTATCTTTCACATGGCCTTTTGTAAATTGATTTGCAGCTGTAACGCCCAACGTTTAGCCTATCCCTCCCCATAACCCCCAAATGTGCTTAATTCACTAAATTTTAAGGGAAAATGTCTTATGTAATGTTTTCAAAACATACCGTTTCTTGTTACAAGGTAAGATGAAAACAGAGCTTCAGAAATTATTATAATATGTCTTACAAAGTAGGTAATAGAGCGAAAGGGAAACGTAACAAGTGGTCTAACACATCCATGGTACCCTGAAAGGATAGGCGACAACAGACCGCACGTACAGACCCATGCACACGGAGGTCCCCGTGTGCACATGCCAGCACGGAATGCAACATGCTGCTCTGGCCGTGGCCAGCGGCAAGGACCCGGGTGCCCTCAGCAGGCCCTACATCTCAGGCTAACGCCCTGCTTTCAAACTCCTCTGTGGAGGCTCCATAACCAGGCCTGAGATCTGACGCTCTGGTACTCCACTACAGATCTGGTACGCTCTGGTACTCAACTACTCCACTTCTAGGGCTGCAAATCTACTCAGGTTTCCAAACTTAGCTCTGTTAGAGAACAGCATCTGAAGCTGTAGGTCTGATGTTCTTTCAGAACTTAGCTGGTCTTCCAAGCCCAGCTAGCAAGCGCTGGCCACTGGAGCGGCCCTTCCGCTGTCACTCCTCATCCACCCGTGGCCCACTCAGCAGATACTTGCAACGACGAATGATTATGCACGTGCCCTGTTCAGCAAAGCACTCTTCTAGAAGGAAAGCTAAGCAGAATGCTGGCCTTCTCTGGAAGCAAAGAGAAGTCAGGAGAAACTTCTAAGACTGATCCTTCTTTTTGCAGAGAGAAACCCATAGAAATGGTGCCTTAAATTTTAACCCCTTTCTCAAAGGGTTCTTCAGTTAAATTCATGGCCATCTCTCCCCTCAGTGAAGCAGAATGTTGATCAGGAAGGGGCTAAGGGCACAGGTTCAATTCACACGCCGCCGAGTGCCACTCTCTCTGATCCTTTCACACTTCAAAAAAGAAGGCTTGACAAGGAATGGCTTCAAGCTGAGTTCTTGTCTGCCTCTACTGTGAAAAGATAAAGCGCTTTCTGAAGAGATATACTAGATGAAATAACCTCTAAAAATATCATTGTGGTGAATAAGGGCACAGAATGAAAAAAAAAATCCTAAGTTTTCTTTTAACACTCCTTTTTTAGTACGCAATAACACCGATAATATAAAAAGGAGCTCTCAGTGATGGTATATAAATAGCTCCGGCTGAAGCAAAATAACTTTGCCTCAGCTTCTCCAGAGCCGAACTGATAAACTATCACGATTAAATTTTCACAGTTCAAAAGCAAGTCCATTTAAACAAAAGAGGCCCTTACTTCTGCAACAAATCCAATAAAAAAACAATATTTATGCCACATACATGCAATTAGGGCTCATGGAGGACATCCAGATTTTTCAGTGAAGAGCCCTGCCTGTTGAATGAAGTTGTTAAAGAGTAAACTTTTATTCACTCACAATGACAGGGTTCTCAAAGGAGTACTTTAATACTTTGAAGATTACTACTACAGGTAGTCTCTAAGAAATTCTACACAAAGAATTTTAAACATTAGTCTTTGAGGTTTTTACATACCTCCAGTAGCGAAGAAGAGAGGGTCGCGAGATCATCATTTTTATGGCTCTGATGCCTAGCACAGAGCAGGAAACCATGCCCCCAGTGCTGGACGAGCGACTGGAAGCAGTGGGAAGGGAGTGGTTAAGACACAAAGCGCAGAGGCGTTAGAATCACACAGACCTGGGTTTCAGTGGCAGTTTTGGCATTTCTTGTGCTCTTTGGATAAGTACCTAACTTCTTTGAGCCTCAACTTTATCTGTAAGATGGGGATAATACCTACCTCATAAACTTGCTTTAAGTCGTACATGAAATAATGAATATAATAAACCTAGCAGAGCTCCTGACATACAGCAAACATTCATAAAAATGCCAACTTTCCACCCACCTACTTTTCCCTCCTAAAAGAGTTTTCTGGTTAAAATAACTAACATTAGCTGGCAGGACTCTCATAGACACATGCCAACACCCCATAGCTATAATCCTATTCTTGTCGTCCTGTGCATTCCACTCTATTCCATCCAGATAAAAGGAAAAGAAAAAAGTTCCAGATGTTACAAAGACAAGTACTTCTTGACATCTGAGATGGAGCCATCCAACTTGTAAATATCACTAGACATAAAATTAGTCTCATAAAATATCTGTTCGATGATTAACAAAGAACAAAGTCCCAATGAGAAGCAGAGCGGGGCTACCTGCTGGATCTATTCACTTGTTAAGCTACATATTCCTACAGGTCACTCTCAAGGCAGGTGGATTTTCTATGCTGAGCAAACCGTACACACGCATGGGTGTTTGGAATCATCTAAATGTAAGTGAAAAATTTAAAGTCAAACCCTAAATGTCAGAAGTCAGAAGAACCATGGCATCACAGAAATTCTTAGATTCCAAAAAGATGACAGAGCCCCTGTAAGATCAACAATTCCAAAATCCTACGGTAAGGAAATAAATTTGGAAGAGGAGTAGCCTGATATAGCACCTGTACACACAACAGGTTATCACCATTTTAACTCGTTCCTTTTCACAAGTTATGGTGAGTATTGAGAAATACTGAGAAATATTCCTATGAGAACATCTAGTTCATAACGTCAGTATCAAAAATTATTTGCTCTCTAACTGGAAGATACTTATTCTGCGTAAAACAAGAGATGACCACGCCAAAGTAAACCTAGGTGTTCCCTAATACCTCCCATTAGTTCATTCAACCAACATCTGAAGAGCATCTAGCGCCTCAAGCAAAGGATGCTAAGCCCAGAGGGATGAATGCAAGCTCCAGGCTGGACACTAGTCTCCCAGACTCCCCGTCCAGAAGGACCAAGTCTCATTTCACACCCCTGATGGTGATTTCTGGGGGGTATGCACTCAGATAATCAGTTTAATATGCTAGCTAAATAAACTTAACTACAAAATCACTCAAGACTGATATTAGTTTATTACAGCAAATACATAATTTTATTAGCTATTATCATATATAGTTTCCATTGAAGAACAGAAATAGGAAATGCTGAACAGTACACTTATTTGATACTATAACAGCATATAAAAATTTTTAAGGTTTCAGGGCGTCTGGCTGGCTCAGTTGGTTAAGCATCTGACTTCAGCTCAGGTCCTGATCTCATGGTTCATGGGTTCAAGCCCTGTGTCGGGCTCTGTGCTGACAGCTCAGAGCTTGGAGCCTGCTTCAGATTCTGTGCCTCCCTCTCTCTTTCTGTCCCTCCCCCACTCTCTCTCTCTCTCTCTCTCTCTCTCAAAAATAAATAAACATAAATTTTAAAAAATTTTTTTAAAGTTTCTATCTATATGATAAACAATAATCTTTAAATGTCTAACTTAAAACTTGATGTAATAGTCTTCTCAGAGATCTTATATTTCCAAAAATGAATTTTTAGCCAAATCTGCAGAGGGACCATTAGAAGGCAAAGAGTAACAACAATACAAGAAAGGACTATAACTAGGACAACTAAAGAGATCAGAAACAGATAACTAACAAGTTATATTTTTAAACCTTTGGTATTTTGGGATATTTATATAGTCCATCTCAAACTCTGTAAAATATTATCTACCTATGTACTAAAATGCTAAAAAGTTATGTTTCTTCTCCAAGTTTCTGTTACAGATACAAGTGACCTGTGTGCCTCCAAAATAATGGGTTTCAAACTAGGATGCGCATCAGATTTATCAGGGAAGTTTCTTAAAAATGCAGTTGTCCTATCGCTTCTTGGCCTTTTGGCTAAGATCAAGTGTAAAAATGCAGTTGTCTTAGCCCCACTCCAGACTTACTGAATCTGAATTTATCATAAAGGAAAGTTAATTTTATGAAGTGATCTAGAACAAACTCTCTTGGAACTGCATAGGACTTTGCTTTCCAGACTCAGTCTAGAATATCCTGTTAAGTAGGGCACTTAGGTGGCTCAGTTGGTTGAGTGCCTGACTCTTGATTTTTGGCTCAGGTCATGATCTCACAGGTCCCTGAGATCAAGTCCCACATCAGGCGCTGACAGTGTGAAGCCTGCTTGGGATTCTCTCTCTCTCTCTCTCTCTCTCTCTCTCTCTCTCTCTCTCTTCTTTCTCTCTCTCTCTCCCTCCCTCCCTATCTCTCTCTCTCTCCCCCTCTTTCTGTCTCTTCCCTGCTTGCACTCTCTCTCTCAAAATAAATAAATAAAAACTTAAAAAAAATACCCTGTAAGAGTTGTACAGGTATTTTAGCCATCCAGTCTAGTTTATGATGACACCATAAGAGTCTAATAAATGCACAAGTTGTACCTTCATAGAACAGATGTCACTTCGTCAGGGAGGCTTTCCCCAACCCTCTCAAAACTGGGTTAGGTGCCCCAGCTGGGTTGGGTGAAACATGCTCTCATATCTTCTGCTTGTCCTTACATAAAGCCAAACAGATTTGTAATTATTTATTTAACATCTAGATTTCCCCCGACTATAACTTCCATGAGGGTAGAGACTACGTGAGTCTCACTGGTGAATTTAACCTTAGGGCCTAAGCATAAACATTTCTTTGCCTGAATAAATGAACAAGCAAGGTCCAATACTGCCAACATAATGTGGGGGGAGACTATAAAGGATCATGATGGCAGGGTAAGCTTTGTCTTGCAGGCAACCAGAACTCAAAGCAGAATAACTTGAAAAACTTTAAAGTATTGACCTGGCACACTCATTTACAACACAGCAAATGAGAGTAGGCTACAGATTAGAAGGAGAATTAGTAAATTCCTGTAGCCATCCAGGGGTGATATGGTAAGGACCTGAGCTAGGGAGCGGTAGCAGTGGAAGGGAAAAGGAGGAAACGAATGTTGGGAAACATTAGGAAGGACTCAAGGGCATAAGAGGATCACAAGTATCAGTGTCAGAAATGCAGTTTAAAACAAAAAAGGGAATTTGTTGGTTCATCTACAGCCAAGTCTACAAGGAGGCATGGCTGGATCCAGAAACTCAGATGATTCTTAGTTCTGTTTTCCCTCTTAGATTTTCTAGTCCCAAGAAGGCTTTCTTGGTGAGGCGAGAAGTATGGCAGGTGAGTAATAAGATCATATGCTTACAGTTTACTATCTGCAAAGCAGCAAACCCCCTCTCTCTCAAGACTCTCTCAAGTCTGCTGGAAGGAATCGACCTCCACATGCCCACCTGTGAACCAAGCTAGCCGGGTCATATGCCCACCGCTCTGACAAAAGGAGGAAAGAACACTGTAACTGACCGTCCCACTGGGATCACCTGGAGTCAGGGAGGGGCAGCTCCCCATCAACAGCGATTCTGTACAAACAAATACCTCATATCCTTTCTAAAATACAACTGAGCTTTTTTGGCCAGGGTTGCTAAATTCATTCATTGCCTTTGCCTCCTTTGCGTATTGGTAGACATAAGTCTTCAGATTTATAGCTATGTAAGATAACTACACAGCTACCAGGCTAGATTATTTATCCATATAGGAAAAAAGCAGCAGAGTTTAGAGGTTAAGATAGAGGATCAGAGGCCCAATTGCCTAGCGTTAAACCCATGGCCCACAATTTACCTCAGACACATTATTTATCCTTCCATCTCCCATAAAAATGAGGATGACAGAAACACCTCACAAAAAATCTGCAAGTTCAAATGCCTTTTCCATAGTAAAACAACCAGTTGTAGGAGAGCTAAGACCCACGGGCACTTAACACAACTAAACTCTCATATGAACAATACAAACAGGTGATAATTTTGTTCATCTATAAACAGGTCTCATCTATCATATGGAAAAGGCTCCTTGGAAGATTTGTTGAGGTCTTCTCTTAACTACAACAATCTATTACCGTGATGATCACTTCGGGGAGTTGATCAAACTGGAGTTTTAGTCAAATCATTTGGAAATGTTTGTTAGGTTTATTGAGGCATCATTTATATAAAGTTTCGGAGGCCCAGTTTTCAGGGGTTCACGTCTATGAGTTTGGACAAACATATACAGTTATGAAAACACTCCCACTCTCAAGATACAGAACAGTTTACTACCCCATGAGTCCCCTCGCTCAACCCAAGACTCTGACAACCACTGATCTCTTCTCCGTCCTGATATGTTTTTTGCCTTTTCCAGGATGGCATACAAATGAAACCATTTAATATGTATCTTTTGAGCATGGCTTATCTCATTTAATATAAGGCCATTATTTTGAGAGCCATTATTTTGTTGCACATATCAGTAATTTGTTCCTTTTTATCGCTGAGTATTATATACCACAGTTTGTTTATACACCAGATGACAGACATTTGGGTTGCTTCCAGGGTCTGGCAATACTGAATAGAATTACTACAGACACTCACGTATAGGTTTTTGTACAGACATAAATTTTCATTTCCCTTGAGTAAAGAACTAGGAGTGGGCTGGCTAGTTTATATGGTAGCATATGTTTAACTTTATAAAAAACTGCGAAAGTGTTTTCCAAAGTTGCTGTACCATTTGTGTTCCTATCAGCAATGTCTGAGCGATCTACTTGCTTGAGAGGTTTGCCAGCATTAGTACTGCCAGCTTCCTTCTGCGAGGCGTGCAGTGGTACCTCACCGTGGTTTTCATACGTGTGATGTTGAGCATCTTTTTCCATATCACGTAAGTATTAAGAGAGGTCCTCACAATATAAACAATTACTTTCCTATGGACTGTTTTTTTGGGGGGTGGGGGGGGCGGTGCGAGGACTAGAGTAAAACAGGGAATAAAATTTTTCAACTTCTGTTGCATATTCATAAGGCTGTTGAGAGGATCTACCACAAAACATACATAAAGTATCTTAAAATACGTGAAGTGCTATTAATAATCTAAGGGACTACAACTGCTACTGATGGTTGGGAAGTTACACAGATACAAAAACTGTCCCAGGGGCCGCTAGCTCTCCCAGATGGGAGATGAATAAAACATTTTAGTCTGACCCGCCCTGCCAACACTGTCTCTGTCTACAATTCTGGAGTTGTCCTGAATTAATTAAAGCTAGTTTTTAGTGTTGGAGACAAAGTCTAGTTTTCAAGCACAAATGTCACTTTTCTTTTCACAGCCAACATAACCAATGAGTTCAGCATTGCAGTCATGACAAGGGATGAATTTATTATTTTAGAATGAGAAGCTAGCTAACTTCTGACCTGGTTCTTTCTCCTGTGACTGACATCTCACACCTATACAAGTCTTCAGACTTCCAGAAACTAAGAGGAAACAAACCTGTATGTTTGTGTTTCAAGGGCCTCTATCTTTAAGTGATAAATGAACTGATTTTTACTGAACTAATAAGAATCTCTGATGTAGGAGTTTCTCAAAAAACACAAAAGCAAACTCACTTGTCCAAGATCTCTCACCATATCTGGACAGACAGGAGAGAACGATTCACCGAAAACCCCCTGGGGTGATTCCAGATCAAAGTAAATGCTCTAGGACCACACTAGCTAGCTATGCCTTCCAAGTGGCAGACCAAAAGGCAAAAACACCAGTAATATGGAAGGATTTTAGTCAAGGGTATGATTGTGTACCGAAACGGAAAACTTACCTTTCTTTCTTTTAATAGCTTCTTATAGCCATTTGATCCAAGTGATAATAAAGTAATAAGGACATCTAAAGAAGGTGAAGCAGAAGCTCTTCCTGAAATAAGATGAACAAGTCACATTCAGGGCAGGGAAATTAAAATTTATTATAGTGGCCTAGGTACAAATGGAATTTTTGTTTGTCAGTTACTTTTTCTGAAGAGCAACTGATTTATTTACCTGGATACATCTTGCTGATTTCCTGAATGAAGGAATCATTAAAGCCAGCAATTATAGCGCCACCTACTGGAACCATGAAATTTTTGTCCAAGCTCTGTACGAAAGCATCTATTCTACCAACTCGAGCCCCCTAGAATGAAGTAACATGTAGTATTACAGATTGGCTTCTAGAAAAAGAGACGACAACTGCTATTAACAAGTAAACACCATTAAACAATGCATGAAATATCAGATCAAATATCCTAATTTTCTTTGTAACAGTGCCAATAAAGGATTTTTAAGTATTAAATGAGTTTTTAAATGCTGCTCCTTTTATGTGAAAGAGCACTTTATAGTTTACAACCTGCTTTCATACAAACAAATCATTAAATCCTCACAACACCCTGGGGAGGAAGGCAGCGTTTCCATAGTAGTTCAGGTGAGAACTCAGCTTTTCACCTTAATGTTGGATAAGACGGTCGATTCTTCCCTTGTCTCTCATCTGTGATCTTCCATTTGACAATAAATGCCAACAGTGGGTCCTGCAACTATTAACTAACTTTAAACAAGAGTGGCCACCGTAATCTAATAGACGTTAGCCACCCATGTTGCCAATCAATTAGCTATACATTTAAGTACTGTACTTCTCTTTGATGCTTGGATAATCTACTACCTGCATGACCACTTTAAGCGACAATCTGTGCTCCTACCACCATTCAGACAACAGGAGAGAAAATTTATTTTTAATATCAACTAATGGAATCTTTTTGTATATTCTTGGCAATGTTTCTAAAGAACTCGTGTTTCCTAATGTCATAATCTTAGGTGATCTTATTCCACTGCAAATGAACTTCAAGTGAAAATCTAATATTCTAGTGAAAAAATGAATACTTACCTACTAGAAATGTAAAAACTAAGTTCTAGTCCCCATCCAACATAGTCTGTGACCTTCTATCTAATGTGCTTCAATTTTCTCCTCTTAAAAATAGAGATACTATCTAAATTTCAACTAAGATAGTTTTTTTTCTTTATCTGTAGTGACAGATTTTCAATCTGTATTCACAATCTACATTCTTATTAATATAACCACATTTGACCTTCATCTTCACACTTTCCCTCCACATCCATATCTCAGGGAGAATAGAAGGAGCAGATAGCTGGCCTAATCTAAGAGACCAGATCCAGGCAATCAGTAGAAACACAAAAGCAGGAAAGGGAAGCAGACTACTTCGGAAGCTACTGCATGGCTGTTTCAATCTCAAACTTTCCCTACTACTCTTCTAATTTCCTCATAAACTATGATCAAAGAAAATCTCACTGTATCACAGGAAAACAGAGAGAAGCATATAAAGACTAATAGAATAACTGAACAGCACACAAAGTAGTAGAAGGTGAAAATAAAGAGGAACAGTTAAGAGTTGTCTTTTATTAACACTTCAGTACTGTCCAAGGCTTCCTGAGAGAAATGTGAGCCTAAATCAGGTACAGGAGTGTAAGAGAACCACCACTGCATTGGACTTTGCTAGAATCCCCTCACCGCTAAAACCCAGACAGCATAAAAGGCACTACCACACTCCATGGCAAGAAGACAAACAGGCTCCCCAAAAACAAATGGTTTTATCAAAGAAACAGAATATCTAAATATTCAGTGTATATCTAAGTATTTTTAAAAGATGAAACTTTGCAAAAAAATGTGGAAGTGAAGTATGGTTTTTTTTCAAATTTTTAAGTGAAAAAATGCCAGCTTTAGTGAGATATAAGTGACACAGTATGTAGAAGTTTGAGGTATACGACACGATGATTTGATATATGCATACATTATGAAGTGATTACCATAGTAAGTTTAGTTAATATCCATCGAGTATGGTTTGATAAATTGCTTAGCAAAAAAGATAAAAAAGCAAGCTAGACCCACTCACTGAAGTCAGAGGATATCAATGAGGAGGAAAAAAATACCAGAAGGCTGAAAGGGTTTTTAAATAAAACAGGAATCATACGAGCATGTTCTATGAAGGAAAGGGTTGTCAATTACCAGCTCATTCATTTCCTTGTTTATTCACAAAAGAAATATCAGCTGCCAAACATTGTCCAAGGATCTAGGGACAACGATAGCAAATAAAACAGATACTTGTTCATATAATAATTTCTGCCAGTATTTATTGAGAACCTACTGTGCATCAGGTACTGTTCTAAGCACTTCACATACTTAACCCTTGTAATAACCATATGAGGCAGATGCTATTATAATTGCTATTTTACAGACGAGAAAATTAAGGGACAATAAAACTAAAGCGACCTGCCCAAGGTCAGGAGTGTACTTAATATTAACAGCACAGCTGGGATTCAAATCCAGGCAGTTAAAGCACCTCACTAGAAGTCACCAAGGTAATCCAAGATACAACAGGGACTAAAACCTAGGTAATCTGGAGGAAGAGCCCAGGTTTATAAAATAAACTCTTATTCCCATGGCATTTCCATTCTTCCAACTGCCCAAGCTAAAGCCTTGGGCTCTGAATTCTCATTTCCTCACACCTCACATCTGATTCATCAGTACACCCTGTAAGAGCCACTCTCAAAATACATCTGAATCTAACCATTTCTTAACACCTTAATGGCTACTCTCCTGGCCTGAGCCACCAACTTATTTCAAGCTCTGTGAGCTCTGCAACAGCCCTCCACTCTTGCCTTCCTACAGTCTATTACTCTCACAGTAGCCACAATGTGAGTAGCCACAACGATGGTCAAAAAACATAAATCACACGTCACTCTCCTGCTCAAAACCCTCCCATGGCTGACGACCATACCAAGGATAAAATCCCAAATGCTGACACACCTCACTTCTCTTTACTACCACTGCCGCCCGCATTTGCCCTGGTCCAGCCATACTGGCCTCCTTGTTCTTTGCATACCCCAAGCACACTCCTGCCTCAGAGTCCTGGCACTTGCTGTTATCTCCTGTCTGGACTCTAAAGAGCTGCGTGGCCTACTCCTTCCTATCACTCGGGGCTCTGCTCACGTTACTTCCTGGGGAGGACTTTCTGGATCGCTCCATCTAATCTGATACCCCCTTCCCGATCCAGAGCATTTATCAAGGCCTGTCGTACTTATTGTTTACTGTCTGCTTCTGCTCCGCGAAGATAAGGATTTTGTTGTATTCGCCCCTGTATCCCCAGTGCCTAACCTGATGCCTGGCACACAGAGGGAAACCCTGTAAATGCTTGTTGAATGAACTGAGAATTAGGTCTGTGAATAAGTAGTATAATACCTACTTTTCCCAAGTTCTTTTGTTTTTTAATGTTTACTTATTTTTGAAAGCAGGGCAAAAGGGCAGAGAGAGAAGGAGACAGAGGATCCAAGGCGTTTCTCAAATTCTTAATAAGCGAAGCCACTGCTTCCCACACTTCGGGAGCCTTACAATCCATTCTGACTCTAAAAAGATTAATCCTATGTATTTTTGTGACTCTACCACATCCTTCTCCATTAATCCGTCCTACTATCCACATTCCATCAGTCTTCTAAATGAGTCAGTTTAGCACAGAAACAGAAGCACAGGTTGTTCAGAGCTGACTTCAACGACACGTGCATACCAGAATGCTTCCTGTACTGAGGATTAAGTCACCCTGGGGCAGCATCTTTAAAATAAAAATAAATAAATAAGCTGACACGCTGTAGCTATAGCTCTTTCTTCACTGACGGTTTGATTACTACACTGCTGTCTTCTCAAGGAAGTGTTTACAGTTTCAGCACGCTGTTTTTTAAAGGAAAACATGGGGCTTTGAAGCCTCACTGAACTACATGGGCCATTTTGTAGCTACTGGACCTTGGGCAAGTCACTTAATCCTTCTAAGTTTGCTTCTTCATTTATAGAACAGAAATAATAAGTACACCTGAAGTTGTTAGGCTTGAGCTAATAAACTTTAAAAGTCCAGGAGGATGCCTGACGCATGGTGGGTACTCAGTAAATGGTATATATATCACTAAGAACTACTGAGATGAATGAAAGCTAACTTTAATTTTCTAGAACATCATGAAACAGCAGTGGCACTCAAAAAGACCCAAATATTTATTTAGTTTAAAGCGACAGTACCAACACCTCTCTTTGTGAGGGCCAGTTTGGGAAAATTCAAATGTTTAAGTACTGCTTGTTTATTTTTTTTAAGAAATGCTAATTTTAGAAGGTAATACAGTATCTGCGACAATACAGCAGCTGTGTTTAAAAACCACTCACCCACCCATCTTAAAGTGTTATTTTCTGCTTAAGATTTTCACCTCACCAATGAAGAGAGGGGACGACAAAGGCAGGCATTCATGAGGCACACTTCCACTGGCACCTTCTACATCACATCCTGGAACGCACTGTCTTTGTCTTAATCTCTCCAGTTATGCTGCCAAATTTTCCAGTATTCAAAATTATACCATGGGCACCACAACACTAAGCACTTCTGGGTTAAATATATAATATCTGAGTGAATGTTTTGGAATCACTGAAATGGTCTTCATGAAGATTTCACAGGCATGTGGAGAATACAGAAATGTAATCTATAAAAATTAAATATTTTTTTTATTTTAAAAGTTTAAAAAAGTTAACACTAAATGTACACTTTTATTTTAAAAGTTTAAAAAAGTTAACACTAAATGTACACAACGACTGTCACTATTGTAAAAAAGGAATATACATATAAAAATGAGAAGAAAGTGGACACAAACTATTAAGGGTATTTGTTAGTGTACAGGTTTATGAGTGATAGTCTACTCCTTCCTCACTCTTCTGAACTTTTAGTAATGCTGATGTGCTTAACTTTCAAAAGAAGTGAGGCTGATAAAACTCAAAGAGGAAAAGGGGAAAGGGAGAGGAGACATAAAAACAAATCACTGAAATAAAATGTTTTTCAAGATTTCCAGTGTAGAGAATTATACAGCTTTTCTCCGCTACCATTCACATTGGAGATAATCAAGCTTAGAATTGTGAGGAAAATGTTCTTTAAAAGTTCAGGAATAATGCAAAAAGATATGGAAGAAATGGTGAATGGTCTTCCTTGACATAACATGCCTACCACCCACTCCAGCTCTGGACTTCTGACGTTATGTAAACTTCTGGATTTCCTCACTGGTTAGGCTAATTTGAGTTGGGTTTCTTTTACTTGCAGCCAACTGCATCCTAACTGGTACAACCTTTGAGTAAAAAAATTAAGCAGGGGCACCTGGCTGGCTCAGTCAGTGGCATCCGACTTCGGCTCAGGTCATGATCTCATGGTTTGTGAGTTCAAGCCCCATATCAGGCTGTGTGCTGACAGCTCGGAGCCTGGAGCCTGCTTTGGATTCTGTGTCTCCCTCTCTCTGCCCTACCCCCACCCCCCTTGCACTCGGACTGTATCTCTCAAAAATAAATAAACATTAAAAATTAAAAAAAAATTAAGCAGATCAGCTAATACCATCATATAAACCACATTTATATGAGAGATGATACTAGCATGCTCCAAGAAAATTTTTTTTTCCAGATAGGATCTACTTGGCTAAGAAGCATTCACCACCACACTGGAGAAGACCACAGATAATCTGTGAGTTAAAGTCTTGCCCACGTAACACAAACCACATGTGCC
This sequence comes from Herpailurus yagouaroundi, assembly GCF_014898765.1. Taxonomy (NCBI): domain Eukaryota; kingdom Metazoa; phylum Chordata; class Mammalia; order Carnivora; family Felidae; genus Herpailurus; species Herpailurus yagouaroundi. Next base: position 148,497,257 of record NW_024412376.1, on the reverse strand, counting down.
AAAACTGAGTATGTGATTCACAACATTATGCATACAAATTATGTAACTTACACCATACATGGATAACGCCTATCCACATCCTCATACAGTATAAATAATCGTTGTAGTAGATATAATACTTCATTTACTCATCCAATGTTTTCAGTAACCAGTTATTGAGTATCAACTATGTACCAGAGACCGTCTTAAATACTGAAGACATAACAGCGAACAAAACAAAGTCACAAAATCTCTTCCCTAACAGAACCTTAATTCTAGTTACTACCAATAACTAGACAATAAAAAAATAAATATCTTAGCAAATGGTGAGAAGTGCTATGAAAAACAGAGCAAGAGGTCATCAATTTTAAGAAGCATCCAAATTTTCCACACTACTAGGTAAGAAAAAACATTACCAATTAACATTACAATGTTAATCAGACACCACTGATTCTAAGACACCCCAATTTCAGGGATGTTATAATGTGGAAAAATGTGTACCTTAAAATCAACGTTTCTGGTAAAAATACAAAAAAGGAGACAGAAAATGCAGGCAAGACACAGGACCCTGTTATTTTAGATAGAGAGTCTAGAGTCTCACTGACTTCAAGAGAGGTAAGACACCAAGTAACTCTCTGGAAGAGGAATCCAGTGAGAGGAAGGAGCAAGAGTAAAAACAGGGCAGTGCACACATGTGTGGCACACGGGAGGCACAGAAAAAAAGGCAATTAGGCCCAGAGACAGCGGATGGGAGGGAGAGCACAAGTAAACGAAACTGGAGAAGGTGCAGAGGCCTGAAGACACAAAGCCTTGCAGGTCATGGCGAGATTCTTATTCTGAGCGGGATGGGATGCCCAGACACATTTTCAAAACATGAATCTAAAACAGATGACCAGGATCTAGTTGATGCTTGTAAAAACAAAATCATCACGTGTTTTAAACCCTGCCAATTCCATAGCCATACACTAAAATGTTTATAAGTGAGGCCATTTCCAGCCTAGGAGAATGAGGTACAGTGGTTCCTTAAATGTTAAATATGGAATCAATCATCAATATAGCTTAAAAAAGACAATAATCCAGTAGATTAGAAAAATGAGAATACTGGTAATGAAACGTTCTCAGAAAGTTACAAAAAATAAGCTACTGAAGTATTTCTGTGTTGGTCTTGACCAAAGCTAGTAGTCCAATTACCATTAAAGGAGAACGATTTTTACTGTGTGGCTATAAAATGCTAATTTCTAACCCGCCATGAAGTTGAAGATGCTACAGAGTTGACTTTACTACATTAAGCTGTAAGAAAAACAAAGTAATAATCCTGTAATACGTTAAAATCATTGTTTCTTGACGCATCTTTCTAAACTCTCTTACCTGCTGGATGAGGTGCATACATTTGGAAGACTGCACCCCGTACGCATTGTTGACTACGTGCGGAATGCCGTAATCAGCACAAATCACAGCCAGTTCTTCTAATCTACAGACATAAATATTCAACAGAAAGACATATTTTTACTGTGCTTTTATAAATTACAGTGTGAAAACTTTTCTAATTTAATAGTTATTCTTAATGTACACTAGGAAAAAAATGGGAAAATTGAAATTTCTGTATCAGAATTTTAGCATAAAATTCAGCAGCAGGCACTTTAGGATAAATCTAAAAAAGCTTTTAAAATAATGTTACCAATAAATGAGAAAACGGGTATATAAAAACTTACATAGATGGTAGCTTTTAAATCGCTTTAAAATTTCCTATATATATATAAAGCAAGAAGCAGATTATAATGACCCCTTACAAGGTGGTATGCTCATTTTTAAATGCTTTTGGTTGCTTATTATACTAAAGCTAATATCTGCAAAATAATTAGCATATCTCGAAATCTTAAGAAATCTCACACTTAACATCTCATAAAGTAAAAAATACATTTTCAAGTAGACTTTAATGTATTAAAAAATACAGAACATTAAAACGTTTCAGTACCAAAATAACATTTTCCAACAACTTGGAAACTAAAGAATCTTTTAAATAGCTGCCAGTTTTAAATTCACTCTTACTTTTTCATTTGACACTCCTTATATTAAAACAATTTGAGAGTCTAACTCTATGTAAAGTAAGGTAATAAATTTCAATTAGAATGTAATAAATGATGTTCCTCTGAGAAACTAACTACTACTTGTGACGGAGGTGATCTCTTAATAGAAATGTCTTCACGTGCTGTGAAGCTAAGACTAAATCCTATGATTTAATAAAGTTAAATTTTTAAAAAATGTTCTTTCTACAATATAAAGAATCTAGAAGCAAAGCACTTTTATTCAGTAAAAGTTCTTTCCCACACGGATGTATTTCAAATATCTATTACATAGTTTTATTACTTACTTTTGCCAAATACGTTTTCTTTTTTAGTAGATACGCGTTAATATGTTTTTAAAGTACAGATAGGACTGACATTATTCTGTTCATTCGTCCGAAGTTTTCAGTTTACTTCCTTAAAGTATTATGAATTAAAGAGTCATTTTACCATTCATTTTCATAAAGCTCACAAATTGACACAGGAACCTTTCTACTACTTAAATTAATCAGATGTCGTTTTTAACAAACTAGACCTTCTGGGATACACCCAAGTATTTTCTTCATAAAATGCACTTTGATGTGTTTGTGTTCTAATGAAAGCATTCCTTAATAACAAAGTTCCTTGACAGTAAGATACTATAACAACATAAAGTACTATTTTAAAAAGAAAAAAGAATCACTTGTGAGTAGTTTTAAATACTCAGAATTGAGGAAGTTTGCTCATGTTTAGAGCGTATATAAAGGTATTTAATGAAAGGCAAGGAGAGACAAAAAATCTTACATGTGAATCAAATTGTATTCTAACTTAGCAGCCAACTGAAGATCAGCTTGTCAAATTGAAAAAATGATATCCTTTTTTATTACATTTCCTTTGACTGATTTTGCCCCACAATACTCTGTCAAATTAATTAATAAAGACAACATATATATTCAACTATTCAAATTAAGACTATAAAGGAATTAAGCTTAATGCAATGAAATAAAATCATATTTTAAATTTAATAAAATCAGAAGTTCAAACATATTACTACAACTGTGTATTACCATTTTCCTAAAGTTCACCCATACCAGAAACAGTCATTATATAACACAACTAAAAAAAAAATGGCACATGAGAATTTTGCTCACTGATAAAAAACTTTTGTGATTTGTTTCCAAAAGAGATAATACATGTAAAATACTTAACCCTACACCAAGCATACTGTAAACATAAAAAAAAAGTCAAAATGAAACAAAACTATCCTCAAGCATAAATAATCTAACATAGGGGCCCCTAGGTGGCTCAGTTGGTTCAGCATCTGACTTCGGCTCAGGGCATGCTCTCACAGTTCTTGAGTTCAAGCCCCGCCGTTGGGCTCTGTGCTAACAGCTCAGAGCCTGGAGCCTGCTTTGGATTCTGTGTCTCCCTCTCTCTCTCTGCCCTCCCCCGCTCGCACTGTCTCTCTCTCTCTCAAAAATAAACATTAAAAAAAAATCTATCACAAATATCCATGTGCTGTTTTTAGAAGTGGGATTTATTTCTATCACATTAAAATTCTTCTAGATAGCAATATCATCAATGAAGAACAATAGGGATGTTTATTTAATATTTCAATACAGATTTAAAATCTGATTGGTAAGTAATGAATAAACAACAAAAGCATATGTAACATAATCTTAAAATAGAATCCACAGAGTAACATAACAAGGTAAATTTTCAAAAGCATGCTCTTAAAATTGTCTCTTAAAACATGCCTATAATAAGTAGTAATAATAATAGTAAAATGATAAAAATTAACATACATTCATTACTGCCGAAGTATGTGATTCCATGAATTAAAACTAAAGTATATACAACTCAACCTAAAAAAAATAGTCCAAGTCAATATAGTTTTCACAAATTATTAGCACATCAGTTCAAAATGTTCAAATGAAACAGTTGCTGTCAAAACTAGGAATCTGTATTACTATACTCAGGCCTATTACATTTCCAGAATAAAAATTCGTGGACACCCTTTAAGGAGTAAACATTTGCTTTTTCCCTTTCTGCTTTTCTTTTTTCTTTTCTTCCCTTTTCTCTTGAGAGAAAGGTGCAAGTGAGCAAGGGGGAGAGGGAGAGGGAGGGGGAGAGAAGAGAGAGAGCAGCAATGCTCTCCTGAAGCGAGGCTCCAGCTCAGCCGATGTGGGGATGTGGGACTCGAAATCACAAACTGTGAGATCATGACCTGAGCGGAAGCCAGATGCTTAACAACAGAGTGACCTAAGTGTCCTTGCTTTTCTTAAATGTATGCATTTTTCCCAAAATGCAAAGACATCCACTGTGAACACTTGAGTGTACATGTGAGTTAATCTTCCAATTAAAAGAATTCAAAGGGCAATAAATAATCCTAAAATTTTCTATTTAAAAATCTGTTACTATGGATAGTTCTTACATAGGAAAACTTACTGTAAGATCAAAGAAATGGAGATAGCAATGAAAACAAGTAAATCCAACATTATGCTTAGAAGCTTCTACAAAACAATGAGGAAAAGATACACAGAGATTAGAAACAGGAACAAACAAGAAAACAGAGATGTTTTTTGTCTGCTCAGGTCCACTTGCTACTAGTTGTCTTCCCAACTTCTCTATCCAAATTTTCATTTTCCCAAACCACTGTCGTTTCTCCACCGGTCCATTCACCTATTTACTGCCACGTGTTACTTAAGCATGTTTGACAATTAGCATGTCTGCATTTCACTTAAAAGACCAATCAACATCTACAGGACAGTATTTACAAATTATTTACCTATCAGGCACCCTTGGAGCAAAACAGGAGGTAGTAGAATGAACACACAGAATGTGATCAGGCCCAAGTTCCCGGACTTTAGCCTCCACTGCTTCCAGGTCTGTGCGCAGCTCGTCACCTTCTAACACGTTCTCTATCACCACAGGTTCAAAACCTAACCAAGCCAATCCGAAATCAAAGTGTTAGGTAAACGAAAGTAAGAAAAATCCTGGAACTCTAGGAAACAGTGCCATTCTGTATAAGAACTCTAAATATTTGATTTGGTCAGTGAACCCTCCCCTAGTGATAAAGACCTGGCTCAATACTGGTATGAGTCAAAGGCAGGTCAAAATAATGTGAAGGACCCCTAGGCCACAATTAGGACCACAAAACTATTTAACATTCAGATATGCCCAGAAAGATATGCCTATTTCTGGGAAGGAAAACAAATGTCAAACAGACACCTATAAAAGTAATTACACAGTCATTGATAAAAGGATCACTTAGTACATACAATTTCAGACCACAGAAAAGTAAATCTACTCATTCTCTGGCAACATTTCATTCTAAGTTCACCTTATGTCAGGAATGAACAAAAAAATAATACAATTCAAGTACCAAAACAAATCACAACCAACTTAGTATTTTACTAAGGAAAAAGTAATGCATTTTAGTAGCCTAATGATCACTGACCCATCTCATAGTTTACAAGGGTCTTCTATAACTTAGATACAAAAACTTTCCCAATTGTCAATTGAATTAGTACACTTAACTAGCATATGCTCAAAGGTCTACCCAAATAATAACTATGTAATCTTGTACGGTGAATATTTAGAGATCCATGAACATTAAGAGTTGTATGTGCAATAGATACACTGAATAATGTACGTAGCATTTATTTTTTTCATATGAAATTTATTGTCAAATTGGTTTCCATACAACACCCAGTGCTCATCCCAATATGTAAAGCATTTAGATAACTAAATTATTTTGTAATATTAGTAAGTACTTAGGGTAAAAGTAAAATCTAAGTGCTTAAATCTTACAAACTGGATAGAAACTAAACTTGGGAAATTTTACACATAAAGTTATTATGCAGTTACATCTTGAGTCTTCCCAAATAGCAAATCCACAGCAGACTAGATTCATGGATTTAGGGGCTGTAAGAGATTTAGAAACCATTTAGCTGACCTCACTCGTGTCAAAGATAAGGGTGCTGAAGTTTAGGAAAATTGAGTGGCTTTCACAAGACCACACAACATATTAAAGCACAGTTATGAGCAAGTAGTTTTGTGTTCTAAAATCCATATCAAGTTGCCTGCATTCTATCTACAGAAATATAAAAACCTGGCCACTATAAAATCAATTCAATTATGTTGGTACAGAGATGTCCAGGTTTTCTACCTGTATTTTCACAGCTATCAAAACAAACACACAAAACTTTACTTAAATAAGTAGCTTCCTAATTACAGCTGATTTTCTATTATTTCTCAAATTCTCTAGACACAATCTTATTTTTGCTTTTAAAACTTTTTAAAATGCAAATTTTTTTTGAGGATACAACTATCTTATTTACTAAGAATTAGGCTATCCTAAGAAAGGATAAACTATAAATTGTAGTACAAATCCTAACATCTTTTGGAAAAGTTTCCAGTTTTTCAACATGGCAATCTTTCCCAGAAGTTTGGTTATTAGTTCTTTGGTTAACATGATATAAATAAACAGACTTAACAACTTGACACCACTTAAAATAAATCAGTATATTTTTTAAAAGTCTATCAGTTTCTGCGATATGTCCTTACTATGAATCCCTTTACATGAGTTTCTTTAGGATTACTTATACAGTTTAATTATAGCCTAATACAGTTCATTTCATACAACACACTGAGGCCATTCAAAATTAACCTCAAATTCTCAAATTCGACTTGAATTAATCAAGCCAAATACTAAAATACCAAAGTAGAGTTTCTGCCTCATTTATACTTAATAATGTCTCTATCCTTACACTTTGTCTTTCTTTCTTTCTTCCTTAACTTAGAGACAGAAAGAAAGAAAGTGTGTGCACGTGTGCACGTGAGTGCAAGCAGGGAAGGGGCAGAGAGTAAGGGGGAGAGAGAATCCCAAGCAGGCTGTGTGGAGTCTGATGCTCAATCCCATGAACTGAACCATGAGATCATGACCTGAGCCAAAATCAAGAGTCAGACATTCAACCAACTGAGCCACCCAGGTACCCCTGTATCCTTACACTTTGATTCATGCTAATAATTTATGTGTATTCCACTTATGTATATGCAACAACCATTCCTGAAGCACGGTCTATGCTCCAAGGACTGCTGTTGGGCATTTCATATGCCATCCTATTTAGTACTCAAAACAATCTTGTGAGACGGGTAATCATATTCTTTAAAATGGGGACATATGATACAGCAATGCCACTTCTGAGTATACACCCCAAAGAATTCAAAGCAGAGACTCAAACAGGTACTTAAGCACCCATATTCATAGCAGCATTATTCACAAGAAACAAAAAGTGAAAGCAACCCAAGTGTCCATCAATGAATGAATGAATGAATGAACAAACGAAATGTGAAATATATATACGTATACCTATGCATATATATATATATGTATATATACACAGTGGAATATTAGCCTTAAAAAAGGAAAGAAATTCTGATACGTGCTACAACATGGATGAACTTTAAAGATACTATGCTATGTGAAACAAGCCAGTCTCAAAAGGACGAATACTCTGATTCCACTTATATGAAGGACCCAGAGTAGTCAGATTCATAGAGACAGAACGTAGAAAGGTGATTGTTAGGAACTGGGGGTAGTGTGGAGGGAGCAGTTATTGTTTAATGGGTAGAGACTCAGTTTAAGAGGATGAAAAAGTTCTGGAGCTGGTGTTACACAATGGTTGCACAACAATGTGAATGTATTTAATGTCAGAGAACTATACCTTTAAAAATGATTACAATGGTAAATCTTGTTATGTGTATTTTATGACAATAAAAGGAAGGAATACGAACACGCTTAGTTTCTTTCTCATTCATCTATCTCTATATAAACAGTCTGAATCTTCTGCATTATATATGCCACTCCTCTTCCTTTACCTGCAGTGATCATGGATTTAAAGCAGGACTTCTGGTCTATTCTCGGCCATATAATATATTTTGCCTTTGGTCTTCTGTGTCGTAATGTTAAGAAACACAAGGTTAGACTCATACCAGTTGCCATAGGAACTACAAAGCAGTTGGTCACTGTATGGACACCTAAAAATAAGAAGTAAAAGAGAAATTAGTTATTCCACTGAAAAACCAGCACCCTTCTTGAAGAAATGATATACTTCTTCAATTAAATAGTAAGAGTTATAGACTTAGTGCTTCTTCTGTCCTTGGTCTCAGGAGGCTCACTGCCAAATTCATCCTCCTGGCTTATGGTTCTGATTTTCCATCTTTTTCTAAAGGGTTTTAAAATATATATATGTATCTTTTCAAAAGCCATTTATAACCTATTTGGAAAGAGGCATTAATAAAAGATATTAGGCAAAAGTGTGTATGGCTGGTCAGCCAAAAGTATTATGATTAACATAGTACATACCAGCCAACTTTATGATGTCCAGGACCAAAGAATTGGTAATTTTGTTCAAAAGGCTAGAACCTGCAGCTTTTGGTTGCACAGCAGAAATATCACCCGATCGTCCAATTCCGTGAATGAACCTAAGCAAAAAATGGGCCAACAACTGGACAAAAATATTCAGTGTTCTAAGTAATCCACTGTGTAAGTATACAGACACAATAATCAAAACAACAGGCAACACTTGACTATTGTAGATATTTTTTATAAACTATTAACAATGTAAAAATACCCTAGTTAAGTTGAAACAAATTCATCATTTATACTGTGGTAGCTAGTCTCCCAAAATGGCCACCATCAATTCCTTTTCTCCCTATGCCACACACTATTGTCAACACCAAGAGAGAGAATCAAATTCCCCTGCATTGAATCTGCACTGGCCTTAGTGAACTGGTTGGCCAGGAAGAATCTAGCAAGAAGTGATGGTCTGGAATTTCTGATCTGGGTCAAAGAAGCCTTAAAGCTTCACCTGACCTCTTGAAGGGCTTGCTTTTGTGGGAGTTCCCTCTCATAATCCAGCTGCCATGCTGGGAGAGGCCCATGCCACCTGGAGAGGCCCATGCCACCTGGAGAGGCCATCTGAACTCTCAGCCATCTAAGTGAGTCAACTTAAACTGTCCAGTTGAACCTAATGACTAAACTCTCAGCCAACATCCGACTACAACTGTATGAGAGACAGAAACCAATAATCATCCTGCTGAGCCCAGTTAACCCCCAGAACTGTGAGAGATAATAATAAATGATTGTTTTCAGCCACTAAGTTTCGAGGTGTATGTTAGCAGCAATAGAAAACCAGAATATATGTAACATCAGATTCTCTTCTTTCTTTCCATTTCCTTAACCAAAGCAGTGGACTAAGTTCCCATGGGCATGAGCTGCTATTTCAAATATCACCTTAATTTTAAAAATACTACAGCTGACCCCTGAAGGCAGGAGTTTGGGGGGGGGGGGGCACACAGTCAAAAATTCACAAATAACTTTGATTCCCCCAAAACTTAATTACTAATAGCCTACTGTTGACTGGAAGCCCTACCAATAACATATGTGTCAATTGACACATACCTTGTATGTGTATTATATACTGTTTTCCAATAAGGTAAATTAGAGAAAAGATCATGTTATTAAGAATATCATAAGGAAGAGCAAATGCATTTACAAGTACTGTACTATATTCATCAAAAACAAATCCACATGTGAGTGGACCTGCACATTTCAAACCTATATTGGTCAAGGGTCAACTGTGTATACTCCTTAAAATAGTGCGCAAATCTACTCATTTTGATTAGGTGATGTCATACACGTGAGAGACACTTCTGAATATTCTTCAGAATCAAAAGTCTGTTTGTACTTGATAGTTAGATCAGAAATCCTTCACACTGGGATTATCACAGAACACTAGTGTTATACTTCATTATCCCGGAAACCTAATGTAGAAAGCATTTTTTTACAAATATTATAAATCATGTTATCAGCCCATTTTAACCATGAATTTTTCATCCAAGTTATAGATTCATTATTATTATTAGTTCCGACTGCAATGGTTTTGATTGAAATAAAATTCTACTATCTGCAGAAGAGTTTCATCACTGCAAATTTCAAGACAGGAGTGTTTACTAGTTTACCTATATTTCATGGAAACTTTGAAGAACAGAGAAATGATCATATTTGGAAATACTACCAATTAAATGGTTAACAGAATTGATAAAAAGCTCTCTAAAATATTGCAAAAGAAAAAGGTGACTTAATAATCTAAAATCAAATTTAAGGTATCTTTCCTGCATCTACTGCAACAAAGCAAGGTATTTATAAAATAACTCATTTTAGATACAGATGAACAACATTTTAAAGTTCTACCTACATATCATTCTCTTAAAAAAAAAAAAAAAAACAACTTGCAATGTTAGAAAAGAAACAGCAAACTGGGGCACCTGGATGGCTCAGTCGGTTGGGCAGCCGACTTCAGCTCAGGTCATGATCTCACGGTCCATGAGATCAAGCCCTGTGTTGGGCTCATTGCTGACAGCTCGGAACTTGCAGCCTGCTTCAGATTTTGTGTCTCCCTCTTTCTCTGCCCCTCCCCTGCTCATGGTCTCTCTCTCTCTCTCAAAAATAAACATTAAAGAAATTAAAAAAAAAAAAACCCAGCAAACTATAAACAACCTTAACATATTTAAACTCTTACAACCAAACAGGCTTATTACATTAAACGTTATTAACAGAACGTATAGGCAGTATTGTTCACCACCCAGAACCTGACAGAATAGCCACCACTGTCATCCTACTGTCCTGAAAAACACATACTCAAATTGTTTCCATCTCCCTGTTGCATCTAGTTTCTATGTCCATTTGAATAGGGAAGAAGTAGGTTACCAATGGACATTGTATAATTTAATATGTTACTATTACCACCATTGTTTTTAACAAAAAAAAAGGGGGGGGGGAATGTCTTCTACTTTAAAAATATACCTGTAATGACGCCGAGCAACTAATGCAGATGCCACTCTCCCTTCTCTTTCACCAACACCACAATTACCCAGGAAGTTGTTGCTGTCCATGATTGCAAGTTCATGCAAAAAGAGTTCAAGTGTACTTTCATCCCAACCATCCTCTGGACACTTGCCCTTTAAACAAAACAAAACAAAACAAAACATGTATATTGAAGAAAACCATCCCCCAGGACCTTACTTCAATACATTTTTTAAACTTTGTAATGTGTATTTTGCCATACTCCTTGCTTTCTAAACTTCAGACATAAATTTCGCACTATGAGGAAACCTCGAATAGGCAAAACATTCGTTACACTGCATTACAATTCTCTACAGATTGCCAGAAGTGATAATAAATGAATACGATGAGGTTTACTCAGGTTTGATGTTTCAATGAGTTAAAGTAACTGAAAACCAATAAACCTTATCTTCAACGAGGACTGTTCCAACCAGGCTGCTGAAACTAGGGATTGTCAAACGTCGGTGAAATTAAAATTCGGGATACCGGTAGGAACGAGACCTGTGAAGTTCGGGGGCAGCTCTTGGCTCGAGTTAGTATGTCGTGGTTTAGAAACAAAATGTTCCGTGAGTCCTTGGGAGTCGTGGAAGACGGAAGATGCGAACCTTGCCCCTTTCGCCAACAAAACAGTAGCAACTGGGACTTCCACATCCCGAAGTTAGAAAACAACCAGACTCAAAAATCCCGACTCCCGCACGCTCCCTTCACAACACTCTCTGGGTTTTGCTGACTCTGGTGAGGCTGAGAAGGAGCTGAGCGCAGCAACTCCGCACAATGCTTGCCAAGCTGCGACAGACTGCCGCGGACAGGTCTCAACCAGCAAAGAAGAGCGGGTGGGCAGGACGCAGCACGACCGGGGCGCTGGGCGGAACCGGAGGCGGGGGGGGGGGGGGGCGCTGCGGCTGGAGAGGGGCCCGACAGCTCGGTACCTTCTCCAGAAGCAGACGTACGAGGTGCTCATGCGAGCGGCGGGCCTCACAACCCTGCCGCACGTAAGCCGGCGACACCAGCCGCTCGCCCGCCGCGAAGCTCTCGCGGTTCATTTCGGCGGTGGCTACCGCAGCAAGAGAACACGCGACACACCCTGCACCCACTACTGAACCGGGACGCAACTCGCCGCCTGGACGGTACGGCAAGGCCTTGGGACAAAAAGCGCGTCTCGCTTTCGCACATGCGCAATCCGCATAGATGGGGCACTAGCAAGCGTGGACTTGAGCATGCGCAGACGTCTGCGCGTGTGGCGGGCTCCTGAGACGGGCTTAAAGGAAGAGTTTGCCCTTGTGCAGAGGGGCCGAGGAAAGTACAGGGGAGCTATGTGAACTTCTCTGCAGAAAAACTTTCGGGTCTTATGTGTTCCAACTCCGTTGAATGGTGAGAGTTGCGCAGTCTGTGCTTCAGCCTTACACAGTGTTTCTCATATTGCAGAACCTTTCATCCTTTTTGCACGTCCCAACATTTCCTATTATTGCCTTGACAGCCCGCTACGAAATAACCGTGTCCCGCTCCTTCTGTCCTTTGCACTACAGAAAGCCCCAATACTTGTCACCCACCAACTGATTTTACTTTTTTTTTTTTTTTTTTGTATACCCCACACCCACGCCCACATACCTATGGATATAAACTTCCTAAAGTCTAGGGACTTGGTTTTCGCTGCCATACCTCCCCAAGCGCCTAGAACAGTGCCCAGAATATATAGTAGGGACTACAAAAATTTTCATGTTGATTTAATGAGTTGCTTTGACCATTAAACAACCCAGGGCTAGGTATGGGATATATAGGAATGAAAAGATAGGATCCCTGCTTTCAACTTCCTTGCACTCTTCTCCTTAGGTGAGCCTACAGTAATTCCTGACATCCCTCGAGTCCACTTGAGTTGGTTCATACTCGCTTGCAAAAGCTGATTGTTAACTGTGCCGTAATTTTGTGAGCTGGTTTTTAAATACAGCCACTTTAAATTATATTAAAAGCAAAAGTGATGAATACACAAACTTTATCACTTCCTACTTATTTTTACTACATTCTATTGTTTAAAGTGCTCTTCTGAGATTATTTACCTCTATTATATCCGTGTGGTGGAATCACAACATAATGGTGTACCACCGCACATCTCTTTCCAACTCCTGGTTGAGGGGCATCATGATGGGAGTTTGGAATTGGCCATGGTAGAGTGGAAATCACCATGGAAATCAACAACTTCTACACATCAGGCCCTGACCTCCCTGCTGCTGTCCAGGAATTAATTGTTTAGTATGTACCAACTCACCACTGTTCCTACTACATGTTCCCAGGGCATCCTACCATTTGTCAGCCTGGTACTTGTCAAGCTGCATTTCCATTGTTAATTTTATGTTTTCCTCAACTAGATTGTGAACTCCAGTTTGACGAAAGCTATATGGGATATCTGTGTTCAAAGCACAGAACTAAACACAAAATAGATGGGCCACAAATTCAAATTTATCTGAATGATAGGCGGTTTAAAAACTTTGTAAAATTACACAGAAATATAAGCCACAAAAATAATGAGAATTTAGCTCATTTTTTAAAGTAAACATCAGCCTTCAAACTTTTGAAGAGTTCAGTTCTTATTCCCAAAATACAACTATTTTTGCAACTTCTTTGGAAAAGCCTTCAGAGCTATCTTGTCAATCACATATAAGTGCAAGACCCATCTCATTATTGAGTGGACACTCTAGGTTTTTGAGCCAGCAGTTTCTCTCACCTTACTTACCAGTCTTAATTTGGAAAAATGTTTGTTTCCAGAAACTAAATTCATCATCAAGGTATGCCTTCATAGAAATTATTCAAAAACTGCAGGCTGTGGAAGCAATTTCAAGAGAGGTATTCCAATATTATCTTCATCCATTCACACACCCAATGAGTATTGAACATCTAACATTTTTTAAATTTTTTCTTTCTTTCTTTCTTTTTTTTTTTCTTTAGAGAGAAAGTGCCTGTGCAAGTGGGGGAGAGAGGGAGAGAGAGAGAATCCCAAGCAGGCTCCATACTCGGAGCAGAGCCAAACGTGGGCCCCGATCCCACAACCCTGAGATCATGACCTGAGCTGAAATCAAGAGTTGGATGCTCAACTGACTGAGCCACCCAGGTGCCCAGGCATCTAATATTTTTAATAGCACAACATCAGAATAATTTAGTTGTCTTTACAAGATGTAACATAGTTAAAAATAGATCCAACATTCATAATCTGAATTTTGCTTGTGTCACTAGTTGTTTGACTTGGGCACATTACTCGTACTCCCTGAGCTTTACTTTCCCCATTTGTAAAATAGGAACATGGAGGAGACGAGACCATTGTCTTGATTAAATGAGATGTAATCTCTCAATGCCATCTTTGCCTTGATGGACTGGTTGTACAAATGGACAAGGACTAGACCTTGTCTGATGTCCTAAGAACCCCAACCCATAATCTCTGCAGTAAGTAGCCCAGGAAGCCAAACCAAAACCCCTGCGGCAATCTTGCCAGAACAGTTAGGACTCAGTCAATGACTTCCAGCTTTCCAATTTTTTCACTTGCTTCCAACGCAGGACTAACCAGAGAAAGCCAAGTATGCTCCCTAAACCAATGACATAAGATGCCCTTTTCTAATTAGCCTACCTCCATCTTCCCCTTGCTAACAACTCCCAATCAGAGCATACCTGAACCCTTCCCATTTTTTTCACCATAAAGCTTTTCCACCCTTCTGCCTGCCATTGAGTCTCCAAATGTGAGTGATGGTGACTAATTCCCTTGCTATAGGAAGCTCTGAATGAATAGTCTCTGTTTATTATTTGGGTGGTCTTTGTTCCTTGCCACAGTTTTTCTGGAGACTCCACTGAGACACGGTCTGCACTGTCCATCACTGTGGCCCCCAGCCTTTGACCAGATGTGGTACACGCAGAGGACCCTTGTGCCTTGCTGCTTGTGGCCTGTCAAGTCTGTGCCATCGTCGTAAGTCAGTGCTGGGTCTGAACTCTGCTATCTTTGCATGGAGTTCCTCAGCTATTTATTGTACTTATTCTATCCTTGGTGGAATCAGGCCATTCCTTTTCATTCTTTTTTGGCTGTCTTTTATATTTTTATTTTGTATTGTGCTACCTGAAAATGCTGTTTGTCATAAAAAGGAGAATCATAGGGTAGAACACAGCGATAGGCCCTGTAAGCCTGTTGTTCAAACCAGCCTCAGAGACCAGTGAGTTTGAAGTTCTCACCAGATGGCCATCCATTTGAACAAACATCACTGTGGGTCACCAATAAAACTGAGTGAGGCACTCCTTCCATCTTGATTTTTGGTCTTGAGAATTTGCCTTTAATTTAGAGAGGGGGCTCACTCTAATTTTCTACCTGCTGGGGGGGCACAGATTGTCAGGTCTGTGTTTGGAGGGGCCAACCCTCAGGTGGGAGGCCTGAGACACAAAGAGCATAAGCATCACTTTCAACCAACCATTGCCAGTTCTCCTGGGTTTGTCTAAGCCTAAATCCACTTCCCCGCCAGGAAAAACTGCTGCTTCTTATATGTGGTGTCATTACAATCCTACTTCTGGTGGCTGTCTCTCTTAGTGGCATAACTTCAGCAATGAGGATCTGGGCCTTCCGTGGCCACACTGCGGGACATTTGACTTGGATAAATTTGGTGTTGACAGGCAACCTAGGAAAGAAGGGGAATTAAGATTTCTCAGGTCAATGGACTGCAGTTTTTAACTCGTATGCAGAAGCCTCCCAAAGAAATTCTGGTTCAAAATTTATTTCACTTAAACATTCTTGACCGAAGCTCGTGAGCAATTTGACAAACTTAGGCAACAAGAAACTAGACTCATTTCCTAGTAAATCCTTCCTGTCCTTGTCTTCCAGTGGCCTCCCTATATCCAATACCCCTCTACTTCTTTACCCTTCTCATCTCTGTCTTTCCTCGCTTCTGTCAACTATGCCATTCTCTTCCTCTTGAGCAGAACCCCCCCCATGTTTGCCCAACAGCCTCCTAACGCCACAAAATATCACATGCCTCTGAAGATCCATATCTTATGAGCCAGATAAGCAGGCAAGTGTAGAATTTAAACTTTGGATGATGAATTAAGATGAATTAAGAGCTATAGTTAAAGACCTCCTTACAAGACCCCCAACAAAACCAGCAACTATTCCTAGAAGAATTTACAATGCTTTTGGGTACATATGATTCAGGGCTACCTAACCTACATCAGCTTGTATACATGTTGGTCAGAACCTCAGATGCTAAATCTTGGATAACAAAAACTAATTGGATTGACGCAGAAAGGGGTCTACAGGCTCTCTTTTATCCACAATAAATCTAGGGTTTAAAAAAAATCCTGAAAAGTAGGGCAAAGCCTCTTACAAGCCATACCCCTAAACATTTCCAATAAAAATTAATCAGACTATAATTTAATCATGAAGCCAAGAAAAAAGGTAAAAGTATAAGATATTTTTTTTGTGTGCTAGACTAGAAAATACCTCTGACAACATTCGGGAGTTAATAAAGGTGTCAGTGTAAAAGCAGACCTTTTATCTCATTCTGTCAATGGAGTTAAGCCTGAAACTGAAGCCTAATTCAAAAATAGAAATTAGAATAGGAAATAGCACCTTTGCCTAAACACCTGTTGGTATATTTTAAAAAGGGTTTAGAATCAAAATGAGACAGAGTCTAAAATAAACTATGATCTTGCCGAACCAACAGCTAGGTGATACACCTTCCAAGCAACATTTTTGACAAGGACGCTGTAGACAGTATAAATAGAAGGGACACTGGCAAAACAGAATGTCCTATCTCATAAAAGAAAACCAGGGACAAAGGAAAACCCTCAATCCTGATCAAAAAGGGTACTCTAAAGAAGGAAAAAGCTCCCAATATCCTGACTTACCCTTAAATGCTCAAGTTGAATAAATACAGTTGGTAAACCTACTCAATTCCTGGTAGATAGGTGCTGCTCTTACTACATTAAACTCCTCACTTGCTCAAAGTCTTTCTCAGACTAAACATGTGCACAATTCTTTCAGACAGAAATACAGATAGGTCTTTCAGACAACCCACAGACTTTTCCTAACTCCCAGCCCTTAACTGTAGCACTTACTCTCTTGAATGAAAAGCACTCCTTTCTGCTCTGTGATAGCACCCCTGCGAATCTGATAAGGAGAGACTTACTCCACAGATGTAATTGTAATATTAAATGCTCAACAGAGGAACTGTTAAAGTTCCAGAGCACTCTTCTATTCATAATCAAATTGTGTCTGTCAAGATATACCTTTGCCCTCCTCAGTATAATTTATGCATACTCCAGATAAAGTTCTTGCCATCATACCTGACATTCTATGACCTTCAAAGTCCACTGACACAGAAAAAATAATTGGAGCAGAATGCAGAAAGTTCTACTTACCAAACAGGGAAGGGTTATCATTTTTTTCAAGACTTAAGGACAATCAATAAAATGTTTGTCCCTTGCTTCCCAGTAGTACCTAATCCAAATATCATTTTGGCATAATTCTACCTAAAATTAAGTTGCTTCAAAATAGTTAATCTTTGCTTTGCCTTTTTCAATGTGCCAGTCCAGGATAGCACATTGTATTCAGTCATCATGTGTCCTTCATTTCCTTCAGTCTATTATAATGTCTCAGTTCATTCCTGTTTTCCATGACTGTGACAATTTTGAGGAATACTGGTCAGATATTTTCTAGAATGTTCCTCACCTGTAGTTTGATATTTTCTCATGGTTAGACTAGGGTTATTGGTTTTGGAGAATCCCATAGAGATGCAGTGCCCTTCTCATATCAGTTGTACATGACATTCAAATGATCTAATCACTTGTGGTATCCTAGATTGGATCTTGAAGTGGAAAGAAGATATTAATTAGAAAACTAGAGAAAGCCAAATAAAGTCTGAAGCGTGGTCAAGAGTATGTGTCAAGTTGGCTTCTTAGTTTTGACAAATGTATTATGGTATCATTAGGGGAACCTGGGTGAACATATGAGAACCTTCTGTTTTATCTCTGTAATTCTAAAATTATTCCAAAATTACAAAAAAGTTTACTTTTAAAAAATGAAAGAGACATTTTCAGATGAAAACAGAGAATTCTCACCAATAGGATACCATAAAAGGAAGCCCTAAAGGGTATTCTTAAGGCAAAAGGAAACTGGTTTCAGGTGGAATATCAAATGCAAAAAGGGGTAAAAAGCAACAAAAATGGCAAGTTATTGTGGTAAATGTAGGTTAATATTGTCTATATAAAAAAACTACAGTAATGGGTTGAGGGTTTATATATGTATAGAGTCAAAGTACATGATTGGCATTTAATTATAGAGGGACTTAGTAAATAGAGTTAAGTGTTATAAAGGCTTTGTACTCATAGAGTGGCCCATGGAGGTTATTAGAAGGCAGAATCATGGACTTCTTCTCAGACTTACTAAATCAGAATTCCTATTTTAACAGGGTCCTCTGTTGTGGGAGATAAACTTAGGAATCCCCCGGGGTTACACCAGTGGGTTGACAAGTCATAAAGAAATACAAAGTCATAAAATGTTCACACCCAAGCTTGGGTAAACCAGATTGACACTCCAAGAATAGCGGGGTGCAAAGACACCCTGAGAATAGGGAGGCACAAAGGTGCCAGGAATAGGGAGGTGCAAAGGCACCCCAAAATAGACAGAGAGAGGCAAAAGCCTGAAATAGAAACAGTGCAAAGGTGCCCAATACATAGAAATAACAAGATTAAATATTCAGGGTGAAAGCACCCCAAATTTAGTACTATAGCAGAAAAGCTCCTTTCATAGGAGAATAGGGCCAGGTTAGGTAAATTGGTGAATTGGACTGTGGACCACTGCGCTGCAGGCAAAGCCCAGAGGGGAAATGGTTAACGAAAGAAAAGGTGCCTTGTCAACCCTGAGGTTATTTCCCCTACCTGTCTCATCCCTGAGGCTAGCTAAGGTAAACATAGGTGCTGCCTCATGTACGCTGTAAACAACGCTCCTCCCAACTGCCTGGCGCCCGGATTTTGTTTTGTATTAACCCAAACCCCTAACCACAAATATCCTCAAGACCCCCTTTCCCTCACGACCACAAGTTAATGTTCACAGATTCATTGTCCCTTTGTGCGTGTCCATCACCATGTTTGTAAGCCTTCTGATCCTAATAAAAACAGGCAAGGACCCTTATTCGGGGCTTGTCTTTTCCCAGACACTAGCCATCTCTTGCTTTAATCCTGCGTCCGCTCCTTTGCTGGCCAAAAGAGAACTTTAGACATAGAGTCTATGACACTCTGTGATTTATATACACATTAAAATTTGGGAAATTCTGTTCCAAAGGTACTTCTATTGTCTCAAAAGAGAGTAAAAGTACCAACTGACATTAGATTTTTGTAAATATAGAATTTATTTTGTAATCTCCAGGATAACCAATAGAGAAATAGTAAAAGATTATGTAATTTCCAAACTAATACAAGGGAAAAGAGGATTAATAAAAATTATCAGTTCAAAATGAGGTAGGAAAGAGAGAAAAAGAAATGAGTAGGACACGTAGAAATCAGTATTAAATATGAGTGAGCTGAATATTCCTTTTAGAAGATGATGATTATCAGACTAGATTTTTAATGACAAAAACAATTACATGCTCTTTGCTGAGAATGCATCTAAAACAAAAAGCTATGAAAAGATTAAAAGTTGAAAGAAAAAGAATGGGAAAAGATATAACATGCAAATATTAACAAAAAGAAAGTAAGCACAGATTATTAATATTAGACAAAGTAGACTTTAAGACAAATGGCATAAAAAGGAATACTTCATAAAGATAAAAGATCCAAATCACCTAGAAGGTAGAATAATTCTAAATTTGTATATACTTAATAACATAGTTTCAAAACACATAAAGTCAAAACTATCAAAAGGAAAAATAGACAATTTTACAGAAATACTGAGATATTATAGAACAGTTTTTAAGAACCAATAGAACAAGTTAGCCCCAAAATTGGTAAAGATACAGAAACACTATGTTTAGTAATTTGACCTAATGTACATTCATAGAATGCCATACCCAACTGGAAATCACACATTCTTTTCAAGCTCACATGGAACATTTACCAGAATTGACTGAGTCCTGGGTCATGAAACAAGTCACAACAACTTTCAAAGCTGTGAAATCATGCTCTGACATGATGCAACTAAGCTAAGAATCAATAACAAAAACAAGATTTATTTGGAAATGAAGCATAATCCATACATGAAAGAAAATATTACAGTAGAAGTTAGAAAGTATTTTGAACTCAATGGTAATAAAAATACCACATATCAAGACTTACAGGAAACACCTAAAACCATACTTAGGAGGAAACTTTAAAAGTACATAGTAGGAGGCACCTGGGTGGCTCAGTCAGTTAAGCGACTGAGTCTTGATTTCAGCTTAAGTCATGATCTCATGGTCATGGGATCGAGCTCCCATTGGACTCCACTCTGATTGTGGAGCCTGCTTGATATTCTCTCTCTTCCTCTTTCTCTCTGCCCCTCCCCTACTTGTACACACACACACACACACACACACACTCTCTTTCTCTCTCTCTCTCTCTCTCTCTCAAAATAAATAAACTTTAAAAAAAAGTATATAGTAGGGGTGGGGGCAATAGGGGAAAAAACATAGAGTAGAAAAGGAAAAAAGGCTAAAACTTTCTGAGCTAGGATTTTTATCTCAGAAGTTAGTGAATGAACAGAAAATAAATCCAAAGGATATACAAGGAAAGAAATAATAAAGACCAGAGACTAGGGAAATAGAAAACAAAGGGGGGACTAGCAAAACCAGTAGTGGTTTCTGTGAAGTGAGGGGAGTCCAGGTCCAAAGGCCAAAGAAACTCCAAGAAGGCGGTGTGGGTGGAGACTGATGTGCAGCAGGTGGCCAGGCAGTGGGAGAAGAGGCCAGACTTCCAATGGCGGATTTGAAGTGAAATGCTGTATGTTCTAGAGGAAACCCCCATCTACTTCTCCCTATGAAATAGTGAGTCTTTCTTATTAATCCACTGTAGGTTTTGGGTCTATTTGGGGGATGCCTTGAAGCACTAAATCCTGTTGTAAGGTAGGTGATTCAGAGAAATAAAGGCAGCTCAAAAGCACCTTGTCCTCTGATTTACACTAATAAGCACTCATACCAAGCCTGTGTACCAGGCACTGCTCTAACTTTACCTGCTATCACTCATCCAGTCCTGCCAGCAGCACGATGATGCTGGTATGATTATCCTCACTCCATTTTACAACTGAAGGAGCCGGGCATCAGAAAGGCCCGGTGGGATGGCACCATTGGTCAAGGGAAATAGCCAGGATTGTGAGCAGGCTTCTGACTCTGGAGACTGTGATCTCCCCCACTCCTCCGCACTGTCAGTATGTAGTATCAGGGTTCTCTCCACGGGGACGTGGATGGAATAAGAAGAATAGAGCCAGAAGGGGAGAGAGGACAACTTGCCCAGAAGTGTACTAAGTCATAAAGCCCATTAAATCCCATGACCGAAAGAGTCCCCCAGCATATTGGTGCCAGGAGTCCTTGATGCTAAAAGTGCAGAAAGCATCATAGACTCCTCCACTCCAGCACCACTCACACCTCACCCATAAGCAGTCTCCTCACACCTCGCCCTGCCCCTTTCTCTCCACCTCTCCCACCAGCACCGAGACCAGACCTCTGTCAACCCCCCCTGGGCAAATGCAGTGGCCTCTCTGCTTCCACTTTGGCTTATCACCCCTTACCTTTCTCCAGTCCCTACTCAGCAGTGAGAATTATCTTTTAAGTAAATATCAAATCATGTGCTTCCCCTTTTGTTTTCCCATCACACCGAGCATGCAATCCAGACTGACCGGTAAAACCCTGCAAGGTCGGGCCCCCCCTGACACCAAGCACTTTCCTCCCTCACTGGGTGGGCTCCCACCTCACTGACCTCCCTACAGACCCTGAAACACACTAAGTTCTTTTCCCACCTCAGTATCTATCCACATGCTGTGCCTACTGCCTTAAAAGATCTTCCCCTCTTCATTTTGCGTGGCTGGCTTCTAGTTTCCTTCTAGTATAAATGTCCCCTCTTCTGAGAAGCCTTCCCTGAGTGTCTTATCTAAGCAGGAATCCTATATATATTCACTGGAAATTCTTTTATGCATTGATTGCTTGTGTAGTATTTGAGATAGAAGCTTCTGGAAGATAAGAACTCTGACTATTCACCTACTCTTCTAGCACTTAGCACAGTGCCTGGCACATGGTAAGCATTCACAAACAGTTTTGAATGGAGAAATGGTAAGAATGGGTCCCAAACATTGCATATCATTTGGTTGTTGCTGGATGAACCCAGGTGTGGAGAGAGGAGATAGCAGGGAGTTAGGGACAAATAGGTGACATGTCAGATTATGAGGGCATTTTATTTTTTTTATTTTATTTTTTTAATGTTTATTTCTGAGAGAGAGAGAGAGAGAGAGAGAGAGACAGAGCATGATGGGGGAGGGGCAGAGAGAGGGAGACACAGAATCGGAAGCAGGCTCCAGGTTTTGAGCTGTCAGCACAGAGCCCAATGCGGGGCTCGAACCCACAGACTGTGAGATCATGACCTGAGCCAAAGTCGGACACCCAACCGACTGAGCCACCCAGGCGCATTTTATGAGGGCATTTTAAATTGTGCAGGAGCTATTTTCCATTGGGAGACGGAAATAACAAATAATGACCGTACCCCTTTGTCATTCTGTTCACATGTGTTCTAAAATGTTTGGGTAGGAGAAATGACAAGTGTCTTAAGCATGGCAGGATCTGGCTGTCATCAACCTCATTAATGAGGCCTCTTAAGCAATTTGAAGCAAAATAACTTCCACGCCAATGCCAAGCTTCAAAGAGCACTTGGAAGGAGGAAGTGGGGGAAGAGTAGAATCAGTAACTAGGTTGCTCAGAGAAGTCTCCTGTGATTAGAAAAAAAAAAAAAAGTAGTAATTACATTTTGCTGAGACTCAGGATTCAGAAAGCTTGGTCTTGCCTTCATCTTGTCTATTTCAGATGGAGAGAGATGGAATAAAAGTAGATGTGGATGTAGCAGAAGGTAATTTAAGACCTTCCCTGGGATGAGTAGAGCAGTTTCCTCTCTGGAGGGAGGAGAGGGGGGTAGAGAAGGCGGTCTCTGAGCACTAACACTGCAGAGATGGATATAATCCCCTGTAAAAGACGGAGCAAGAGAAAAGCTGCAGGAAACTTGTCCGGAGTCTGTGAACCGGCCCAGAGCCTGGGGCTTGCTGACACTTGAAAAAGAGTGAGGAAGAGTTTCCCAGGCCTTTGACACAGAGAGAGGGCGGTGGTGGAGCCCTGATAAAGGCAAGTGGTCAGGGAGTGCTGGGGAAGGTGGCTCTGGAATCAGGCCAGTGGAGTCCAGAGTGGCTCTCTTTCTTTCTCTCTATAAGTTTGGGCAAATTACCCAGTGTCTCTGGGCCCCAGCTTGCTCCTCTGTGAAAGGGGCACAATAATAGTAGGGGGAAGGCAATGAGGGACGATAGGGGCTCAGCCCGGCACCCAGCACGGAGGAGCGCTCGGCAAATGTGAGACTGTGATCTCTGCCCTTACAGCTAGTCACGGCCATGGTAGTGAGTAAGCCATTTGAGCCCAAGTGTGGACTTGCTCACTCGGCTGCCTTCTCATGGACCTTACCAGGGGTGGGAGAACTACAAACTACATTCTCCCAACTCCCTCCCAACTAGCGTTCTAGAAGCAAATTACACGTAGCCCATTAGACATACTTGCACAAGAGTTGGAAGGTGGAGGGCGTATTCTTGCTTCTTTCAACTGTGTTATTAGCAAGCAAGGCAGTGGAGATATGAGGGTTGTTTTTGTTTGTTTGTTTGCTTTTTAGAGCCTGTTCCCTGGGTGTCCAGAGGAAATGCGTCTTCCTGATACGAGTAACAGTCTCGGCGATGGGTTCTTGACATCATACTCCTCACGGTGGTCTTGGCAGGTGATAGAGCCCCTGGTGGGTCAGTTCTGAAGTATGCTGGGAGTCAGTTCTAGAAGCCCAGTCCAGGGCCCAACGATCTCTAGACCTCCCAACGATTTTGTAAACATCTTATTCCCTATGCTAAGCTCCTTCATAGTTAAATTATCTAGAGTCATGTCTGCTTCCTGCACTCAATCCTAACTGCTGCTCTAGGTGTTTGCATTTCTTTCCTTCACAATCTCAATTATGTACCACATTTTTCTGCAAGTGAGAAAACATTTTAAAGCATCACTCACGACACCTGGTAATATTATTTTCCTGCTTTATTCACACCTACGGAAAGACTGACTAAATGTCCTTTCTCCAAATAACTAAGCCTAAAGCATTGACATCCCATATGACATTACAGCTGCCCCAAACTGCGGCTGTAATGCTGGAAGGGGATATCAAAGTCAGAGTAATCAGAATAGGGCAGACCTCATAATCCCAAACCGAGAAAGTGAAGCCCAATCAATACTGACTTTCTTAGGGAATGTTGTAAATGGGAAGAGAACTTTTCCAGTATTGCCCAAGAAAGATGGAGCATTGATGACTCAATATAAGTCTTCCCATTTTGAATCTTGGCAGATTCAGCCTTTCATCGAGTGTGACTCAGCATGCCTCACTGGTGACTGTATTACTTAAAAATAGCCACTCCCTTTGCAATGGACTCAAATCATTTTTGGAAAAAGGCAGAAAAGAAATATATTCTACAACCTTACTTTTCTTGGTTACCCTATTGATAAAAGATCATGCTGAGCCTGTGACACCTCTGCTGGTGTGCTTGTCACTTCTCTATCTCCCAGAACACTCACAAGTTAGCATTCTAGACTTTTCTCAAGCCTCATAGGTCTGAAGTCATTATATAAATGATTCAGTTCTGCAGAACCTGAGAACCATACCACAGAGAACTGAGGACCATTTGTAAACCTGTAGACCTGAGTCAAAATCTGAGCCTCACTCTATGAAAGCCCGCTAACCCTGAGACTCTTCTTCTGTCCTTAGAGCCTGACTTGCATTCCCACAAAGACAAACATACACTCCGATAAGTTTTTTTTGTTTCAGTTTATTTATTTTGAGAGAGAGAGAAAGAGAAAGAGAGTCCCAAGCAGGCTTCACGCTGTTGGCATGGAGCCTGATACAGGGCTCAAACCCACGAACCATAAGATCATGACCTGAATTGAAATCAAGTCGGACGCTTAACCTACTGAGTCACCCAGGCACCCCAAACATACTCTCTTTGGTCAATTCTTAATTGTCTGCATGTGGCTTATTCAAAAAACCATATATTCTCATTAAATTAGGAGACTAGTTGAAACGACCAAGCTCTTGGATTTCAGAGATATGGGTTCAGAGGCTTCCTGGCTCTGTGGTCTTGAACAAATTATTTCACCTCTCTGTTTCACTTTCCTAAGGAGCCAATATGAATACCTCCTTTTTGTGAGGTGAAAAATATACAAAGTAACTAAACTCAGTAAATTGTAGCAATTGATATTTTTTGCTGGAAATACAAACATGAGCAAGCCACAACCAAAAACCCTTTAGAAATATCTAGTAGAGGTGGGAATGCAAATTGGTGCAGCCACTCTGGAAAACAGTGTGGAGGTTCCTCAAAAAATTAAAAATAGATCTACCCTATGACCCAGCAATAGCACTGCTAGGAATTTACCCAAGGGGTACAGGAGTACTGATGCATAGGGGCACTTGTACCCCAATGTTTATAGCAGCACTCTCAACAATAGCCAAATTATGGAAAGAGCCTAAATGTCCATCAACTGATGAATGGATAAAGAAATTGTGGTTTATATACACAATGGAGTACTACGTGCCAATGAGAAAGAATGAAATATGGCCCTTTGTAGCACCGTGGATGGAACTGGAGGGTGTGATGCTAAGTGAAATAAGCCATACAGAGAAAGACAGATACCATATGGTTTCACTCTTATGTGGATCCTGAGAAACTTAACAGAAACCCATGGGGGAGGGGAAGGAAAAAAAAAAAAAGAGGTTAGAGTGGGAGAGAACCAAAGCATAAGAGACTGTTAAAAACTGAGAACAAACTGAGGGTTGATGGGGGGTGGGAGGGAGGGGAGGGTGGGTGATGGGTATTGAGGAGGGCACCTTTTGGGATGAGCACTGGGTGTTGTATGGAAACCAATTTGACAATAAATTTCATATATTGAAAAAAAAAAGAAATATCTAGTAGAGAAGAATACCATCTATATATAGGTAACTGTAATAGTCTGAATGAGACGTGCTGTATGATTGACGGCCCCATTCAATTTAGACATCAAGCTTAAGTAGGAGGTAGCATTTCAAAGTGGACTAAGGCTCTGTCCAAAAATAGAGTGTTCCAGGAGAAGGGAAGAGAAAAAGCAATAGCGTAGGGATAAAAACAAGCCTGATAGGCCTTTCTGGGGAAAGCCTAAAGGCCAAGTTGAGCTTGAATAGTTAGATTGCAAAAGCAGCTATAAATGCTTCTGCCTCCCAGCAACCACACCCTAGGAAATTCTGACACACGGATGCTGAATTTGGCCATGCAACTTGCTCTGACCAGTGAGATGGATGGTAACAAATGTGATTCAGGTAGAGGCATGAAAAGCACATTTGGGCTTACCCTGATGCTGCACGTGAAATCTTTCTGCCACCATGTGAGCGAGCCTGCCCTATCCAGTTGGATGATGATAAGAAACATGGCCCAGTCCTCTCCACTGCCCCAGTCAACAGCACTGTCGGGGACACCAACCGAGTGCCCTGCTGCTGGCCATAGATGCAAGAGTGAGCCCAGTCAAGACCAGCCAAAGAATCCTCAGCCGGGCCCAACCCAAATTATAACCCACAGGACTGTGAGCAAAAGAAATGGTGGTTGTTTTAAGCTACTGAATTTTGGGCTGGTGTATTAATGTGGCAAAAGCTTGCTGATAATGTGGAGCCAATAAAAGGTGGGGGCAAGTGAAGGATATGATATGCTATCCAGATAGAAGTGCACTTAGGAAATTGGAGGCACATCGTAATTACTAGGTTAGGTAAAATAATTATTAATCTAAATACGCTTCAAAATAAGTAAGTTGATAAGTGCTTATTGAGTGTGGAAGGTAGCAATTCATAATATCCTCCACCTTTACTACTCAAGTGTTGTCTGTGGGCTGGAGGCAGCATCACCTGGAGCTTATTGGAAGTATGGAATTCGGGCTCCATTCCAGACCTGTTGAATCAGAATATGAATTTCAGCGACATCTCACAGTGATAAAATTTGAGAAGCAACTGTCCTATCCTAAAAATGCAAACTGAATCCACATTGAGTACTCATTCACCTGGTCTTTCCTATTCTACTCAGATTTTTTTACTTCCTTTTTTTTTTTTTTTAACTTTTTAAAGTTTATGTATTTATTTTGAGAGAGAGTAGGGGAAGGGCAGGGGGGTGGAAAGAGGATCCCAAGCAGGCTTCCAGCAGTCAGCACAGAGCCAAACGCAGGACTTGAACTCACAGACCACAAGATTATGACCTGAGCCGAAATCACAAGTCAGACGCTTAACCAAGAGCCACCCAGACACCCCTAGATATTTTACTACTTTAGATGCTTCAGTGTACCCTCTTTCCTACCTGCTTCCTACCATAGCTTTAATAAAAACAAAGAAAAACAAACAAATACGTGTGTGTGCTTTCTTGGGAACTTTGAGTAGGGCCCAATAAATAAAACTGCTTTCCTCACCCAGGTTTTGAACCAATTAAGAAAAAAGATAAATGATATGGCAGACAGAGGCCAAAATGTCATCTTAGTCACTGATAAGGTCTACATCAGAGATACTGCCAAATGGGGTTCCTATACATCATCCAGAGTTAGCCAGATTTATCCACAACCAGTGCCAACCCAGAGCAGGCTCTCCACAGAGAAGGAAGAAAGGCCTGGTTGGGGGGAGGGATAGGAGTGAGTGAGGGGCTGATGACAACTGGAAGCATTACCTCTGTCAAAGGAGACACTGAGAATGGTGATATGTATGCATGTGGTGGTGGTGGGAGAGACGTGTTCTGTAGAATGCAATCAATGCAACTGCTTCAAACCCCAATTCTTTAGAAGTAACCCTCAGTGGCAACTGATTGATGGTATGATCTTCTATTAAAATGAAATAATGAAGATTGTCAATTCTGATTCTTTTAATGTTTCTTTCTTTATTTTTGAGAGGCCTCACGACCTCAGCCAAAATGAAGAGGTGAATGCTTAACCGACTGAGCCACCCAGGCACCCCTGTAATTTGTGATTTTTTAAAAACGAGATTAGAGTTTAGGTTGGGTGGTAATAACAAAGAACCTGTTTGAAAGTTTACGAACAAGAATAGTGTAAAACTGAGATGAAAGAAGAGTAGTGTCAATGTGGGGAAAACGGGGCTTTATTTATGACAATTGGCATTTGGCCCCGGAGTGGAGAGAGCATTCAAACACCGCCATGGTACCCCATGAGCTGAAGTTGCCCCAAGACACTATACTATGGTTGCTAATAACATCGTGATAATGATGGTGAAGCCTTGCGAGGACTTACTGTGTGCCAGGTACTGAGCTACAAGAACAATATTTTATTTAAGCATCACAAGAAGCCAGCGAGGGCAGTATGTTTTATCACCAGTGTTCCAATTTTAGGGATGAAATCAAGACTTAGAAAGGTTGATAACTCATCCAAGCTCACAAACTGGTAAGTGGTAGAGCAGAGATTCAAAGCCAGGTCACCAGTTCACATTTGTGACCTTGTCCCTTTTATCCTTGTTTTATGGTCACCTATATTAATTCCCTTTTTAAAAAATAACTTCTTATAATTATTATTTCAAGTATGACACATTTTTTTTATATTTCTAAAAATTTATAAAATACAGGTTAAAAAAAAGTAAAAACAGGGGCACCTAGGTGGCTCAGTCGGTTAAGCATCCAACTTCGGCTCAGGTCATGATCTCACAGTTGATGAGTTCGAGCCCCGCGTTGGGCTCTGTGCTGACAGCTCAGGGCCTGGAGCCTGTTTTGGATTCTGTGTCTCCCTTTCTCTCTCTGCTCCTCCCCTGCTTGTGCTCTATCTCTCTCTCTCTCAAAAATAAACGTTAAAAATAATAATAATAAACAAACAAGAATCAGCTATAATTTCCCACAGAGGGATAACCACTTGTTAAAATTGTGGCATATGTCCATCCAGCCTCTCTTTTGTGCACATATTTACTGGTTTTGTTGTTGCTGCTTTACAAAAAAGGGAACACATTGTAGGGGCGCCTGGGTGCCTCAGTCAGTTAAACGTTCAACTTCAGCTCAGGTCATGATCTGGTGGTTTGTGGGGTTGAGCCTTGCATGGGGCTCTGTGAGCCTGCTTTAGATTCTGTGTCTCCCTCTCTCTCTGCCCCTCCCCCCCACTCTCTCTCTCTCTCTCTCTCTCTCTCTCTCTCAAAAATAAATAAACATTAAAAAGAATTTTTTATAAAAGGGAACACATTGTATAATATTTTGTTTTCTGCTTTTTACACTTAACAATGCATTATAGACATTTTCAATGTAATTCTAAATCTTGTATTCTTCTAAAATACCATCTTCAACATCGTATTTTTTTTCTGTTATATGAATCCATTCTAGAGTATTTAACCAATCTTCTATTATGGCTTATTTAGGTTGTTAAAATATTTTCACTGTTACAAATAATTCTGCGATGAAAATTTGTAGCCTCATCTTAGTACTCATACTTACTTCAGACACTTTTTTGCCTACTCCAATGCCATTTCCTCTGCCCTCTTTTCCCCCTATGAGAACCTCCCTTTTTGGACGTTAAGGAGTGATAACTTTTCGTCTAGACACCTTTTTTCAGCCCGTGTTGCAGTTGGGTGTGGCCATATGTCTGAGTTGTAGTGGATGGAATGTCAGTGAACTTGAACATGCCATCTCCTCGTCCAAGCTCGAAGAAGCAGCTGTGGCTTCCCATCCCTCTGCCTCCAGCCACTGGAGAGTCGGAACAGCAAATACATTGTGGAAGGTGGCTGTATTCGTCAAGGTTCTCCAGAGAAACAGAACTAATAGGATATACAGAGAGAAAGAGATTTACTATAAGGAATTGGTTCACATGATTATGGTGGCCGAGAAGTCCGAGATCTGTGGTTGGCAAAGTGGAGACCTGGCAAGCCAATGGTGTAGTTCCTGCCCAAGTCCGAGGCCAAAGACAGGAGGAAGCCGATGTTCCAGCTCAAAGACAGTCAGGCAGAAAGAATTCTTTCTTCCTCACCCTCTTATTTTGGATTGGATACAGACTAGATATGACTGACCGACTTGAGGAGGGCAACATGCTTTAGCCAGTCTTCTGATTCAAATGTTAACCTCACCCAGGAACACCCTCACAGACCCACTCAGAAATAATGTTTTACCAAATATCTGGCCACTCCAGCCAGGTCCAGTTGACACACAAAATTAACCATCAAAGTGGCAGAGTCACAAGATGAAAAGAGTCTGGGTGACTTGATTGCCAGTTGGAGAAGCACTTGCCAGAAAGAACATCTTCCTTACGTTCCGCTGTGGGTAAAAAATAACCTATTATGTTGGAGCCATTATACAGATATTTTTGCTGTGGCATGGAATAGATAGTGCTGAAAAACACACATTCAGCAAAATTGTACACGCAAAATGTTGCTTTTAGGAATATTAGGATTATAGTCAGATCACTAAACATTTATGTAACTTTGTAACCAGAGCACTAACAAAAACAGTCATTGGTACCTTGAGAGATAACTTGGACGGTCCAGGCAGGAAGCTTGGCGTGGTTAGACGTTGCCTCGAGGCTATTAAAATGCTATTAAAAAATAATTGTGGGAGATTATAGAGATGGAAAATGGATTTGCTGTTGCTAGGGATTAGGGGTGGTGGAAGGGGCTGGGCATGGCCGTGAAGGGGCAGCATGAGGGGGCCTGCGGCGATCCAACAGTTCTATAGCTTAGTTACGAGAGTGCCTATACTAATCCACTCATATGGTAACATTGAACAGAACTACACACACACACACACACACACACACACACACACAGTGCATGTAAAACTGGTGAAACCTGAATAAACTCTGTGGATTGTACTGATGACCGACGTCATTTTTCTGGCTTCGGTATTTTGCAATAGTTGTACAAAATATTACTTTCGGAGAGACAGAAGACAGGGTATATGGAACCTCCCTGTACATTTGCTTTTGTGCAATTTCCTACAAATCATTTCACAATCAAAAGTTAAAAAAAAATGTGCAGAAATGCTATCTGTGCTTGTAGAAACAATAGAGATGGAAATGGAGCTCTGAGCCAGTGGGACTGCATCTAGGCGGCCAGAGCGGGGAAGGCAACCTGCCCTCAGCAGGGCTGGGGCAACCTGTCTGGGAAGGTGTCGCACTTCTTACTTCCTTAATAAATACCCAAAAGACCTCTTGCCTGTGTTTCAGCCAACAGGGCTTGGAAGGTTATAATTCAACTCCTGCCATTCAAGCTCCTCATCTTTCAGAGCATGTTAATGTTTTGAATTTGATTTGTTTTCTGTCTAGCCACTTAGACAGGTATACTTGATGGCATGTGGGTATTTTCAAAATATAAGCCATAATATATCTAAAGGACAGAGTTTTCTGGGAAGGTTTGAATTATATGAACACACTTGCTTTTTCTGATGTTCAGGTGTACTTCTGGGACTAAGCTTCTGCAGATCGCTGATGCCCTTGTGTGTAAAGAAAGACACAAGCCTTGGGGTGCCTGGGTGGCTCAGTTGGTTAAGCTGGCTAAGTGTTCGGCTCTTGGTTTCAGCTCAGGTCATGATCTTGCAGTTCATGAGCTCAGGCCTTGCATAGGGCTCTATGCTAAAGGCACAGAGCCTGCCGGGGATTCTCTGTCTCCTCTCTCTCTGCCCATCTCCCGTTCTCTCCCTCTCTCTCAAAATAAATAAATAAACATTAAATACACACACACACACACACACACACACACACACACACACACAAGCCTCAACCAAAATGGAGTCGGTGACTGTAAAAGCCCTCAATTCCTGTAACTTAACCATCAGTGTATAGGAATCACCAGGGGCATTTGTTTAAAACACAGGTTACCTGATCTCCCACTCTGAATTTCTGAAGGTGTTGGTCTGGGGATGAGGTCCAGGAGGTGTAATGTAACAAGCGCCCCAGGCGATGTGGCTGCTGTTTGCCTGAGGATCCCCGTTTGAAAAACACGGGCATAAATCCTCAACAAGGAGGAGGCTTGCCCACTAGCTTTTAAGTATTTAGTTGAGTTCCTGCTGAAATAGTGCAATTTGGCTGAACAGTGAGCTGTGGAAGAGACGAATAGAGGCGATGCTTCAAAGACATGCTGAGCAAACTGAAAAGCAAGTTAAAGCACCGTGACATTGCTTCCAGAAGCCCGGAATTGACAGCAGCTGAGAGTCATGCTGGTACCGGTGTCACCTCTGAATACAAAGAACGTTGGGTATTTTGACTTATTTCAGCAGGGATGAAATGTTAGGGAGGAAAATATTCCCCTAACTAGTTCCCTCCTCTGAAGCATCAGTGTGGAATAATAATGCCTTATATTCATGCATCAGCTTTCCAATCACCAACTTATTTGAAGCCATCACAAGAGAGATCTTTTAAATCACCTGCCCTCAGGCAAATGGTACATTTCTCGAAATTCCTTGAATGTTGAAAAATGTACTTTTGAAAAACACATTCCAAGTTCTTTATAGCTGAGAAACATTTCCTTCTCAGGCTGTTAAGAGATGTCCGGCTGAAATAAAAGTGAATACAAACGGAGGCAGAAAGTTGGTTAGCAGATGGTTAAGACATCGAGGAAAATTCTATCCCCAAGTGACACCGAGCTGCATTTGAATTTATAAAAATAATGAGACCCAGGTTTTTCCAAACACCATCCTGAACATTAATTGAAGAACACTCTTCTTAGTATACTCTTGGATACTCTGGGGTCTGGTCCATTTTTAGAATGTGGGTTTGGGGGCGCCTGGGTGGCGCAGTCGGTTAAACGTCCGACTTCAGCCAGGTCACGATCTCGCGGTCCGGGAGTTCGAGCCCCGCGTCAGGCTCTGGGCTGATGGCTCAGAGCCTGGAGCCTGTTTCCGATTCTGTGTCTCCCTCTCTCTCTGCCCCTCCCCCGTTCATGCTCTGTCTCTCTCTGTCCCAAAAATAAATAAACGTTGAAAAAAATTAAAAAAAAAGAAAGAATGTGGGTTTGGAATATTCTTGGCTTCTCAAGGACAAAGACTACAATCCGTTTGTTTTGTTTATTCTGCATTTAGTATCTCATCCGATGTACGAAAGATACTCAGTAATTTTGGAAGAATGAAAGCTCTCCTAGAATGCGCTAACCGAGGGGAATCCAGAATGAGTGGGGAGGGTATCTCCAGACCCCTTCCTTCTTTTTGCTAATGATTTGCTCAGACACACAGAGTTAACCAAGCTGAATGAGGTGGTGGTGGGATTGCTGTAGGCCAGAAGGAATAGTGCAGCGTAAGAACTACAAGTACTCCTCATAAAGCTGGAGATCTTCAACAAATAAGACCAAGTTCCTAGTCTGGCTGCTCTAACTGGGCATCTGAATCACATTTAATTTAAGGTTAATAATAACAATACCAATATGTTCTGTGCCCGACCCTTTATTTGAATGACCCCATTGAATTCACACACCAACACCTATGGAACAGACATTGTTGTCTGTAAGGGACTGTGTTTGTGCTCGCTCATCCTTGCCTCCCCAGCCACTACTACCTAGTGGATACCCAAATAATAGTGCTTCGGGAAATGAAGCAGTGAGTGAGTGAAGAAAGTGAGGCTCCGGGAGGGAAAGAAACTTGCCCCAGTGGCACAGCCAGTCAGTGGGAGCTGCAATTTGAACCCAGGTCTGCCTTCTGGAGAAGCCCACGTGACTTCATTCCCTCCCGTCATCTCTGAAGAAAAGACATCGTTTCGTTTTATAACAAGGGGACTTAAATTATAAACTCATCTTCTGGTGCCTGTTTATCAGATTATCTGTATCTTCTGTGTAAGACTTGTTTCCTCAGACTTCTAAAAGTCACAACTTCGAGGACACACTGAGTCCCTCAGAAATGACAGATAGCTTGTACATGTGCACTGGCAGTTCTGAGTGTAGACGCACGACCAAGCCTACAAAAGTAAAGAGAGTAGAAGAAATGGCAAACTAAAATATGTAATAAGGATAAAATGGACTGAAGGCGCAAGATCAAGTGAGATATCATAACGAAGGAAGTGGTACAGACCTGGCTGATGATGGAGACGCCAGTGGAAGGTAATGGAGTCAGACACATCATGGATGCCCTTCAGGGAATAGGGAGGTTTCTTGGAAAACCCATGAGTAACTGAAATTTCATTTCCTACATACCTTCTACTCTTATATTTAAGGCATATTTACAAAGATTGGTCATATAGTTGATCAGAAAGACAGCCTCAATAAATTTTGAAATATGTTATTTCCAGAGACCAAGCACCACCACCCCCACCCCCACCCCGCAGAAAAACAAAACAAAACAAAACAAAAACAAACCTTAAGCAATCAGGAATATTAAAACTGAATTTTAGGGGCACCTGAGTGGCTCAGTCAGTTGAGCATGAGACCTCGGCTCAGGTTATGATCTCACGGTTCGTGACTTCCAGCTTCGCATCGGGCTCTGTGCTGACAGCTCGGGGCCTGGAGTCTGCTTCGGATTCTGTCTCCCTCTCTCTCTGCCCCTCCCCTGCTCATGCTTTGTCTCTCTCCCTCTCTCTCTCTCTCTGTCAAAAATGAAGAAACTTAAAAAAAAATCAAATAAAACTGAATTTTAAAAACAAAGCAAAATTAAACAATGGAACAATTAGGAAATGATTTCATACCTAAGCCTATGCATACAGGTCGCATGATACTCAAATGGCAACGTATAGACTTAAATGCTTTCATTATTTGAAAAAGTCTGAAAACAAATGAAATAAGTGGTCAATTTAAGAAACTAGAAAGAGAACAAAATAAAGAAAGTAGGATAAGGTAATTAGTAAACACAAAAGGTAAAATTAATAAAATAAAAAATCCAAGATAATAGAGAGACTGTCTTTTTTCCATTGGATGTTCTTTCCTGCTTTGTCAAAGATGAGTTGGCCATACGTTTGTGGGTCTAGTTGTGGGGTTTCTATTCTATTCCATTGGTCTATGTGTCTGTTTTTGTGCCAAAAATCCAAGATAATAGAAATAAAATACCCTTAACTTATTTTTGAAAGAACATTGAATATTAATAAACAAATTAGCTGAATAACTAATTATTAGCAAATCAAACCCAGTAGTATATTGAAGGGATAGTATACCACTTCCATGTAGATTTTATGTCAGCACGCTAGAATGGTTCCACATTATGAAATATATCAGTAAAATTTATTACATCAAGTTAAAGAAGAAAACTGTAATTAAATCAATAGATGCCAGTAGAATGGACCAGAGAGACCTAACTGCATTCAGCACTCTTCTGGTTTTGAAGCTTATTTATCATCCCTACATCTGTTCTACACTGAGATGAGAATTCTCCTAGTAAGAATAAAAGCAGAATGCTCCTGACTGCAACCCCCCTCTCCCCTCCCCTCCCCACCAGAATATTTCTTATAAAACAGTAAGTGCATAGTTGTATTAACGAAAATCCTATCTTCTCTACTTTCTTCATTGTAAGTCTTCTTAGGCATATGGTGGAGGATTCCCTCTTGAATGCAAATCATTATACAGGCATTCTGACTTGTGCACACAAGAAATTCTAGAAGTCTTTAAGTGGGGAGAATGCCCATCTCAGGAAACGGCACCACCATCGATCCATGTGCTCAGGCCAAGAAACCAATGAGCCACCTTGATTCTTTCCCCATCCCTAGCCCCTCATCTAATGCATCAGTGTCTTAGTCACCTCATGATGCCATAACGATATACTGCAGGATGGGTGGCTTAAACAACAGAAATTTATTTCTCACAGTCTAGGAGATGGAAATCTAAGATTGGGTGCCAGTAGGGTTAGTTAGGGTAAGGAGCCTCTTCCTGGCTTATAGGAAGATGGCTCCCATCTTGTTGTGCTCTCAGATGGTAGTGAGAGAAAGTTCTTCCTCTTCTTATAAGGGCACTAACCCCATCATGAGGGCTCTACCCTCATGACCTCGTCTGATCTAATTACCTCTCAAAGGCTTCACCTCCTAATACCATCACACTGGGGGTTAGGGCTTCGACATCTGAATTTGGAGGCAGGGGAGACACAGACATCCAGTTGATTACAATCAGCAGGTCCTGAGGCTCCAAGTTTAGTTTTTTTTTAATGTTTATTTTTGAGAGACACAGCATGAGTGGGGGGGGGGGTGG
>NW_024412376.1:148371556-148460902 GCF_014898765.1 Herpailurus yagouaroundi | reverse complement strand
ATCCCCACATGTAGCTACTTCTTACCCCATCCACACTGTTCTAAATACCATGATCCCCCTCCTAGACTTTTGCCACGCATCTTCACTGGTCTCCTGCTTCTACTCTTCCCCCATTGCAGTCAGGGTGATGTCTTTAAACATAAGTCAGGTCTTGTTGCTTTCTAGCTCAAAGTCCTTGAATGCTTCCCACTGTGCTCAAAATACAAGGCAGCTTCAGGGCCTCTGATCTCACCTGCCACTGTGCTCACTCCACTCTGCCATTCTCGCCCCCCTACTGTTCCTTAAAAACCCAATGCTCCTTCCTACCTTGGGCCTGTTTGTTTTAGTTGACTGCTGGGAATGCTTTTCCCCTGAATCTTTGCATTGCTGACTTCCTTTAGGGTTCTGCTCCACGTCACTGCCTCAGAAATGCCTTCCCTGACCACCCAATGGCAGCTCCTCTTATCTCGAAACTCTCACTTTTCACCTGATTTGTTTTTTTCGAGTATATATCTCTGCCTGACCTATTGTTATTTGGTTTTGTCTGCCCCACACACTAGAAAGCTCTCCAGGAAGGCAAATATTTGCCTTATTCACAGCTTTATTCCTAACGTCTGGAAGGAACTCGGCTCATAATTGGTCCTTACTAAATAATTGTTGGATGAGTAAGTGGAGATTTCTTCATTGTTGTTTCCATAGATTGCCAGGCCCTAATGTTGGAGATCTCTGATTTGAGGTCTGAGCGGTATCTCTGGTTAGGGTCCCCAGGAAGCAGACTCTGAGATGGAGATTAGCAGGCAGGAAGTTTATCAGCATCTGTGAGAAGAAGGGAAGAAAGCAGGGTTGGGCAGAGGGAGAAGTTGAGTTTTGACACAGTCTTAGTAGGAGCCTCTGCCAAACCTACAGGGAATTCTGAAGATAGGTTGACCTTTGAGGCTGTCCCGGGCTGGAATAAAGGGACAAGGCAGCCCTCTCAGCTGATGCAATTCCTTTGGACAGCTGAGGGCTAGCCACCAGAAGCCCTCCCAACAGCTGGGGAATTAAGTCCCTCACTTCTGTGTGGCACACCAAGACATCTTCCACAAATGAGAAGACATGTGGTTTAACTATGGCAATGCCAAGGAAGTTTATGGCCCTTTACCTAAAGATCTCATAATGTGACATCTATTGGCAATGTCACAACTCCCCAGGGACCGGTTCTTGGTCTGCCAAATCCAAAACTCCTGTGAGTTCTGATGGTGCCAGCACATAAAAAATGGACCAGTCTTAGTAGTACACTCACATTAATTGACGTTCTGAGATAGCAATGCATACCAACTGGATGCTGATTAATTTTACAACGAGTGACATCACTTTCATTAAAACTACAGCCACCAGCGACTTGCCCATTCTTTCCAGAGCTACCTAAACACAGCTTCCTAGGCTATCTCCTGCAGAACCCTAGAGGCTGCCGTTCATGTGGATGGTGATGTCCCTCACACACACAGTGCACCACTGTACCAGCCCTGAGGAACCATTAGGTCGATTGTTGAACGTGGAATCAGAGTGAGGAAAGTCAGGTAGGAAGAGCTTAGAAGTGGTCATCAGATAACATGGTCTGTGACATTCTTCCCCACTGCAAAGATAGTCTTGTCAATAGAACCACAATATTATATGAAGCCTGTTGGCCAAGGTTCCATTCCAAGTGTAGCTTTTGAATGAGACCTCCCTTTAATCATGTTTATAACCAAGAGAAAAGGGTACACTTTACAGGCAACTTCATTGCCTCTTTGCATATAATTCCGTTTAAATAACGAAATGCTAGCTAAATAAAAAAAGCTAAAGCTTATTTTTCAACATTGTTCCAATAAGACTCAAAAAGCGCTTTTGTTTTTCAAAAAGAAACAACAAATATATGCCAATATGTACTATTTTTCTTATGGCCCTTGGTGGGTAAAATGCTCTGTGCTAATTTAGGTAATTAGGAGACCAAAAAGTTTGCATTTAGTTTGATAAATGAAAACTTGAGTTTAGGATCAAACAGATATCAGTTCAAGCCCCACCTAGTCACTTAGCAGCTTAGTGATCTGGGGCAAGTTCTGGGTCCTCTATACCTCAGTTTCATCAGCTATAAAATGCCAATAATAGTAACCAGTTCATAGAGTAGCTTTGAGAGTGAGATAAAATTACATGAAATAAAACAGCATCTAATCCGTATTTTCCGAAGTGTTGAGTATTATTGATTGAATGGAACCAGGGGTTGGCAAACCTTTCCCATAAAGGGCCAGGTAGCAAATATTTTTGACTTTGAGGGCCATGACATCTCTGTCCCAACTATTCGACTCTGTAGAGTAGTGCAGAAGTAGCCACAAATACTATATAAATGAATGGGCGTGGCTATGTTCCAATAAAATTCTATTTACAAAAGCAGGCAGTGGGCTATATTTGGCCTGCGACCATAGCTTGCCATCTCCCAGACTGGATGAATGGATTGATTTTGTGGCACCATAGTACTATAAATGCAATACTTTTACATCCTTTTTTAAAAATTTTTTTAATGTTCACTTATTTTTGAGAGAGAGACAGAGCATGAGCAGAGGAGAGGCA
The DNA here is from genome assembly GCF_014898765.1 of Herpailurus yagouaroundi. Lineage (NCBI taxonomy): Eukaryota > Metazoa > Chordata > Mammalia > Carnivora > Felidae > Herpailurus > Herpailurus yagouaroundi. The sequence continues at coordinate 148,458,337 of NW_024412376.1, read as the reverse complement.
GAGAGAGAGGGAGACACAGAATCTAAAGCAGGCTCCAAGCTCCAAGCTGTCAACAGAGTCCGACGCAGGGCTCAAACCCACAAACCATGAGATCATGACCTGACCTGAAGTCAGAAGCTTAACCAACTGAGCCACCCAGGCTCCCCTCCATCCTTTTTATTGTAAACTCTAGGATTAATGCTCAAGGATTCCATGAAAGTTCATCTCTCCTTGCCTCTCTCTTAATGAACATGCAATAACATCAACTCTACGGGGAAAAAAGCGGCTTCTACGCTATCTCTTCAAGCTCACAGCTTCAAAACCCAAGGAAAAAAAACCCTTAATTTGACAAGTGTCCTTACTGGACTCAGCATAACATACCCAACATATTGGAATCGCTATTTTACGTTTTCCAATGTGCTAACAGGCCACATAATTAGGCTTATTATCTGTGCCTCCACATGTTCCTCTGCATTATTGGAGCTGAGTTCTGCCAGCTGTGAATCTTTGCAAAGAGTAGGTGGCATTCCCATTTGATGTGAATACGGAGGGCTCACTCAATTACAGCTCCTTCCAACCTGAAGAAATAAGACACCCCCTCAAGCATTTCAAAATAGTTATTTATAATTAAGGCAAAATAATCATGTTATCTAGAATTTCATCTCAATGGCTTTGATAAATGTATCAAAAATTACTCCTTACAGTCTGTAGTGGATTGAATTTTACCTCCTCAAAAAAGATATATCCATACGCTAATCTCCGGAACTTGTGACTATGACCTTACTCAGAAAAAGATCCTGTTAAGTATAACAAGACAAGACCATTATGGATTAAGGACAATTGTCCTTAGAAGAGGCAGAAAAGGAGAGACACAAGGAGAAGTGGAGAAGGCTATGTGAAGGTGGAGGTTCAGCTCCAAGTGATGCAGGCAGAAGCCACAGAACACCTGGACCCACCAGAGGCTGGAAGAAGCAGGGGAGGACTCTCGCCCGAGCCCTCAGGGGGAGCACAGCTTGCCAACACATTGGTTTTGGACTTCTGGCTTCCAAAACTGTGCAAGAATAAATATCTGTAGTTTCAAGCCACCAGGTTTGTAGTGATTTGTTATGGTAGCCCTAAAAAAGCAGTATACAGTCCGGATAAATAAAATGGAGTCAAAATGAATAAAATAAAATAGAGCCAAAAGGAAGGCAGATCGTTTAATACAATCATGAAGATTCAAATTCAACCACTTAGCCAAAATGTCCAACCTACTAAACTGTGGGTCTTCTATGCACATATCACTGTGAACGTGTGTGTTTACATCATTGGTAAGACAGAATTATATTGGAGGCTTGTGTTTTGATTTCCCCAAAGACACCAAACCTGTCTCTTTTCTAAGATCTTATCACTCCCGTACATCATTCAGGAACCATGAGGCCATTCAGTTGCCCACGACAGCTTTTCCAAGTAAGGTGTTAGAAACAAAGCAGGGACTTCATATAGACAAACACGCATTACGGCGTCCCTGAATAAGCCACTGTTGTCTTGGTTATTATGACCTTGCCTAAGCCCTCATTCAGATACATTCAGCAAGCATTTACTGTGCACCTAGCAGGGTGCTGAGCAAAGATCAATCACATGTGGTTCTTGTGGTTTAGTCAAAAAAACCAAAGTCGACTGAGAGATGCATGTGATGAGTGGAAAGGTACAGGAGCACAAATAGGGACACCCCTCCCCCAGCAAGCAGGAGGAGGAGGAGGACATGACACCTGGGCTGAGGCTTGAAAGCTTGGTTAGCTGAACTGGGGGCCAAGACGTGTGGCGTAAGGGAGCAAGAGTAAAAGCGGAGAATTTTGGAAAACTGCCAGAGGATCAGCACGTCTGGATTGGGGATCTCTTTTACGGAAAGACTGGCTGTGCAAACAGAGCTGCAAAAGTGAAAAGCCTTGGTGAGGGGTTCGAACTTCACCCTTTAAACAATAGAGCACCATTAAAGGGTTTTGCATTGGGTTTGCACCCTTTCTTGAGTGTTCCCCTATCAGATTGCTTTTCGGAAACGTTCATCGGCTTGTATGTGGACGCTGAGTCACATCGGATAGCCAGGGAAACAGGTAAAGGGGCCGTTGCTGCCACCGATCCGGACTTTCAGAAAACCTAGCAGCAGCAATAAAGGTGGAGAGGAGGAGAAAGTCTAAGTGAAATATGTAGGAGTCAGTCTTAAGACTAGAATGTGGAGGGCGGGGGGGGAGGAAGAGTAGCATTTGAGAGTCACTCTGTGGAGGTTTTGAACTCCTGAGAGATTAAGTACTGTGTTTTTATTCATCTCTGTGCCAGCCCAGCCACTGGTCCAAAATATATCTTCAATTTGTTAGTGGTTGAATCAAATTTCCTAGGTTTCTATTAGAAAGTGAGGTTCTAGGTACTTTGCACCGTACTCCTGGAATACCCTTCACTTTCAAGTATATAAAGCTGTTATGAGAAATAATTTACAGCTCTCAGAAGGGCCTCCTGTTTTTGTTCGTCTGCCCATTTAGCGGCTTCTTACTGGATTAATGGCCTGATGCATGAATCATAGTGACTGCCTGTGCAGAATTAAGTGCTAACAGGAGGTTTTGGGAGAACCAGCTCTGATGCTGCCTGGGCAAAGGTCAGACGGGGCTGAAGCCCCCAGCCCCTCCAACCAGCCTGCCCCCCCCCCCCCGGGGTCTCTCACAGGCGTCTGTAGCATACATATTTTACTCATTCAATACAAAGGCCCCTGTTCTTGTCTCTCTAGCTACAAATCCCTAAAGAAATTCCTACAGCACTGCCAATTGAAGCCTTTTTAAATCATTTTGTGACTGAGTGAGCAAGCAAAGCACCGTAGCCCCAAGTCTGGACACAACTGAATAGCAGACTGGCTTCCTGAAGCGAGAGCGGCTCCAATGGGCTTTGACAGACAGGCTTTTAGACCTTAGACCAAGAATAGAAAAACAAAAACACAACCAACCAACCAAACAAACAAACAAACCGAAAAAGTAGGGCTAAAAGCTATGCAGAAGAGCAGAGGTAGCAACAGCATGGAGTCATTCAAGAGGGAGAGGTGACCTGGGGCCAGATTGCCCAGAGAAAACCTTGCAGAAGTGCCTGGGTGGCTCAGTCAGTTGAGAGTCCAACTTGGCTCAGGTCACAATCTCGCGGTTTGTGGGTTGGAGCCCCACGTCGGGCTCTTGCTGACAGCTCAGAGCCTGGAGCCTGCTTCGGATTCTGTGTCTCCCTCTCTCTCTGCCCCTCCCCTGCTCACGCTCTCTCTCTCTCTCTCTCTCTCTCTCTCTCTTTCAAAAATAAATAAACATTAAAAAATGGAAAGAAAGAAAAGAAAGCCTTGCAGAGGTGGCTTGGATTAGGTCTCTAAAGAAAGAATTTAACCAAAGTTTTGGGGAGGTGTTCTTGGCAATTTGTGCTGGATGATTCATTCATGGGCCATGCATGGCATAATGCTTAACATCCCCAACTTCTGCTCCCTAAGTACCAGTAGGTCCAAAATGCTCCCTGACACGCACAGATTTTCAAATACCCCCTGTAGGAGTGGACTTTCCTCAGTGTGGACCACTGATGGGTAGCAAAAGGATGTGTGAGGGTGATTGAAATGGAGGAGATTCAGATGGGGAGGAGGGGCACATGAGACTCATTCTGGGACCATTGGTAGAGCAGAGTGTTTGTGGTAGACGATGCAGTAGGAAAACAACATTTAAAATGGGCTAAAAATGAAGTTTATCGTTAAATACTATTCACAACGTGTTCGAGCGGCCCCAAAAGATCATTTTAAACACTCACATCAGGTCCAATTAAGAAGTCAAAGGCATGTAGTAGATGGGAGTGAATTCTAAACTGGGACCTAATTGAATCCCAGCCTCACCACTTACTAGCTATTTCCTTGGGCAAGTTACTCCTGTTAACTCGCCCTGCTTTATCATCTTCAAAATGAAGATCCTACTTTCTCAAAGAATTAATGGGATGTCTTCATGTTGGAGGAGGTCATCAAGAGGACGTGACCTGGTTCACCCACGGGCACAGGTGGACACAGCCGATCTGAGGCACCTCCCTCCCTCCCCTCTATATATTCGGCTCACTGTTGCCACAGCTGGAGCCACTTGAAGGAAGCAACCTGGAGAGAGTAAGGTGTTGTTGAGCCAACCTGGACTCTACATAAGAGTAAGACCTCTAGGGGCGCCTGGGTGGCTCAGTTGGTTGAGCGTCCAACTTTGGCTCAGGTCATGATCTCGCAGTTTGTGAGTTCGAGCCTTGCGTTGGGCTCTGTGCTGACAGCTCGGAGCCTGGAGCCTGTTTCAGATTCGGTGTCTCCCTCTCTCTTCCCCTTCCCCACTCATGCTCTGTCTCTCTCTCTCTCTGTTTAAGATAAATAAACTTTAAAAAAAATTAAAAAAAAAGAGTAAGGCCTCCATATAAACCCCCAAGATTTTGGCAAGCAGGTGCAGAGATCAACTCATCTTACTGCTGCCCAAGACAAGTTTTGTAGGTTTGTTTGCTTTGTTTATTAAAACTGCCAGCTAGGGGCGCCTGGGTGGCGCAGCCGGTTAAGCGTCCGACTTCAGCCAGGTCACGATCTCGCGGTCCGTGAGTTCGAGCCCTGCGTCGGGCTCTGGGCTGATGGCTCGGAGCCTGGAGCCTGTTTCCAATTCTGTGTCTCCCTCTCTCTCTGCCCCTCCCCCGTTCATGCTCTGTCTCTCTCTGTCCCAAAAATAAATAAACGTTTGAAAAAAAATTTTTTAAAAATAAAAAAAATAAAAAAAAAAATAAAACTGCCAGCTAGCGATCAGGAACGGCCTTCCTCTTTCTTCATTTTCCTCTCAACCTTTGCAAATGGAGGCCCGTTTTTGAATTTTACCTGGGGAACACCTGAGGCTGCAAACCAGCGACTAAGTGATCTGATACTGAATCTGTCATCAAATCTGCTTGCCTGATACCAGTGTATCAAACTTTTCTTTTGTAAGCAAGTCCTCTAAATGTTGATTGTGTGTTGTTCAAAGATAACTGGAAATTTTTTCCTCTTTTTTGTTAAGGTGTTATTTACACTAATTTTAAGTGTCCGGTTTGATGAAGGTTTGTAATTTTGGACAATCATTTAACTGCCACCACAGTCGAGAAAGTAGAACAGCAGTGCCTGGGTGGCTCAGTCAGTTAAGTGTCCGAGTCTTCACCTCAGCTCAGGTCTCGTTCTCAGCGTGATGAGTTCAAGCCCTGCATTGGGTCCTGCGCTGAATGTGAAGCCTACTTAAAAAAAAAGAAAACAAAGAAAAGAATATTCTCCACCCTAAAAAATGTCTTCAGGCCCTTTGTATTCATTTATCTCCCTTACCCTGGCCCCAGGCAACCATTGATCTGCTTCTTATCATTATAGTTTTGCATATTATAGGATTTCATTTAAATAGATTCATACAGTTTGGAGTCTTTGTCTTTGACTTCATTTAGTTTAATATTTTTGAGATGTATCCATGTTGTTGTCTGTATTAATATTTTCTCTTTTTTTATTGCTGCATAGTTTTCCATGCTACAGATGTACCACTTTTGTTTATCCATTCATAGTTATGGACCATTGACTTGTTTCCAGTTGGGGGCTGTTATGAATAACGTTGCCACAACTGTTCATATACATGTTTTGTTTGGACATATGTTTTCATTCCTTTTGGGTAGTCAGAAGTAGAATTTTTTTTTTTTAATGTTTATTTATTTTTGAGAGAGAAAGAGAGAGAGAGACAGAGAGAGACAGAGAGGAAGCATCAGGGAGGGACAGAGAGAGAGGGAGGCAGGGGGCCCAAAGCAGGCTCTGTGCTGACTGCAGAGAGCCCTATGTGGGTCTCTTACTCACGAACCATGAGATCATGACCTAAGCTGAAGTCAGAAGTTTAACCAGCTGAGCCACCCAGGCACCCCCTCAAGAATTTCTGCTTGTAAGAATGGTTGTATGGTAATGAATCTTTAACTTTATAAGGTGATGCCATACTGTTTGCCAAAGTGACTGTAGTCCCACCAGCAGTGTATGAGTTCCAATTGCATCATATCCTTAACAACACTTGGTAGCATAAGTCTTTTTTTTTTAGTCTTTTTTTATTTTATCTATCCTAATATATATAGTGGTATCTCATTGTGATCTTAATTGGCTTTTCTCTGGTGACCAAATTGTACATTTTATCATGTGTTTATGAACATCCTTAAGCAAAGTATTTATCAAATTAAATTCTAAAATTCAGTTATTGGAAGCATCATTTTCAAACAGGGAGACTTGAAATTACCCTTTATTAATAAGCACAGGGGGCTCTGAACCCATTCAACAATGAGCCCTCAGCTAGTATACAATATTAACATTGAAATCCTGTCATTGCGTTTTGAAATATCTCACCTTGTAAGATGAATCATTTGCTAAAGCACCTATTTTTAATTGGATAAATTTATGTTCTGAACAGGAATGAAATGAAATTCAGGAGACCTATCATTATGCAAAATCATAAATAAAGACAACTTCTTTGATGAGGTTTTTCTTATGAAATATTTGTTGAAGAAAGGTCCTCCGTGAAGGCAAAAAAAAAAAAAAAAAAAAGGCAGCATTTGTGAAATATTTGGGCTGAAATATTTACACATGGCAACATGCAGAAACTTAAAATCATGAGTATCCTTGTATTCATTTGCTGGGCTACCATAACAAAATAGCAGACAGGGCAGCTTAAACAACAAACACTTATTTTCTCCCAAGTTCTGGAAGCTAGAAGTCTAAGATCAAGGTACCCACGAGTTTAGTTTCTTCTGAGACCTCTCTCCTTGGCTGCCTTCTGGGTGGGTCCTCACATGGTCTCTTCTCTGTGTGTGCACATTCCTGGGGTCTCTCAGTGAGTCTTACTTCCTCTTCTTATAAGAACACCAATCAGATTGGATTAAAGCCCACCCTAATGGCCTCACCTTCATTTAATCACCCTTTAAAGACCCTATCTCATCCAGTCACATTCTGAGGTACTATGAGTTAGGGCTCCCACGTATGAATTTTAGCGTGATATGATTCAGCCCATAACACTCTTCCTTTAGCAGACAAGTTTCTGACATCCTTTTTCCTCCCACATAACACAGGAGGAAACTTGGCCGCTAGCATCCAGAGCGGGGTATTCAGTGGACCAGAAAGTAAACGCCCTCTGCCCAGCAATCTGCAGTCACCCTTGTGTTGTGTGCTTTTCCGCGTGTCATTGTTGACCTGCCAGGCTCCAAAGTCCACGTATTCAGACCAATAATAACTAACTAACCCTTTCACATTGGCACACTTCAACAAAACAGTCTTGTTTCTTCTTTTGTAAAGTAGCGAATGCTCACTGAAAGAAAAAAAAAAAGATCAAATATTGGTGAAGTATAAGAAAAGAAAGTATGTAATAAGAAGATAAGGATCACCTCTGAAAACCACATTAGTTACATGCTCATCAGAATATTTTGTTTAGCAAATACTTGTATGCTTTTTAATATAAAAAATAGAAATCACAACATATATACTTTTTCAGCTTTGTTTTTCCTACTTAATATATTATAGACAGTTTTCCCTTTCAGTAAATAGATGCCTTAAGACATACTAAAATTCAGGCTGGCCAACCCAGCCTCCCTCCAGAGCCGGGCTTTCCTTAGATTCATTGCAGTGAAGTGGAAATTTCAGGGCCCAAAGGGGCAAAGCCAGTCAATATGAAGCGAAGTGTAGGCATTAGCCCATATGCGTCCAACCACCTGCCTGAAGGTGAGATGTGTAGATTGCCTAGGGTTGCTGGGCCCCGAGTCAGGGAGGCTCTCTTGTGATCTGGGAGCAGACAGCAAGTAAGCTCTGATATCCTGCAGGCTTGTGGGGACTGCCTTTCCTAGGTGGGAGCTGCCCTTACCTCTTTTACTGACCTTCCTCCAGGCTGAAATTGTGAACCTCGTCCACTCCTGATCACAGTTCTCTTCTCATTTAGGACACGGAGGGGCATCTTTCTTCCCCCAGCGCTCAGATAGACACATAAAAAGCAACTCAGCCTCACCCCAACACAGAGGAACGGTCAAAAAAGAATTTGCAAACATCACGCATTCTCCTCCTTTGCTTCAAATACACAGTCCGTCTTCTGGGAATTGGGCCCAGAGGTGCATAAGAAAGATGTTTGCCCTAGGCTGTTCATCCCCACAAGACAGGAAAAAAAACTACAGGAAAAAAAAAAAAGCCCAGCAACACAATATCCTCTTAAAGAGGTACTAAGTGTTGCACTGACTGATAGAAATTATGCCATAACTGATTTCCTATTGCTAGATATTTTACTTTATTTCCAAATTTACTAAATGACACTTCAGGGAATATCTTAGACACATATTTTGCACTCTTGCCTTAATATATTTCATTAGAATACATTCTTAGAAGTGAAATTTATGGGTCGAAGGATATGCACATTTAAAGTTATGACAACTATTTCTGATCTGCTCTCTACAAATGTTATAGCAGTTTATATCATTTCCGTTATTTTAGGTATATACCTTGGAATGAAATTGAGGGTGATTTGGTAAACCTATGTTTAACTTTTAGAGTACCTGTCAGATGATTTTCCAGAACAGCTTTGCCATTTTATTAAATTTTTTTTTTCAACGTTTATTTATTTTTGGGACAGAGAGAGACAGAGCATGAACGGGGGAGGGGCAGAGAGAGAGGGACACACAGAATCGGAAACAGGCTCCAGGCTCCGAGCCATCAGCCCAGAGCCTGATGCGGGGCTCGAACTCACGGACCGCGAGATCGCGACCTGGCTGAAGTCGGACGCTCAACCGACTGCGCCACCCAGGCGCCCCAGCTTTGCCATTTTATATCCCATCAGCAGTGTAGGAAGGCTCCAATTTTTCCAGATCCTCATGAAGGCTTGTTATTATCCCATCTTTTGCTAGCTGTACGAGTAGGTGTGATGTGCTATCTCATTGTGGTTTGGATTTTCATTTCCCTGATGACAAATGATGTGCTCATGTGCTTATTGGCCATTTGTATATTTTCCTTAAAAAGAAGAAATAAATTCAGACCCTGTGCCCATTTCTCAAATGGGTAATTTGTCTTTTTAATGTAGAGGAGTAAGAGTTCCTTATATATTCTGAATACTAATTCCTTATTAAATATATGACTTGAAAAAAATTCTTCCATTCCACATGTTGTCTTTTCCCTTTCTTAATAGTGTCCTGTGAAGCACAAACGTTTTAAATTTTGGTGAAACTCAATGAATCTATTTTTTCTTTGGTTGCTATGCTTCAGGCTTCACATCTAAGAAATCACTGTCCAATCCAAGGACAAGAGAGAACATTTATTCTATGAGTTTTATAGTTTATACACTTACATTTAGGTCTTTGGTTCATTTTGAGTTGTTTTTTGTATATGGTAGGAGGTAGGGGACCAACTCCATCCTTTGCCTGTAGATATCTGGTTGTTTCAGCACTATTTGCTGAAAAGACTAATCTTTAACCCACTGAATCGTTCTTGGCATCCTTGTCAAAAATTAATTGACCCTAAGTTGATTTTTTCTTAATTCTCAATTCTGTTCTATTGATCTATATTCTGCTCTATGCCAGTACCACACAGTCTTATTTACAATAGTTTTGTAGTAATTTTTGAAATCAGAAAGAGTAAGTCCTTCAAGTTTGCTCCTTTTGGTTTTTAGGATTGTTCTGTATATACTGGAGCCCTTGCTTTTCCAGATGTATTTTCTACCATTAATTTATAAAGTTCTTTCTATGTTAATAGTACCCCTTTATTAAACATATTATTTTTCTTATATATATTTTTTTCCACTCAGTAATTTTAACATTTAATTTATTAATCTTTCACTCACTGTTTTGGGATTTGGCTATAGCTAACTTTTTGGTATGTCAGTCTTCTGCTCTACCTAATGTAGGCTAGTCCTTTAATCTCCCCATCCTTGATCACTGTGAAACTCAGACTCTACCTGAGTCATAATCTTGTTACCTTCTTCTTATGTAAATAGTGCAAAAGATTAAAAATGGCCAAAAACGGGGCGCCTGGGTGGCGCAGTCGGTTAAGCGTCCGACTTCAGCCAGGTCACGATCTCGCGGTCCGTGAGTTCGAGCCCCGCGTCGGGCTCTGGGCTGATGGCTCGGAGCCTGGAGCCTGTTTCCGATTCTGTGTCTCCCTCTCTCTCTGCCCCTCGCCCGTTCATGCTCTGTCTCTCTCTGTCCCAAAAATAAATAAACGTTGAAAAAAAAATTAAAAAAAAAAATGGCCAAAAACTATTTGCCACGCCTCCCATCAATAGATGAGGTGTATGTGCCCTCCTCTTCAATTTAGGTGCGCTCTGTAACTGTTTTCATCAATAAAATATGGCAAAAGCTTACTCTGTGCCTGGGTTTAAGCCTTAACAGACTAGAAGCATTCACCTCTTGGTCCTTAGAACATTCTTTCGAGCCCTAAGTTGCTATGTAAGAAGTCTGACCACCCTGAGACCACCATGCATGCTTTGTGTGGGAACCCCTGACAGCTGGGGGTCCCAGTCTTCCAGTCATTTTCCAAGAAACCAGACAAGTGAGTAAAGCCTTTCAAAGCGGTCACCCACAAGCTAAAGCCACCAGGTGACCCTAGTTGACCATCATGATGTAGAAGAATCACCCAAATAAGCTCACTTGGATTCATAACCCACAAATTCATGAGATATAATTAAATGGTCATTGTTTTGAGTTTGGCAGTAATTTGTTACACAGCAGTTTGTTACAGATCAATAACCAGCAATTAGCCTGGGCTAACCACCACCCATGTACTGGTAAAATAGATGGAGAGAAAGAAGATGCATATAATCCTTTAAAGAAAACGTTTTCCCTTTTGAAAAGAGGAGAAAGAGTAATGGTTGCAAATCAAATATGGAAGCTCTGTCAAGCCCTTGTATCCCTTGCAGATTCTGGATGAGAGAGGAAGACTGGCTGGGAGGTGGACAGCCAAAAAAAAAGGCAAGGCTTTGAGGAAGTCTAATGGAGGTGGTGGCTTACTCCCTTACTTTGGTTAATCTCCCCTGAAAACTCCTCCCACCTATGTCATCTAGGAAGAAGATTCTTTTTAATCCCCTTATTTCGAGGATGGAAGAGATACTAGGAAGAGTAGACTGGGGCTGAGTTCTAAAGTGCACCTGGCTTGCCTCCAATGCAGAATCGACTTTAAAACTGCTTTGGCTATTGGTAGAAATATAAAAGTGTAGCTACTATGGAAAATAGTATGGCAGTTCCTCAAAAACTAAAGCATGGAATTTCTCTATGATGTGGCAGTTCTACTTCCGGGGATATATACAAAGGAACCAAAAGCAGGGTCTCAGAGAGGTGCGTGTATACCCACGTTCATAGCAACATCCTTCACAACAGGCAAAAGTGGAAGCAACCCAGGTGTCTACTGATGGATGAGTGGATAGACAAAATGTGTTATAAACACACGATGGGGCATTATTCAGCCTTAAAAAGGAAGGAAATTCTGACACATGCTTCAACATGGATGAGTCTTAAGGCATTATGCTAAGCGAAATCAGCCAGTCACAAAAAGACAAAATACTACTTAATTCCATTTATAGGAGGTACCTGGAGTATCAAATTAATAGAAACAGAGAGCGAAATGGGAGTGGCTAGGGGCGAGGGTGAGGAGTATATCGAAAATCGCATGAAGAAGTTCTGGAGATGGGTTACGCAACAGTGGGTAATATGTTTAACACTACCGAACTGAGCACTTCAAAGTGGTTAAAATGGCTAATTTTACGTTATGTGTATTTTCCCACAATTAAAAAAAAAATAAAGAGAACTCCAGATTTTTTGCTGGGTGGAAGTTGGGGGCTCTGGATTTTGGGAAAATGGCTGCTAGGCTGTGAATGCTAAATCTTCAGCGATTCCAAAGGTCAATTGTCTTCATCGTGTAAAGGACTTAAAAGGCACTTGTTATTTATAGAACTTCATTTGGGAATTGTATTTTTTTTCAGCTCCCAAGATTTAAAGAACAGACACTATTAGGAAGGTTTCTTGTAATTTAAAGATGATCTGTATAGATGTTTATATTATAAAAAGGTATTCGTGTTACAGTACTAATTTGTAGTAGCTAATATTTATTGAGTGTTTACTATGTGCCAGGCCCTTGGCCAGGCTACATCAGTTAGGATGGTTAGGTTACACTGTGACTACAAACAATCCCCAAATAAGCAGAACTTTGTTTTAAATAAATTAAAGTTTATTTCTCACTCATGTGACACAGGTGGGCTGGGGGACTGTGTTCCCACATATCATCCTCTTTATCCTAAGAGCCAGACGGATAAAGCTGACAATATCAGGAACACTTCCAGGGCCCTATCAATAGAAAAAAACAGAAACGTATATTCAGAGTTAACCAAACTGAAAATTACCCAAACTGAAAAATTTGAGGACACAATCCCTAAGATTGTCTTCACTTCTGACACCAACTGCAAGTTCAGAAGTTTCCCCCAAATACCTTCAGATTCAGTAATTCACTAGAAGGACTCTAAGAACTTGCCAAAAGCTTTTGCGCTTACAGTTACACAGTTAAAGGAAGAGACACATAGGGCAGAATCTGGGAAGTTTCCAGACACAAAACTATGCAGTCCTCAGGATGCATTACTCTCCCAGCATCAATCCCTGATGCTACTCACAGAATATTGCTGACCAAGGCAGCTCACCTGAGCTTCTGCATCTAGAGTTTTTATTGAGGTTAGAGAGGCATGATTAATGGCAGGATTTAATGATTGATTGAATGATTGACTGACAACACGTGACCCAAGGTCCCCACCCTAAATCACATGGTTGGTCTTCCTGGTGTGGCCAACCCCCACCCTCACCAAAGACATTCCTATCAAGTATGACGTTAAGTACCTCGTGGAAGCTGAGGGCAAAGGCCAGTCCTTTTCTTTGGGCAAGGCCAAATTCTCTTTTTTTTTAAATTTATTTTTTTAATGTACATCCAAGTTAGCTAACACACAGTGCCACAATGATTTCAGGAGAGCAAGGCCAAATTCTTCACTACACACCCTATGTCAAAACACACACTGGCCTTTAAAGCTTCCACTCAGAAGGAACACATGGCACTTCTTCTCACATTTTTTTGGCTAAGTCAAGTTGCAAGGCCAAGTTTAACTTCAAAGGGAGTGGGAGGTACATTCTTCCCATAGATGATTAGATATAGGTGACTAGAGATCCAGTCTACCATGTAAGTATTTTTTGTGTGTATTATTCACTTAATTCTCTCAACAATTCCTACTACTATCTCCATTTTTCAAGTAAAGAAACTGAGCCACAGGGAGTATCTATGATAACTGAGTATCTTACCTCTCTACTAAGTGTCAGGCCTCAAGTCATGCGGCTGGTGAGGCCAGGGCTAGAAATGCCTGGTTTTAAGCCCAGGTACTCCAGCTCCATAGCTCATGCTCTGTAAGACAATAAGGAAAAAATTGTATTGCTTCCTCACGTTTCTTCTTCTCTGCATTCAAATATTATTTGATGAATACTCCTGCTGTGCCAGGCACTGGTCTGTGATGTGCTGGAAATACAATGGTGAATGTGACATTAGGCACTTGCCCCAATGAAGCTGAGGTTTGTCTTACTTTCTTCTTGGACAAAGGATGAAATACAGGGCCTGGAATAATCAGGTCCCATTAGCCACACGCACAGTCACCATTATGACCATTGTATCACACTTATTCTCCCCAACTGGGATAGAATCTTGCCTACCCGCTTCTTGAGACTTTGGAAGGGCAAAGAAAGAGGTAAAGGAAAAATTAAAATTTGGGTGAATGAAATGAAATAAGAGTGTAAAAAGCACAATAGGATAACTCTTTGCCACTTCCCCTTACTTCAGAATAGTCACCAGGTACAGTATAGGCACTGCCCCATCTGATGGCAATTACAAACTGTATTCCCACCTGGACTGGTGCCTTCTGGCTCAGTATCAGCCCTATCCTTACCCTTCATCCTCCAGAGTGCATACCTTTTCCTGGAACTATTGAGGAAAGAATATGTTTTCTCGTACTGAGTTTGCTGAGAAGACAAAATGTTGGCAGCTATCCTGTCACCACTGGAGATCAGCCTGTCTGAGAATGGAGCCACAACAGAGGAAAGCAGACAAGATACAAGACATGCAAACCAATCCTTTAACATTTGAGCTCCTGGATCCAGCCATGCCTGAGGTCAGTATATCCCAGACTTTTCAGTTACGCGAACCAGTCAATTCTCTTTTTTTATTTCGTTTTTATTTTGTTTTTAATTTAAATCCAAGTTAGTTAACATACAGTGTAATAATGATTTCAGGAATAGAATTTAGTGATTCCTCACTTGCATATAACACCCAGTGCTCATCCCAACAATTGCCCTTCTTAATGCCCCTTGCCCATTTAGCCCATCCCCCCATCCAACACCCCTCCAGCCACCCTCAGTTTGTCTTTTGTATTTAAGAGTCTCTTACAGGGGCGCCTGGGTGGCACAGTCGGTTAAGCGTCCGACTTCAGCCAGGTCACGATCTCGCGGTTCGAGCCCCGCGTCAGGCTCTGGGCTGATGGCTCAGAGCCTGGAGCCTGTGTCCGATTCTGTGTCTCCCTCTCTCTCTGCCCCTCCCCCCCGTTCATGCTCTGTCTCTCTCTGTCCCAAAAGTAAATAAATGTTGAAAAAAAAAAATTTAAGAGTCTCTTACAATCAAGTCTCTCTTTAGGGCCAAGAAGTTAAGTTGAATTTCTGATATTGAAACCAAAGAGTCTCAATACACCCATATATTTTCCCCCTTTTAAAGTTCCAGTGCCACAAAAGCCATCATACATCCTCCAGAGGAAGGGAGAAAGGTTTGTATTCAAGAAATGAAAAGAAACTTGAGGAAGGCAAATGAGGCTCACAGAGCATGATACCAGTTTCCTAGGAACCACCTGCTGAAATTGTCACTGCTTCTACCCATACAGCCTGCAATTTTTAGAAAAGTATGAAGAGCAACAGAAGGAGGAATTGACCACCAGGAGCTTGGAGGGATACCAGCATACTGAGTATCTTCTCTCTACTAAAAAGATTTAGTACTAGAAAGCTGAAGTGAAGCCTCATATCCTTAAAATTCATTACAGCCATAAAAAGCACCGCCATATTTTCATGAGCTATTAAAACAAACAGTTAAAAATAAAGCCCATTTGGTATCCAATATCCTTCACACGATCGTATTTTTTCATGTATTTGTGAAGCAACAAACGTTGGCTAACTGCAATACATCTCCTTGTAACTGATTCCAATTTCCACATTCTCTTTTGCATCCTAAAATAATAAGCTACAATTTCTCTAGCCATACAATTTATAAATTACATAGACTTCCATTACCGCATGAAATGCGTTCTCTTTGTTTCTCCTCTTCACCTTTCTCAACTGATCTTTCATTTTAACAATTCTTGATGAAATCCCCACAACATTGAGTGACATGAGAATGAGCATCAGAACAGTATAAAGGGAGGGGAGCCTGGGTAGCTCAGTTGGTTAAACATCTGACATCGGCTCAAATCATGATCTCAAAGTCCGTGAATTCGAGCCCCACATCAGGCTCTGTGCTGACAGCTCAGAGCCTGGAGCCTGCTTCGGTTTCTGCCCCTCCTTCTCTCTCTCCCCCTCCCCTGCTTGCGGTCAATATCCTTTTCTCTCTCAAAAATAAATAAACATTAAAAAACAGGAAAGAAAATGCTGAATACACTTCATTTCAGACATCTTTGCTGCTAGAGCATGAGTGTATGACATAGGGCCTGAAGGAAAATCTACTGGAAATTTGAGGGAAAGTTTTCTCTCAGATTAAAAAATAAAATTCACAAAAATAATAAACAAACAAACAAAATTCACGCGCACACACACACACACACACACACACGAAGAAGGATGCTCTTTCTCCCTACTTCTTGTTTGTGGATGAGATCTTGTAATGATGTGATACCTGGAGCTGCAGCAGCCTTCTTGAGAGTGAGGGTATAACCTGAGGTTGAATACTCTAAAGTACTCTGAAGATGGTGAGAAGGAAGAGTGGTTTTTAGTGACACCTTTGAACCTCTCATTTAACTAACCCTGGGACCCCGCTACCTTAAGATTTAGCACAGTGCCTGATACATACAGAGCACTTCACAAACATCTGTTGAATGAATAAATGAATGGTTTTAACTTTTCACAATTTGTCTTCAGAGGAGATAAAAGAAATGTCTACCCAAACTAAATCTTCATCCACCCATAACTCAGCAACTCCACTCCCAGGTATATATCCAAAAGGAATGTGTTAGTTGTCTACAATAGACAGGAAAAGCATTCATAACACCTTCAAACTGGAAACAACTCAACTGCCCATCAGCAGGAGAATGGATAAGTCAGTGTTGGAATATTCTTGCTTTGGGATACTATTAAACAATATAAAAGAATAAACTATTAATACAATAGCATGGATGAATCTCACAGACATAATATTGAGCAAAAGACACTGTACACACGAGAATACTTACTATATGATTCCACTAAATAAAGTTCAAGGGGCGCCTGGGTGGCTCAGTCACTTAAGCATCCGAGTCTTGATTTCAGCTCAGGTCTTAATCTCACAGTTTGTGAGATCAAACCCTGAATCAGGCTCTGCAATGACAGTGCAGAGTCTGCTTGGGATTCTCTCTCCCTCTCTTTCTTTGCTCCCCCTCTGCTTGCACACGTTTTCTCTCCCTCCCTCTCTCAATTAAATAAATAAATTTTTAAAAATGTGCTTAAAAAATAAAAATAAAGTTCAAGAATAGGAAAATTAATTCAAGGTGATAGAAGTCAGTGGTCACCTCTGGGAAGTGGGGATGGTTATTGAGGGGTACAGGGCATAAGAGAATCACCTACGGTGACAGAAATGTTCATCTATATCTTGATCTGAATTGTGATTACATGGGTTTATGCACATGTAAAAAATCATCAAACTATACATTTAACAGCTGTGTAACTTCCTGTATATGTTATACCTCAATTTTTCTTTAAAAAAAATTTTTATAACGTTTATTTTTGAGAGAGAGAGAGACAGATCGTGAGAGGGGGAGGGCAGAGAGAGAGGGAGACACAGAATCAGAAGGAGGCTTCAGGTTCTGAGCTGTCAGCACAGAGCCCGACGCGGGACTTTAGTTCGTGAGCGGTGAGATCACGGCCTGAGCTGAAGTCGGACGCTTAACCGACTGAGCCACCCAGGCACCCCTACCTCAATTTTTCTTAAAGCAAAAAAAGTTTTGTTTTTCTTTTAAAGGAGGTAGAGGAAACAATTTTTACTCAGTATTTATTTAGGGAAGGTATTACTTTAAGTGCCTTACAAAATAACCTTCGTAATAACTATCAAGTAGGCATTGCTATCTATATACTACAGATGCCGATATGAGAGTCAGAGAGATTAGGTTACTTTCCAAGGTCACTCAGCTAATCAGTGGCAAAGCTGGTA
Source organism: Herpailurus yagouaroundi (assembly GCF_014898765.1). Classification (NCBI taxonomy): domain Eukaryota; kingdom Metazoa; phylum Chordata; class Mammalia; order Carnivora; family Felidae; genus Herpailurus; species Herpailurus yagouaroundi. The sequence goes on along the minus strand of NW_024412376.1, from coordinate 148,440,906 downwards.
TTTGAATACAAATGTATCTGATCCTAAGACCCATGACGCTTTCTCTGTATTACTATAAAATGTACAGGTACCTGCATGGCCAAACTTTCCAAGGTCATGGAAAGAAGCATCACTGTGACCCACGAATACTCTTCCTGAAGGTGGATTTTTCTATAGAAGTTGCCTAGATGGGAACAGAAAAGGTTTTATGCACAAAGATAGTCACTGCAGAATTTATCATAGTGAAAAACCGAAAACAAGGCAATTATTCAACAGCGTATAATTAAGCAAATGATAATACATATACTCAATAGAATATTATACAGCCATTAGAAATTATGTTCAAGAAAGCTTCTGATGTAATGTTCAATGGGGTAAAACAGAATAGAAATTGAATTTACTTTAAGAATACGACCATGAAAAGCAAAAACTTTTTAACGTAGAAGGAAAAGCCTGAAAAGAGTTTGCACGTAAAGAACATTAACCATGTCTGCCTCTGAAGAATGTGATTTGGCAAAGTGGTTGTAGGGGTTGGGGTGGGTGGGGGGTTAGGGAGAGGACAGGGACATTTTTTGCTTTATAATCTCTGTATTTGATTTTTCACAATGAATATGCATGATTTTATGATGACATTGTAACTCATTAAAAACAACTGGAAGGGGGCGCCTGGGTGGCTCAGTCGGTTAAGCGTCCGACTTCAGCCAGGTCACGATCTCGCGGTCCGGGAGTTCGAGCCCCGCGTCAGGCTCTGGGCTGATGGCTCAGAGCCTGGAGCCTGTTTCCGATTCTGTGTCTCCCTCTCTCTCTGCCCCTCCCCCGTTCATGCTCTGTCTCTCTCTATCCCCAAAATAAATAAACGTTGAAAAAAAAAATTAAAAAAAAAAAATTAAAAAAAAAATAAAAACAACTGGAAGGAAATTTGTAAAATATTAACAATAGTTGTCTTTGGATAACAGGATTTGAGAGATTTTTGTAATTCCTCCTTTCACTTTTCCAGACTTGGTAAAATTCCTATGATGAGCACATGTTTCCTCGTATCTGCAAAGAAGAAATAGATTTATTTCAAGGAGATGATGCATCTGAAAGCACGCTGTAATCTGTGAGGCAATTCAATTACAGGTGACTTTATAACTACCGTAAAACGTATGAAATGCTGTCAATGCCATTTGTAAGAGCAGAGGGCAGGCCCTCTATCCTGCGGCCTGAACACGCAGTTTCTCCACAGCTGCCGCCTTCGGAAGGTGGAAGCAGGCTGGGCAAACCACGATCTGTCCACTCAGGACAATTGTAATGCTCAGTAGTTTTTCTGGCAAAACCACGGGCATTAGTTTAGAACATTTCTTGAGGCTGTGCTTCTCTGCCCAGGCTGCACATTAGAATCATTCAGAGGTGATTTTTAATTTTTTTAAAAAGTCCTACCCCCAGGGATTGCAATTCAATCGCTCGGGGTGCAACCCAAATATGGATTTTTTTTTTTTTTTTTTTTTTTTTTTTTTTGAGAGAGAGAGGGTAAGCAGGGAAGAGGCAGGGCGAGAGAGAGAGAAAATCCCAAGCAGGCTCTGTGCCATCTGCACAGAGCCTGATGCAGGGCTCAAACCCATGAACCGTGAGATCATGCATTACCTGAACTGAAACCAAGAGTCAGGCGCTTAACCAACTGAGCCACCCAGGTGCCCCTCAAGTACGGATATTTTTAAGATGTTTCCCAGTTAATCCTGATAAGCAGACTGGAGAGTGATGCCTTCTGGAAATACCGTGGATAAATTATCTCCCTGTAATGCAGGGAAGTGTCCTAAAACTCCTCTGGGAATGCCTCACTGTCCAACCAAAAAAAACTGGAAAAACGTTTGCTTTCTTCAAACCAACCTGAGCTTTATTTTTTAAAAAGTAAGACTTTTAATCACCACTACTACATTTACAGTTTATAAGGGGCACTCAAGGAGTTAATATCATTTGATGATCTCATTAAATTATGATAACTTGTGTAAACTGCTAACAGGTGTAAAGTAAATGCCTGGACAATTCTGGGAGGTAAAAGAGGCAGAAACTATTATTTCCATGTTGCCCAGAAGGGAATTGAGAGGGAAGAGTACAGAAGTTTCCCAAGATCTAATAACAGATTTGAACCCAAGTATTCCTTCCTCCAACTACAACATTTGACTTATGTCTTTGAACTGCCAGGGATATTACAATGGAACAAGAGAGTGGAAAAAGGCTTGCCTGCCTCCTTTTTCTCTGCATCACCAGAACACAGAAAGCAAAGTGAATGTATTGCGTAACTATATTGTGCATGGAATCGTGCCACCCAATAGCACTGCCAAGGACAAGGTCTGGACACATGACTGAGTGCATATTGAATGAAAGACTGAATGACTTTATCATCCAAGATAATACTACCCCCATTTGTCTTAGTCCATTCAGAATGCTATTGCAAAATACCATAGACTGAGTGGCTTATAAACAGCAAGGATTTATTTCTCACAGTTCTGGAGGCTTGGAAGTCCAAGATCAAGGCTCTGGCAGATTCAGTGTCTGATGAAGTCCCACTTCCTGATTCATAGGTGGCAGTCTTCTCCATGCAACTTTACATGGCAGAAGGGGTGAGGGAGCTCTCTGGGGTCTCATTTATGAGAGCACTAATCCCATTTATGAGGACTTTACCCCATTACCTAATCATCTCCCAGAGGCCCCATCTCTTAATACCTTCACATTCGTGTTTAGGATTTAACGTACACATTTTGGGGGCACACAAACAGTCTACAGCACCATTTTCATAGGAGGTAACAAGACTCCAAGAGGGAAAATAACATACTGAGGTAGAAGGACTTGTAACAGAGAGACCTGGAAGAAAAGACAAGTAGGGACAGCCAACCTTGTACTCTTATCCACTATACTAAATTACCAACTGATTATAGTTTTTAAACACCAAGCCCTAAAGACCACAGCCTTAGAGATAATTTATACAGCAACTCTACTCTAGATATTATACACAGATATTACAATAGGAAGAATATTAAATAGGAGTTGGCAGCAGTGATGTGCTATTACAGTGTTTTATTGAAAACAATTCATTTTACTTAAGATTTACTTCCAGAATCCTTAGTCTGACTAATGACAACCTTCTGAAATGATTAAAAAAAAAAAAAGATTCTGCTTCCTGAAAAATTCACATAATATAGTATGTGACAGATCTCCATAGTCATATATTTATATCCACAATTACTAGATACAAATAAAAGAGAGCTAGAGAAAAGCTATCATATATACTTTTAATCAGGAAAGAAAGACCTCTCTAATCAATGTCTTGCAAAACCATTAACCAAAATCCTAAACTGAAGCTCAAATAATTGGAAAATGAAATGATCCACCTACTCATGACAAGGAGATTGAAGTCTTACAAAAAAAAAGTTGATGTACATATAGATGAAAAGGACTGATGCTGCCATTTGGTAATTGGCTAAATAACAGTCATAAATAAGTGGAAGAAATAACTAAGTTGGGAGCAGAAGTCAGAATTTTCCCCATCATTGTCAAGAGGCCACAACACATTTATCCAGAACATCGATGCTTAGATCATCAGTTACGTGGAACAGAACAGACAATGGTAAAGGGCATTATAATTCATCCATCCATTGTCTGTCTGTTCGACCATCCAGGCATCCATCCAGTAGATTTAACCACATCAAATTGCCATTATTTGATTTTTTTTTACTTACAAGACAGACAACTTAATGTGGTCCAATACAAAATATTCAATTAATACTTGTTGAATATACTATGTTCAAAGTACTGTGCAAGGTTTGGGAAGTCACAATTGAGTAAGAATACACTTCATCTCTGCAAACCCCCAGTGGGAGAAATACACACCAGCTACTATATATAAGAGAGTCATGAATATACAAAGTACCATGAGATTATATTAATACATATGCATAGGAAGAACATATAGCAAATTGTCAGCAGGGACGCGGTTGGTGGAAGTTTATAAAATTATTTTTCCTTTTCCTTATTTCTATTTTAAAGCTCTTTATTCGTGAACATGCATTATTTTGTAATTAAAAGTTTTTTGAAAATGTACCATGAAGGTTGCAGAATTGATGTCTATTAATAGATATGTATAAAATAAAGGATTTAAAAGTTAAAATACATGAAGCAATCTAAGTAAAACAAATGAATGAGAGACTGAATATACAAACAATGGCCAGACTATATGTAAAAACAGAGCTCTGACCTACAACCTGCAGCAACCAGCCTGGGAAACCAACCTATCATCTATAGTAACCAGCCCAGGAAACCAATCTTCTGTCTACAAGTCAAACCACTATCTATCAACCAGCTGGGAAGCTAAACAATGATCTCTGTAGCAACTGACCACAAACAGCTGGGATTTAATTAATAAGTTAACATGCCTAATTTTTGAACTTTGGACCAACCAGAGACAGTCCAATATGTGCCCCTGACCAATCATATAGAATGCCCCCTTCTAATTAGGCCCCTTCTAATTAGCCTTCTAATTAGCTTCCCCATGCCAACAGCCTCCAATCAGGACATACCTAAAGCCTTCCCTTTGTTTCACTACAAATTTTCCCTTCCCCTCTGCCTGCCTTTCAGTCTCTGCCAAAACACAAGTGATGGTGGCTGACTCCTTTGCTATAGCAAGCTCTAAATAAAGACACCTTGCCTATTCTCATTTGGTTTGTCTTCATTCATTTCTGCAGAAAAGAGAAAGAGAAATAAATTCAGGAATGAGCTTAGCACACAGAATGCAAATAACAAAGGCATATACATTTATGAGAAATGAGCGTTATAGTAACTCTCCATACTCCACTAACCACAGGGACTAGCTGGGTTCTCATTAAGCCCCAAGAAGATAGAGTTATTTTACTTCTTTGTACTTCCTTCTTTACACCCTCTTTGTGAGCATGGTTTCTACCCCTATCCCCTTAACCTGGAGAGCAAAATCCAAAGCCATGAAATACCTCTCCTTTTATTTGATATTTGAAGGCTGAATCAGAATCAGAAAGACCTAGGTATCAAATTTAATCACTAAAATATCAACTCCATGAGGGAAGGGGACATGTCTGTTCAGCTCAGTTGAATGATTGAAATAAACACATGAATGCATCTGGGGCATAAGCACCACACAGAACCTGCAAGAAGACAACCCAATGACTAAATCATCTCAAAAACCTATCTTGCTTCTCCGAAGGTCCCGAACCAAAGCATAGTCAGAGAAAATAGATGATCCAGCACACCAAGTATGGCCCAAACAGACTAGCCACACAGGAGCCAAAGATTGGGGTCATCACTGCCTAGTAATTTGTCCCATGATGCTCAGTGCTTAGTTGGATACAGCTGCATTTCTAAACTCCATCTTTCTCTCATGCTCACTGGATAGTAAACATGAATCGCTATTAATAATAATTTTCCACTGCACGTCCAGAACAATCCATCCAGAGAAAATTGGAACTTCTTCTTTGCTGAGGTCCAGTCCCATCAATTTGATGCTCATTTTCTAGAAAGGCCATTGAGCAAAATTAATGTACCCAAACAAATAGAGTTTGTCCTTGTAACTGATTCAGAGTATGACAGGAAACAAAAGGGCTGCCTTAATGGCCTCCTCTGGGAAATTTATTTTCAGAACATTGAGTTATTTTCTTCTACTCTACCAGATTAGATTAAAGTCTTTATAAAAAAAAAAAAGAAGAAGAAGAAGAAAGGAAGAAAAATAAAACTTCGTTGTCTCTTTTCATAGAAATCACTTTGAGATCTAGCTTCATTTAAATTCACTTGTTATTGTCCAAGTCAAATAATGTTATAATCTCAGGGTTATAACATTCTTTCCATTTTCCATTTTTTCCCATTTTCTTCACACTGCCCCCCGGCATGTTTTACTCCCAGCCTCTTAACCTGAAAATGAAAATCTAAAGGCACCATATGCCAGAAATGAGGTCACCTGAGCCTCTTTAAAATACTATCATACCTTGCCATGAGGTAACACCTCGGACTATTATCCAAAAACTCTGGTCATCTTTTTTTCTGCTGTATTGGACAGGTCAATGAAGGTACCCACCTCACTCTCAGCCACTGGAAAAGAAAAAAAAAAAATGCCCTCTCACAGTCTCTAGAATGTTCTATGCCACATGATCTGCCTGCCTCCAGACCACTTCCATCACAGCCAATTGGATCTAAAAGCAGCCCATTCATGGGCTAACCTTTGAGGTGATGAGGCATGAAAAATTCTATCCAAATAGGAAAGATAGTAACAAAATAAGCCTACCAGAGTGCCCGGTTGGAAACTACATTTAGAAAATACAAAGAGCAAGGCATTTGGGTGGCAGGAAGAGACTGAACAATTGCAGAGAGAAGGCATGAGTGAGCCCACAGTACTCATAAGCAGCAGCCACAGCGTCAGGAAAGCATGATCAGACAAGGAGTGAGTGGGCAACAGGAAAAGGATAAGATCTGGCAGAGCTGAAGCAGCAGGATGGCAGGGAACTGGTGACCCCTTGGTGCTAAGGAGCAGAGAGAGAAGCTAGTTCCTGGCCAGGTTTCCCTCAAAGTCGGCTGGATAGCCATTCCTGTCACACGAGCTTCCTACCATCATATGTACACCCCAAAGCAAAACAAAACAAACAAAAACCCACGAACCCCTATTACGGGAACCCAAGTGTGCATCTCTTTTTTAAATACAAAACAGCTGGACACAGATGCCTCTAAAAACTAAACCTTGACACGACTGGTGGATCTTCGCCTTCCTGCACAAAGAGGAGGTGCAAAGTGCAGAGGAGGCTGAAGTCGTAGGCAAGAGCCCTGAGGTCTGATCAAGCTCTGCTACTAATTTGCAAGGTAATCGTAAGTAAGGTGGTTTTCATTTCGAAGCCTATTATTTTAACCATAACATGGAGTTGGATGGGATGCATCCCCTTGGTAACTATTTATCGAGTGCCTCTGCTATGTGGCAAGTTCTGTGCTGGCTGATGGGGCGTAACAGTGATCTGAGCATAGTTTTTGCTCTTCAGGCTTGTGTGCCAGTTAGCAAACAGGTAAACAGATTATTATAAAGTTGCATGATGGTAGTGCTAGTTAGAGAGTTCATTTGGAGCCAGTGAGGAGGGGCATCTAATCTGGTTGGGGAAGGAGGCCTGCATACAAGTCTTCCTGAGGAAGTTGAGACCTGGAAGTAGAGTGGGCATGTTCTGGCTAGACGGGAAGAAAAGAATGGTCCGTGTGATGGTTAGTTTTATGTGTCAACTTGGTTAGACCATAGTGCCCAGTTATTTAATCAAACACTAACCTAGGTGTTGCTGTGAAGGTGTTTTAGGGAGGTGGTTCGCATCTATAATCAGTGAATTTTAAGTGAAAGAGATTACTGTCCATCAGGTGGTGGGTCTCACCCAATCAGGTGCAAGGTCTGAAAGCAAAAACTGAAGTTTCCCAGAGAGTAAATTCAAGACGAGAACATCAACCCGTGGGCTGCCAGCCTGCCACCTGCCCTGCAAATTTTGAACTTGCCACCCCCCACAGTCACAGGAGGCAATTCCTCTAAATAAATCTTTTATATCCTATTGGTTCAGTTTCTTTGGAGAACCCTGACTAATACAGTCCACAGACAGGGATAGGCACAAGCCCCTTGGCAGCAAAGCCAGAAGGATGGGTTACAGAAAGTGAGGAGGGCAGTGTGTAGAGCTTGCAAAAACTTGTAAACCCAAATAATGTTTTTAGATTACCTTCTAAGTATCAGGTGAAACCACCAAAACGTTAAGCAGAGGAGAAACATAATTAGAAATGAGAGTTGAGAAGATCACACTGGCAGCTCCACAGAAAAGAGATTTGGGGTGGAAGGCCTGGCTGACACCTTTGGTGTCTTGTCCAGTATCTTTTCCTCGCTTACCTCCTGCCAGTGGAATTATAATTTGGTCTGGTGTCCATCTCTTCAAGGTGACTCAAGAAAGTGGGGTTGGGGGCGCCTGGGTGGCACAGTCGGTTAAGCGTCCGACTTCAGCCAGGTCACGATCTCGCAGTCCGTGAGTTCGAGCCCTGCGTCGGGCTCTGCGCTGATGGCTCAGAGCCTGGAGCCTGTTTCCGATTCTGTGTCTCCCTCTCTCTCTGCCCCTCCCCCGTTCATGCTCTGTCTCTCTCTGTCCCAAAAATAAATAAACGTTGAAAAAAAAATTAAAAAAAAAAAAAAGAAAGAAAGTGGGGTTGTATTCCCAACTCCAAGGAGAAATTCTGATTGTCCCAAGTCAGTACAATGGTCTCATTCTCCTTGTCAGTCATTGGTTCCACAGTGGCATGTGAACTAGTTCTGGGCAGTGAGCTTTGATGGGAGGTCTATCATGGAAGACTTCTGGGAAAGGCATCCTCATTTGTAGAAATGCACCAGGGGGCAGTCCCTTCCTGCTTCTGGATGTGGCCATGTCTGGGTATGAAGCTGCTTACAACGGCTGCCACCATTGTTCACCCATAAGGGTAGCATCCTGAGGGTAAAGCCAACAAACTAAGCATGGATGAACTAAAATGGAAAAGAACCTGGGTCTCTGGTGACAGTAATGAGTCCCTGAGTCAACCAGCTCCCAATTTTGCCCACTTGCTGGCCTTCTCCTTTGGAAGAGAATGAATTTCTTTTAAACCGATTTGTGTTGGGATTTCTGTTTTTGCTTCCCATGATATCCTAACTAGTTTGGGGACTAGAGTAGAAATAAGAGTCTAGTTAAGAGACTGTTGGAATGGTCAAGGCAGAGATGATGACGGTTTGGACCATGGTGGTAGTGATGAAGAGAAAGAGAAGTTAATGATTCAGGAGATATTTCGGAAGTAGAATCAATAGGGTGAAGGGTGGATGGATGGAAGGGTGGATAGATTAAATCATTAGGAAAGTTCTTTCCATGTTGACAATGACTGTCTTAGTCCATCTGGGCTGCTGTAATAGAAATATCATATGTGGGTGGCTTATAAACACTATAAATTTATTTCTACACTTCAGGAGCCTGGGAAGTCCAATTAGTGGCACCAGAAGGTTTGGTGTGTGGTGAAAGCCCACTTCCTGATTCACAGGCAGACATCTTTTTGCTGTGTCCCCACATGGTGGAAAGGGGCATGGGAGCTCTCCAGGGATCTTTTCTGTAAGGATACTAAATCCCTTAGTGAGGGTTCCACCCTCATGACCTAATCACCTCTCAAAGGCCACACCTCCAAATACCATCGCATTAAGGATTAGATACCAACATAATGAATTTTGGCCAAGCACATTTAGTCTCTACTAATTTCTTTTCTTTTTTTTTAATGTTTATTTATTTTTCAGAGACAGAGCATGAGCGGGAGAGGGGCAGACAGAGAGAGGGAGACACGGAATCAAAAGCAGGCTCCAGGCTCTGAGCTGTCAGCACAGAGCCTGACGTGGGGCTCGAACTCACAAGCTGTGAGATCATGACATGAGTGGAAGCCGGACGCTTAACCAACTGAGCCACCCAGGCGTCCCTCTGCTAATTTCTTAACCGCTTAATATGTCATTTGAAAATTTCTTGCCAACCAGGAATGATTGCAGTTGTACTTCTGAGGTTCTTTTGTATCTAATTCATTGGCCAACAATACTAACTCTGAGACACAAGTTAAAAATAATATCAGCAGGTGTCTGGGTGGCTCAGCCTTTAAGCATCTGACTTCGGCTCAGGTCATAATCTCATGGTTGGTGAGTTTGAGTCCCATATCGGGTGAGCTCAAGCCCCACTTTGGGTGAGCCCCACTTCTCTCTCTCTCTCTCTCTCTTTCTCACCCTCTCTCTCTCTCCGCCCCTCTTGGGGTTTTCCCTCTCTCTCTCTCTCTCTCTGCCCCTGACTCACTTGTATGCTCTCTCTCTCTCTCTCTCAAAAAACAAAAAAAAATAGTATCAGCATGTTAAGTGTGTTTGTTAATCTATATCAGCATCCAAAAGTCTAACTGGGAGCAGAAATTAATGCACAGCCACTCTCAAGGGTTTCCTCAAAGCCAAGAATGACCATTTCCAACCGCCAGAACTTTCTTGAACAAATCAACTTTTCCTTTATTCTGAGACCAGCTTAATGAGAAAGCCTAGCAGAGGAGCAACCTCTAGAAGGGGGGTGGCTGGAGGTCATTTAGTATAGCTGGGGCATCTTCGTGGATGGCTCGGACCAGTGTGGATATGGTTACAAGCATGTGCATCCTGTCCCCTCCTCAGCCTTTGGTTGCACCTGGATCCTGACAGGTGGGCCTATCACACACTCAGTGTGGAGGGGACTGTGTGAGGTAGCTCAGAGCACATTCGAGATGTCCCGAAAAATTAATGGAACCCCATTCGGCTGTGGTTGTTTCATAGGCAGATTTTCTGGCAGGTTTCCTTCAACAAAGACCTTTCATTGTGAAGTTTGCAATCATGGCCTTTTCATCCAAGGGAAAGCATAAATCTGGTCACGTACAGGATGCAGTTCTGCTTTTGCTCACTGTCTCTTTTGTGACTACTTGCTAGGTTTGGTCAGTGGTTTCCTTTTTTGTAACACTGTGCTAATACACATACCAAGGCTTTGATGGGGGGGATCTTCCATCTGATAATAACAGGTGCAAATTACTGTGATGGGGTTTTATAGTGAGTTGAATAGCTCCCCTCGACACTCTACCCCCCAAAAAATTCATGTCCACTCAAAATCTCAGAATGTGACCTCATTTGGAAATAGAGTCTTTGCAGATATAATTACTTAAGATGAGGTCATACTGGATTAGGCTCGACCTTAAATCTAATGACCGGTATTCTTAAAAGAAGAGGCAAAGAAACACAGAGATGTACAGAGAGAAGGCTAGGTGGCTTTGGAGCAGAGATTGGAGTAATGGGTCTACAAGGCAAGGATGCTGGGAGCTCCTGGAAGCGGGAAGAGGCACAGAAGAGCCTTTGGAGGGAGCGTGGCCCTGCTGACACCTTGAGTTCCAATCTCTGGACCCCAGAACTATTGGAGAATAAGTTTCCATTGTTTAAACCAGCCAGTTTGGGTTAATGTGTTAGGGCAGCCCCAGGAAATGAACACAGGCTTCAAAGGCTCAGCCCCAGGCTCTCTGCGGGCCTCACCTGTCCCCATTTCTTTTTCTCTGCTCAGGCCTTAAGGATTTGTCAGTTTTCCTTTTCTTTCAGCACCTGTGGTCACTCACTCACCTGCTCTCCACCAAGCCCAGCAGAAAGGGTACCCTGTTTCCCCAGCTTGCCATTTTCTTGCCGACAAGCCCAGAGCCCTCTCCTTATTGTCTTTGTTTTGTTTTGTTTTTTATTCTTTACTGCAGACAAACAGGCAACCACACAAATAAGAATCCTGGGGAAATTACAAAGTTTATAAAACTTGTTAAACCACAGTCCTGCTCCCGAGGTTCCTGGATTTAACTAGCCTCTGCAATTAAGTTGGCATTTAGGGAATTTAGCTATCTCTTAAAATGAAAAACAAAATTTGAATTGTATACGTCTATACAGTTCTAAAATGTTTTACATTTTTTTCCTAAAGTAAGCTACACAAACTGGAAGTACCAATCAATGCATTTTATTTAAGTACATACATTTCTCGCCACCACCTCAGCCGTGCATCCCGTGAACCCATCCCCATCTGTATCCCAAACCAGGATTCTGGAAGAGAAAATCTGACAACTCTTTTCTTAACTCCCTTCTGAGATAGTCCCTGAGGAACTAGGCTTCTGTCCGTTTTGTTCATTCTAGAGCACGGAGCTGACCAACCTTCTCCTTCTCTTGCTGAGATGTATCCTTCCCTTCAGAAGCACCTCCTCTCATTTGGCAGCTGTGATCATCACTGAAAAGGCCATAATGGCCCTTGCCTGACATCTGGGAACTTGGATTTGGGGAGAGTTCCCACCGTTCCTGGTAAGAGCGATTCACTGGGCCCAAACTGCTTGTGCAAACAATATGGTGTATGCTGGCTACCTGCCTTGCTTCTATGGGGGTCTGGAACTTTGGTAGATGCAAGGCAGAGGGTGCCCACATGACTGGCCCCAATAAAAATCCCGGGCACTGAGTCTCTAATGAGGTTCCCTTGTAGACAGTCTTTCAGTGTTGTCATGGCTTCTAGTTTGGAGGAGGTGTGAGTTTCCTATGTGATTCCACTGGGAGAGAGCTCTTGGAGGTGAGTGCCTGGTTTCCTCTGTACTTCATCCCATGGGCTTTTCCCTTTGCTGATTCTGCTTTGTATCCTTTCATGATAATCTGTCATAGACACGAATATGGCTATATACTGAGCCCTGTGAGTCGTCAAAATGAATCTAGCGAATCTAGTGAATCGTCGCCCTAGTGAATCTTCAAAACTAGGGACCCCCAACACAGATTGTCTTGATGATATTTGGAGAGCAAATATCAATGCTACCAAAGAGAACTTAGGGGTTGATGGCTTCTACGACAAAATTCATTGACATAATTCTTTTAAATATAATTTTACTCATTCATTCATTGGTTCATGAACTATAAAACTTCTGTCAAGCACACACTAGGTTCTAGTCACTCTTCTACCAGAAGAGGGAGAGAGAGAGAACTACAGAGAAGGGAACAATGTATCTCTCCTTGCAAGGGGCTCACATTTTCATGGCACCTTCGAATAGGGAAAAAAAATTAAACTTCGGTGGGAGAGGGTTTCATCAGAGGTCAGAGCAAGGATTTGTGGAAGACACAAGGCAGAGACATTATGATCTCTGCTTAGGAAACTGGGGACAGTATTCCAAAGGAATTGATATTAAACTGCTGAAGAAGAGAGTAAGGATATCCTGACAGCAAGGATAGATATGGAGACATGAAATAACTGATTCTAGAAATAGAGAGAAGTTCAGGATGGCTGTAGCTGAAATAAGGCAAAACATAAGGCTTATGTTAGAGGTTAGAACCTACTCTTCGGGAGAAATTACATGCCACAGTAAATTTTTAGGTTTGTTTTTGTTTTTGTGTTTTGGTGACCAATGGGGTAACATTAGAAGTTAATGACAGTGATCAGAATTGTGATTCTGAAAGAACTTTCCACTGCTTTCCTACGTGAAGAGAAGTTAGGAGTGGCTTAAGAAGATGAACTCAGACCACCAGTATTCAATGCTAACTCTGCCACTTTTTTCTGGGTAATCTGAGACAGATTACTTAATCTTTATATGCCTTAGTTTTCCCATGAGTAAAGGGATAATAAGAACTCCTGTCTCAATAAGTTGCTGTGGAGGTGAATATGCTAATAAACTCAAAGTGCATGCAACAGCAGTCTGGCTTTCAGTGGCCTGTAGCCCTGATTAACACTGCATTAAAGCAGCATTTTACTTGTACTTAAGTTTGTGAGAACAGATTCTGCTTACAGCAAGATCCAGTATCAGTATAAGATAAGTTTTGGGAATGATAGGAAACTGGGAGTTATTTTTTAAAACATATCTGTATTCAAATCACAACCTATACAAGTAAATATTGAAGTGGAGTAGAATACAGATTGAAGGGGTCATCTAGAGGATCTCTGGGTTTTCTCAAGGTAATAATAGATTCCCTATGAAGCAAAAGTCCACTGGAGCTAGGTTAACAAAGCCAAAACAGATTATCAGCCTAGTGGCAGTTATCAGATTTACTCAAAGACAAGTGTCCTCTGTTTTCTGTGTTTACTGATTGCATAGCAGTTGAACCACAACCTTTAAAATCACATCTAATTAAAACTTTCACCTTAGTCAAGTAGTTCTTGGTTGTTTTTTTTCCCATTGCTATGAGGGCCTTATGATACACTAAATCATTTTTGATGTAATTTTTTGGTTAAAAAAAAAATCAGTGTGAAAAGGTATACAGCCATAGAAGTTCCAAAATTTCCATATAGAAAGAATTCAGTGGCAAGCATGTATTTGGAACATTCTCCAAGCTAGCCTCATAGCTATCGCTATCATCCTCAATTCCATTAAGACTCTCCTTGAGTCTTTGACTGTTGAGCTTGTTTTTTGTGGCTGTTGGCGTTCCTCGACTTCCTTTGCTTGTGGCCACATCCCTCCAATCTGTGCGTCTTCACATCTGCCCCCGTGTGTCTTCTCTTCTCTCTCAAACCTCCCTCTGCCTTTCTTTTATAATACACTTGTCACTGGATTTAGAGCCAACCAAGATAATCTGGGATGATCTCATCCCAACATTCTTAACTTAATCACATTTGCAAAGACCCTTTTTCCAAATAAAACAATATCCACAGGTTCTAGGAATTTGACATGGACGTATCTTTTGTGCCACCATTCAACCCACTACCTAACGTAAAATAGCACCTACCCAGTCACACCACCATCATTCTGTATTTCCCATCCTGCAGTGTCCCTTTTCATAGCATTTGTTATCATTTTACATGCTAAGATCCTCTTCCTTACTTAGCGTGTGTCTCCCCCATGGGAATGGGAGCTTCTTGAGAACAGACACATGTTCACTCCTCGGTCTCCAGCAAGAGGATAGCACCTGTCACCAAGCTGGCTTCCCTGCCAGGATTGCTCTTTTCCCCATTCTTCTCACAAACAACACTGGCGGTGCGGAGCCGGCTTGGCAGTCTGTCTTTCCTTCTCTCTGCCCCTCCCCTGCTCTGTCTCTCTCTCTCTCTCTCTGAAAAATAAACAAATAAACATAAATGAATGAATGAATGAATAAATAAATAAATAAATAAATAAATAAATAAATAAATGTCATCCGCCCTGAGGGCCTCCTCTGTCATCTATCAGCCCAACAAAAGGCCACAGCTGGATTGCTGAAAGAAATGTCAGAAATTTCAGATGAGATTTTACTCCAGTCGAGTCTCTTCCCTACTCCTGTATTCTCTTTCTTAACCCCCTTTCCTGATCTCTGCCCCTCTTACATGCCCTCATAGCAGCCTGTGCTTCCTCCACACAGCATTTAGCATACTGTTTTTGTAAATTGCCTATTTGTCTGTAAGTTCCATCTGATCATAATCTCCGCGAGGGCAAGAACCTTGAGCTCTTTGCAGAGTTCTGTGCATTGTTCTACCAAATTAGAGAACCCAAGGGAGTCATGAGACCCCCTCGAATTTGTAGACAGTCGGTCATAAATGCAGGTAGTCTGGGGACCCCCGAAATATGGCTGGCATCTGAAGTGATCGCAGTTTTATGGAGGACTGACCCCTTAACTTGTGGAATCTGTGCTAACTCTAGATGGTTAGTGCCAGAATTGAACTGTACTATACCACTTGGTGTAGGAATATCTGTCCTGAATCATCCAAAGGCTCCTTGCTTCCGGGTGCATAAAACTTCAGGCTCCCAACAAAGACTGGATTTCAAATACAGGTTTTGGAAAACTCTCCATATACAAAGGCCCCATAAAATAGCAGCAGTGCATTCTCTATTTTCTTATTAAAGGAGCATTATTTTCAAAGAGATGACAACATTAGACATGGTGCACTTAGGCCTGCGTTAGGATGTTCTAAATACATAGGTATTGTAGAATGAGATTGTGGGAGTGGTGACAAGTTTCATTTAAAGATCTTGCCTCTTATAAACCCTGACTACTATAAAAAAAAAAAAAATGCACTCCTAAGGGAATAGTCCATGGGAACAACGTGAAAACTGAGATGTTGAGGGTGCTTGGCTGACTTGGTTGGTGGAGCATGCGACTCTTCACCTCGGGTTTGTGAATTCAATACCTGTGGTGGGCATGGAGTTTACTTGAAATTAAAAAAAAAGAATTAAAAAAAAATTTTAGAGACACTGAGATGTTGACACAGGGCATATTTTGTCATGTTTTTGTAAATGTTTAAGTCTGCTTTGACTGACTGATTTGATAACGAAGACTGTCTTTACCAAGTACCTTTTAAGTTAGATGTTTTATGTACATGGAATGAGTCAAACCTATAGTTCCAAGGTTTTGATGAGATACAAGAGTTTTAGCAAATAATATCATATTGGGAAAGCTCTATAGAAATGTTAATATTTTTACTTTCTCATTTCTGAGTTAAAAATAAGGTGCTTTGAAATGAAAAGATTACACTACCATTATTAATAATTGGAAAAGTCTTTTTAAATTTTATATTATTTTGGAGAGAGTGAGAGAGAGTGCATGAGCAGGGGAGGGGGCAGAGGGAGAGAGAACCTTAAGTAGGATCCATGCTCCCCAGGGGCTTGGGGCTTGATCCCACGACCCTAGGATTATCACCTGAGCTGAAATCAAGAGTCAGATGCTCAGCCAACTGAGCCACCCAGGCGCCCCTGGATAAGTCTTTTAAAAGCCTTTTTGATATACTTCCCAGAAACTGAGAAAGTGAAAAACTCAAAGGAGGACCTGAATGAGGTAACTGATGATTGATCATAAAAATAATTTGGGGTAATGAAATAAAATATTCTGTGATGTTTAGCATATATTTTGAAAGAAGATCACAGATTTGAGTGACATTGCTATTATAAAATGTTTCCCATGTTCATCTATTTATTTGAACAGATTTTCTCAATGTTTATGCCTATAAAAACTAAAACTACAAATAGAACTGATGTGGAACCCTGCCTTATCTAATAATAAGTAATATTCCTATGCTAACATGTAAACTACTGACAAAAATATTCATTTTTGAATACATTTTGAATACACTAAAGGATACATTTCCAAAAAAAAATAGGTCAGAGGAAGTTATATCAGACTAATCCTTTATAGATAAAAATGATAAACTTTGGGGAAACTATAAAAACAATTATTGGGGTGCCTGGGTGGCTCAGTAGGTTGAGTGTCCACCTTTGGCTCAGGTCATGATCTTGTGGTTCGTGAGTTTGAGCCCTGCATCAGGCTCTGTGCTGACAGCTCAGAGCCTGGAGCCTGCTTCATTCAGATTCTGTGTCTCCCTCTCTCTCTGCCTCTCCCCCACTCACGCTCTGTCTGTCTCTCTCTCTCTCTCTCAAAAATAAATAAAGGTTTAAAAAAAATTTAATAAAAAAATTTTTTTGAGGATACTGGAAAGCAACCAAAAGCAGTTAGGCAGTGATTGAAGGGATGGCCACTCTTCAAAGAATTGAAATATAACAAGTGTGATTTATGCTTATACATCTTTTCATGTGAAATCACTGCTTAGTCTGTACTGTGAAAGTACAGTACAGTACAGTGGGAACTCAATCAGAAAGCCACAGTCTTAATAGCTTAAGAATGGAGTCTGGGGCTCCCAAGATAGCTGAACATTGAGGACAGAAATCCTGAAAAGGAAGGAATAACAGAGGGAGAAGTCTCCAAAATCTACACATATACCCCACCTGAAAAATTGGTTGATTCTTAAACTCTGAGTGCATAAGGGAGACTCCATGGAGCCCAGCAAAAAGCAGCATCAGGATTGTTGAAAGAAATGATCAGAATTTTCAGGTGGAATTTGACTCTAGTTTAGTTAACTACATACCAGAACATATCAACACTCATCAGAGGAAGATAATTGAATCTACAGTATACAATGTGATGATACAATATATCATCCACAATATACAACATCCATAAAAAGGTAACATATATGCAAGAAATGGGAAATGGGAAAGAAATGGGAAAGTTTGACTCATAGTCAAGAAAAAAAGTAATCAATAGAAACTGACTCTAAGATAACTCAGATACAAGAATTAGCAAAGACTTAACACCTATACATATAGTCAAGGACTTAAAAATATATATGCCGTAGTGAATTAACAGATGAAAAATGTTAGCAGATATATAGACACTCTTAAAAAAAAAAAAGAACCAAATGGAAATTCTAGAACTGAAAAGTACAAAATTTGAAATATGCCCATTGAGTAGGTTTAATTGCTAATTAGAATGGCTGAAGGGTTGGTGAATTTAAAAACAGGTAATGTGGGGCGCCTGGGTGGCGCAGTCGGTTAAGTGTCCGACTTCAGCCAGGTCACGATCTCGCGGTCCGTGAGTTCGAGCCCCGCGTCGGGCTCTGGGCTGATGGCTCGGAGCCTGGAGCCTGTTTCCGATTCTGTGTCTCCCTCTCTCTCTCTGCCCCTCCCCTGTTCATGCTCTGTCTCTCTCTGTCCCAAAAATAAATAAACGTTGAAAAAAAAATTTTTTGTAAAAACAGGTAATGAGAAATTATACTATCTGAAAAACAGAGCTAAAAACTGTTGGGGCACCTGGGTGGCTCACTGGGTTAAGCATCCAACTCCTGATTTCAGCTCAGGTCATGATCTCACATTCCATGGCTTTGAGCCCTGCATCAGACTCCATGCTGACAGTATAGAGCCTTCTTGGGATTCTCTGCCTCTCCCTCTCTGCCCCTCCTTCACTCATGCTTTTTCTCTCTGCCTCAAAATAAAAACAAGAAACAATTTTTAAAAAACTATCGAAAAAAATTAACAGAGCCCTAATGTTAGGACAATATCAAAGAGTCTAACATATCTATATATATAATAGGTATCCCAGAATGGCATAGAAAAAAAAGCTTGAACAAATAATGGCTGATATTTTTCCAATTTTTCTGGAATACATAAATTTACAGGTCTGAGCAACCTAAGCAAAACTCAAGCAGGATATAGATAAAGAAATTCATATCAAGAGCATCATGGTCAAGCTATTGAAAAGCAAGGATTAAGAAAAAATCTTAAAGGCAGCTAGAAAAAAATAACCTAGTGCAAGCTGGCTGGGTGTGTGGAAGGACATAATTCAGATAAAATGAAGGGTAGAGGACAATGAAATTACTCTTGATTTTGGCTCAGGTCATGATCCCAGGGTTGTGGGATAGAGCCCTGCCTGGGGCTGCACACTGGGCATGGACCTACTTGGGATTCTCTCTCTCTCTCTCTCTCTCTCTCTCTCTCTCTCTCTCTCTCAAATAAAACTTAAAAATGAAGGAGGAATAAAGATAACTTCAGATCAATGAAAATTTAGAATTTATCACCAACGGATTTACTTTACCAGAAGTCCTTTAAAAAATTCGTCAGAGGGAAGGTAAATTATACTCGTCGGAAACTCAGATCTTCAGGAAGGAAGGAAGAACACTGGAAATGGTAAATACGTGGGCAAATATAAAAGATAATACATTCTTTTCTTAATTTCTTTATAAGACATGTAATTGTTTAAGACAAAACTTATTCACTATATTTAAATATATGTGGGTCTAATATATGTGACAACAATAACATAAAGGATGGGGGATAAATAGAATGACCCTTTTGCAAGGTTCTTATATTTTACATCAAGTGCTACAATATAAGTTTTATGTGCACTGAGATAATTTAAGGATGCATACAGTAAGTGCTAGAATAAACACTCAAAATTAATGTAAAGAGGCTTACCAGGTCAATAGAGGAACTAAGATGAAATATGAAGAAATATGATTAACCCAAAAGAAAGCAAGAAAAGAAGAACAGAGGAACAAAAATTATGAAAAAAATAAAATACAAATTGCAAATGACAGTAAACGAAATCCAAACACATTAATATTACATTAAATGTAAGTAAACTAAAAACACCAATTGAAAGGCAGACATTATCAGACTAAATGTAAATAATAAAACCAAGAACCAACTATAAGTTATTTACAGGAGATATATACTTATTTACAAACATGCGTACGTAAAGACACAAATATATTGAAAAGAAAAGGATGGAAAAAGATTTACCAGGCAAACAGTAAGCCTAAGAAAAGTGGAGTGATTTTATTACTGTCAGACAATATAGGCTTCAAGGTAGGAGTATTACAAGGGATGGAAAGGGCCAAATCATCAGGAAGAAATAAAAACCTAACTGAAGACATAAAAAAACCTGTGTCTACACCTAATGCCACAATTTCAAAACTATATAAAGCAGGGGCGCCTGGGTGGCTCAGTCAGTTAAGCATTTGACTTTGGCTTGGGTCATGATCTCATGGTTCATGAGTTTAAGCCCCGCTTTAGGCTCTGTGCTCTCAGCACAGAGCCCACTCTGGATCTTCTATCCCTTCACTCTCTCTTCCCCTCCCCTGTTTATGGTCTCTCATTAAATATATATATATATTTAATGTGTATATATATGTATGTACATATATATATATGTGTATAAAGCAAAACCTCACCAAACTAAAAGAAGAAATAGACAAATCTACAATCATAGTTAGATTGTAACCCTCATCTCAGTGAGTGATAGAGTAACTATATTTAAAATCCATAAGGATAGGGGCGCCTGGGTGGCGCAGTCGGTTAAGCGTCCGACTTCAGCCAGGTCACGATCTCGCGCTCCGTGAGTTCGAGCCCCGCGTCGGGATCTGGGCTGATGGCTCAGAGCCTGGAGCCTGTTTCCGATTCTGTGTCTCCCTCTCTCTCTGCCCCTCCCCCGTTCATGCTCTGTATCTCTCTGTCCCAAAAATAAATAAACGTTGAAAAAAAAAAATTAAAAAAAAAAATAAAATCCATAAGGATATAGTTGATGCAAATAACACTATAAATACTGAATTGATATAGAAACAGTTGATAGTTATAGAACCACTCAACTGCAGAATACACAGTCTTTTTATTGATTGATCTCTGTACTATTTTATTTTATTTTCATTTTATTTTATTTATTTTATTTTATTTACATCCAAATTAGCATATAGTGCAACAATGATTTCAGGAGTAGATTCCTTAATGCCCCTCACCCATTTAGCCCATCCCCCTTCCCACAACCCCTCCAGTAACCCTCTGTTCTCCATATTTATGAGTCTCTTCTGTTTTGTCCCCCTTCCTGTCTTTATATATTTTTTTGTTTCCTGTCCCTTATGTTCATCTGTTTTGTCTCTTAAAGTCCTCATATGAGTGAAGTCCTATGATTTTTGTCTTTCTCTGACTAATTTCACTTAGCAGAATACCCTCCAGTTCCGTCCACATAGTTGCAAATGGCAAGATTTCATTCTTTTTGATTGCCAAGTAATACTCCATTGTATATATATATACCACATCATCTTTATCCATTCATCCATCGATGGACATTTGGGCTCTTTCCATACTCTGGCTATTGTTGATAGTGCTGCTATAAACATGGGGGTGCATGTGTCCCTTCAAAATAGTACACCTGCATCCCTGGATAAATGCCTAGTAGTGCAATTGCTGGGTCGTAGGGTAGTTCTATTTTTAGTTTTTTGAGGAACCTCCATACTGTTTTCCAGAGTGGCTACACCAGCTTGCATTCCCAAGAATACACATTCTTTTTAAAGAGCACATAGAATGTTCACTAAGGTAGATAATATGCTGAGCTATGAAATAAGTCTCAACAAACTTCAAAAAAGGTTGAAATCTTAGTGTATCTTCTCTGACCACAGCACAATTAAATTAGAAACCAATTAATGATTTCTAGGAAAACCCCTAAATACTTGGAAATTACACACACACTTCAAAGCAGTCAAAAAGAAACCATACAGGAAATAAAATGAATTTTGAAATGAATGAAAATGAAAGCACAACATAGCAAAAATTGTGGATGCAGATAAAGCAGTGCATAGAGGGAAAGGCATAGCTTTAAAACACTTATATTTTAAAAAATTAGAGAGGTCCAAAATCAATAATACACTCTTCTACTCTACCCAACTTGAAAAAGAAGAGGAAATCAAATCCCAATTAAGTAGCAAGAAGGAAATAATAAGCACAAATATCAGTGAACTAGAAAACAGAAAATCAGTGGAACCAAAAAATGGCTTTTTGAAAAGATTCTTAAAAATGATAAGCTTCTAGCTAAATTAGTCATAATAAAAAGAGACAAAATACAACCAATATCCAAAATGTCTTAACAAAGAACAAGGTCCTTGCTCTCATGGGCTTGTAGTGGGAGTAACAAAAGTTAGTCACAGAAATAATGATGGTGGTAAACTCTTTGAGAAAATTCTGCGGTGGAGGAGAGGCTGATTGGGGTTCCGGGGGTGGGGGTGGGGGGGCTCCTAGGCGGAGGTAAATGAACGCCAACCGCTCCAAGGCACCCACCCCACTTCACATCTTCCGGCGCTGGCAGCGGCAGGTGGCGGCCCCGCCCCGCGCCCCGCCTACCTCCGCCCCCGCCCTTCTGCGCAGGCGCAGGGTTGGCCCGACGTGGGGCGCGGCTGGCGGCTGCGCGGGGACAACCGCCAGGCCCGCGCGGAGCGGGGCCGCGAGTTTGTGAGGTGACCTCGCCCCGACCCAGCGGCTCCGGTCCCCCGCGATGTCGAGACCAGAGCCGGGCAGCTCGCCTCTCTGAGCTGGTCCCAGCGCGGACGGCACGGAGGGAGGCCATGGCGGAGTCCTCCGAGCCCGGGCTGCGGGCGTCAGCCGGCGGCGGGAGCTTGGAGGAGGAGGACGACGAGGAGCGGGAGCCGCTGCTGCCGCGGTTCGCCTGGGCCCAGCCGCCTAAGGGCGCCCCCGGGAGCGCCGTCAGGCTCGTGGAGGCTGCCGGCGAGGAGGGCGCGGCCTCCCCTCGCGAGGCTGGAGACGCGGAACTGCTGCTCCCGTCCCGGGACGCGCCCAGCCGCTCCTCCTGGGGCGTGGGGGTCCTCCGGGGCTCGCCCACCCACCCGAACCGGAAACCGCCCCTGGGTGCAGGTGCGACTCGGCCCCAGTCTCCACCCCGCGGTCCTCCCTGCGCGCGCGTCGCCGCCCAGCCCCTCCCGGGGTCCCACCTCTGTCCCACACCAGCCCTTGCCTGGTAGGAGAGGCAGTTAGCCGGGCATCCCTCCCATGCGGAGCACAGACCCGCGCCGGTCGAAGCTTAGACACCTTCCCTTTCTCTCTGCACCTTTTCCAGGGGCCTTAGGCCACCTCACTTAAGGCCCGAGGTTGTCGTTAAACTCTGACCCTTGAGGCCTCTCCTAAGAGTAAGCCTCAACTTTTGCAATCAGACACTGAAAACAAAACAAAACAAAAAAACCCAAACTTAGCATGGTAACATGACGTAAGTCGTTTTCTCAAGTTTGGACTGGAGTTTTGGAATAAGAAGCCTGAACTATCAGGAAAGTTCCCGGAGTTGTGAATTTGCAAGGCAGATGGATGACGGCAGAGAGCCTGAGAGCAAGAATATCTAGTTGCCACTGGGACACGTTTCAAAACTTCTTGCAGTTAATGTTATTGTGACGTTAGCCAGAGGGGGCAGAGGCAGTTGAATTTCTCCAGCTGCCATCTCGTGCGCAAAGTTTTCTTTCAGGAACCATTTGTATTCTTGTGCTTTAAGAAGGGGGCGGGGACTTTTTCACTATCGAATGGACTGGTAGCCTCGGGTGGAAACGAGGATAATTGATAGGATGTTGAAAATTAATAAAGGGTAAGCATGCTATTGCAGGCATGGATATTTGTCGATGAAGGATTTTTTGGCAGGTCGAGTCGAGTTAGCCTAATCTGATAGTAAAACAGAGTGGGCTTGCATGAATCGTAGCTGGAGATGAGACGGGCTAGTTTGTAAAATTCGGATAACACCTATTTGTCGGTGGTTAGGATGGTTTAAGTGAGATGGTGTGTGCACTGTGCCTGTAGAACTCCCCGGGTGACGGCTTGAAGAAAAGCCACAGAAATTGTATTTGTCATTACTCCTGCTTAGTCTTTCTGGAGTCTTCAGATTTTACATGTCCTGCTGTCAGTACACTAATGGGCCTCCCACAGTTTAAGAAAGTTTGGATGGAATAGGTTATTCAAGTCGTAGTTGAACTGAACATTCAGACACTCTCAAGCAGATACATCGGAGAGGCCTCGGAGAAGCAGACGATTTCCTGTTCAGGTGTTTCATGAATAAAGCTTTAGCAGACTGGTCTGACATGCAGGTCTGTTGCCGCTGTGTTAGCTAACAGGTGCATTGACAGGACAACGTTGAACAGAACAAATGTGATGATCACAAATGGACCCACATTCCCCCAGCTGTGTAATGTGTTTCTGTATTACCTAGAATCCCTTCTGTGAACTAACTAAGATCTGTGTGGCTAGCTTCCTTTTTGCTGCCTTAAATTTACCTGTGTAGCTAGATTTTAAAAGAGCCTGAATCCTTGAGTGAGAGGGAGAGAGAGGGAGTCACAAGCAGGCTCTGTACTGCCAGCACAGAGCCCTGTGTGGGGTCTAGTCTCAGGACCATGAGATCATGACCTGAGTTAGATGCTTACCTGACTGAGCCACCCGGGTGCCCCGGAAAGTGAGATCTTGTAAACAAATAGTATTAAGGCTAGAAAAAGTAACTGGGATAGAATATGGTACTCAGAATACAAATGGATTACTAAAGAGAATTCCTACGTTCCAAAATGGTAATAATTTATTTGTATCACGGTTTACAGTTTGCGGAGATCTCTCTCTGTGTAGTTCATTAATTCTTACAGCAGCACGGCAAGTTAGTTGTTATTCCTTGTTGTGAGAATTGAAAATGAATAAAACTGTAGTGACTAGTACATAGAAGTTCAGAGGTAAGCCAAAGGCAAGTATACAGGAAGTGGTAAAGCCAGACTGAGCCTAGCCCTTCTTTTTGTGTCCTGCACTTTTTCCATTTTGCTGTAGATCCCAAGTATTGTAAAATAGTTGTTACTTTTGGTGATTTATTAATGGAGGTCTTGTTTTTAATGGATTTAAAAATAGTTTTGAATTTCAATAAGTATTTGAACATTTCAAACCAGTCTCCTAAAAAGTTTATGATTGAGTAATGTAACTAGATTTTTAAGTTATTTATTTTGAGAGAGAGAGCATGCAAGTCAGTGAGGGGCAGAGAGAGAGAGATAGAGACAGAGACAGAGAAGTGGGGCTCACCCAGGGCTCATGTTTTACCCAAAGCAGGGCTTGAGCTCACCCAGTGTGGGACTCGAACTCAAACTGTGAGATAATGACCTGAGCCAAAGTCAGAAGCTCAACGACTGAGCCGCCCAGGCGAGTTCCATTAACTTCCTTTGTCCTTTAGCATCCATTTTCCATGAAGCCACCTCACTAGTTCTAAGAAATTCTTGCCTTTAGATGAATATTAACATCATTTATCTTACGCTCAATGCATGAGCCTTTCTGCTTAACTATTTTGTCTATGTAAATAGGAGCTTTACGTGGAAGAGTATCTGTTACCTTTACTTGAGCAAGACATTGACAGTCTGGAACCAGCATAAACATAGTATTGTTGGGTCAGTGTCAAAGTAGAAAGATTAGTGGCATTCATTCCTTAGTTGTCATTTTAATCAGTGAGTTGGAGAGTCATAAAGATGATAATACCTAGGTAACAGTATATGAAGGGCATAGTTCTGTGCCCTTCACTTATATTAATATATAACTAACCCCATGAAGTGAGTTTTATTTTTTATTCTCATTTTAAGGAAGCACAGAGAGGTGAAGTGACTTTTCCAGGATCCCAGTTAACACAAACCAGGAGCACTTACCAGTTTCGTTGGAGAGCCTACAAGTAGAGAGTGGTGTTAGAATATACTAGGAACTGCCAAAGTCAACGGAAGTGTGTATTTAAAAGCCTTTTAATGATTCATGGTGGCTTATAAATGTATGAACAAAATAGCATCATTTA
Organism: Herpailurus yagouaroundi; assembly: GCF_014898765.1. Lineage (NCBI taxonomy): Eukaryota > Metazoa > Chordata > Mammalia > Carnivora > Felidae > Herpailurus > Herpailurus yagouaroundi. Next base: position 148,415,531 of record NW_024412376.1, on the reverse strand, counting down.
AAAATAAGGAAGAAAGACGAGGGTGGGAACTGAGGTAATGAAATAAATAAGGTGGAGGCCACATAGTACACAGCATGCACAGGAGATGCTTGCTGCAGGCAGCCCACAAATCTGATGTTTAAGGTTACAGAAAGAAGCACAACGTGCCCATAAAGTTAAAGTAGCTATTGGAATCTAAACTGACCTGACAAAGGGTAACCTGTCGTGTATCTTTTGGAGAAGAGACTATGTACTGAATAGTATCTTTGTAATAAAAGTGATGAATTTCATAGGAGTATTTCTCATAACCTCCCATTTTAATAAAGGAATTCTAATGGACGGTGCTCTCAGTATTGCCAGATCCAGATCCTAGACACTGATAATCTGGCTGAATTTAGAGGACAATATTAGAAGAGTAGATGTCCTATGCGTCTTGACAGTTATCCATAACTGAGCTATTGAAAGATGGTGAGCAGCTACCTCTCACTGTCAAGCGGTTATTGCTCAACCAGTAATTAGAAGACGCTTATTCTTTGTTTTCCGTTTATTGCTGAGATGCATCATTCTCAAATGCTTGAGTGCCTGCTGTGTGCCAGTGAAAGTTGAGGCCTTGGGACACAGTGGTGACCGGATAGCAAATGGATGTCCAGTCACCAGCCTTGTCCCACAGAGCTTTATAGTAATGGAGGGAATGGTCAATTAAAACAGTTCCCACAGCTGATCTATTTGGGTGGGGAGAACTGAGGATTCCATTGAGCTGTGCCCTGGATTTAGGGGCCTGGGAACACTTAGCAGAGGAAGGAGCATCCAACTCGAGGCCTGAAGGATGACGGGCACTTGAACCTCCGAGGCAGTGTTCAGATCACCAGACTGGTGAGCTAATGACTTTTCTCTTTAGAAAATTCTGGTCAGTGGGTAAGATACAACCCAACCCTCAAGTGAGGAGGGGCTTGTTTTGATACGTTGCCACATGTCCTTATATGAAAGGTTTATAAAATGGATTCCCTTAATTCCATTTTCAATTCTGCTTCCTAAAGGACCAGTGATAAGGCTTACATGTGGTTAAGGGCAGAGTTTGTTAATAAATAATTTTCAGGCTTATTGAGGGCCTACTATGTACCAGGCACTGTTTTAAGCACTTGGAATATATCAGCAAAACAAAAATGTCTGCCCTTCTTGGATTTGGATCATTTTGTTACAGTGTTACAAGTGATCAGATGGAGTTGAAGGATCAATAAGAATTAGCCTGGGAAGGAAGCTTGGAACATACTGGGGAACAGCATTGGCAAATGTTGAGAGTGTATGCTGGATATCTGGTGAAAGTGAGGAGCTCAAACAGGACCAGAGCTGGACTAGAAGGTCACCACTTCTTAGAGGAGACCCGAAGGGAATACACAGAGGTGGAATTGAGATTTTCCTCAGAAAATTCTTTGATACAGAGACAAATCAAAACCCTAATAGTTTATTCCTTAAAAGGAGCAACAGTAATTTTGCCGGAAAAAAAGGTTTTCTTCATTAAAGAAAATGTAACTAACCATGCCCCTCAACTATTAAAGATCAAAACTAGCAATGACGACAGGCCTTCAACCCAAATCTCCAGAGCACTCACAGCATGAAGCGCCATAAGTTTTGGAGAGATCCTTCAACTTAAACTAATTGCCACATGTACAGTTAAGTAAATGAAGAAAGCTTTAGAATGTAATTGTGAGTTATGAGTTCAAGAAAAATTATCTCCTAAAAAACAGTTTCTTTGATTTTAGAACAGTTGGTAGGTAGTCATTTTTTCCAGCAGCAATTTGGATAGCAGGACCAGTTGTCTTTTACGCATCATTCTAGATAGTGATGGCAAATCCAGGGCATCTTCAAAGAACGCCCATTTTCATGTGGGGAGATTATCACATTTATTTAAAAGAGTTGCTCAATAAAGGACAAATTAAAGAGAAAGGGATTAAGAACATCCTGGCTGATTTTATAGGAATGGTTCTGCTTGATCTGATTTTGGTTGAAACTGAATTAGTATGCAGTTATTATAATAATAATTATATTTATTAATTATTAATATAATAATTATAAAATTATTATTATAACTGAAAATTATTATTATTATTATTCAGAGTATAAGCATGGGCTCCATGAGAGCAACAAAGGCAGGTTGTTACATGATGAACTCATAAAGCTTAGCCCGTAAAACAATTTGATAACATTTAATAGTAATATCGGCCAAGTCTACGTGTAGTTTCCTCAAGAACTGCTCAAGTACAGCATGGGAGAGACCAAGAGTGGTCCAAGTTCAGTATGCATTAGTAGTATGACCCGATTTCTAAACAACTAATGTGACACCAGAGTGCTTCTCATTTTGGTATACTGTCAATGCTGAGAGATGTGTCTATTCCCTGCAATGGGTTGCTTGATTCCGGAGACCATATTTCATAAGGGGGCACATTGAAAACCTGAGGCATGAAATAAGAGGGCAACTCGTGTGCTGAAAAGCCTGAAAACACTTCCATATGGGAGGAAGCAAGAGTAGAGGAGACTTAGGGGAACATGAAATGATGGTCAGCTTTTTGAAGGGCTCTTCCTGGAGAGAAAGGAGTAAGTACGCTTTTGTTTTGCTCCAGATAGCAGGTCTAGGACATGGTGTGAAACTACAGGAGACTTAATTTCTGGAAAAGGAAGAAGCTTATACATTGTTTCGCTTCCAAATAAAAGGATCACAAAAAAAAGTAGTGATGTCTTGTTGAAAGGGTTTAAACGTTTCCCCGAAGACCACCTCTTAGTGACGGATTGTAAAAAGTACACTAGTGCTAGGGGCAGGGTTGAACTAAAAAACCTTCCAACTTCTTTCTTATTAAGAGGCTTCGCCTAGGGGCACCTGGGTGGCTCAGTCGGTTAAGTGTTTGACTTCAGCTCAGGTCATGATCTCATGGTTCCTTTGTTCAAGCCCGGTGTCGGGCTCTGCACTGACAGTGCCTGGGCTTCTCTCTCTTCCTCTTTCTGCCCCTCCCTGACTCACTCTCTCAAAATGAACAAACTTAAAAAAAAAAAAAAAAAAGAGCCTTCGCCTAGAAGAAATCTCATTTGACTAATGATCATTATTACTGGCATATTCTAGTACATAAATAATACTTCATTTATTCAATTAAATATTAAGTACCCACTAAATGCTGACTCCTCATCCAGGTGCTCAGGATATACAGTGAATAAAGAAAGACTAAGTTTCTCCATTCTTAATTATTTTCATGGGATAGATAAGCAGGATTAGGAATTAGCACATCAATTGTAGTGATGTAACTAAAATACTTGGATTATTTATTCATTTAAGTAGGTTAAATATGCCCAATAGTACTTTTTGTAGCATTTTTCTTAGCACATACTTTTAAAAATTAGTAAAAAAAAAATATTTCTGTCTAAATGAAGGCAAATTTTAAAATAAGTAAGTTTATGTTTTGAATTTTCATAATGTTGAATGCATGTAATAGCATTTAAATACCTTCCAAAGTAAAGTATGAATAATTTTTGCCTTGTGTACCACTTTAAATGATTAATTGTTCATTCATTTTGCAAGTGTTTATTGATTACCTGTTATGTTCCAAGAACTATAAAAGTTCTGGGTTGGGGCACCTGACTCTTGGTGTCGGCTCAGGTCATGATCTCATGGTTAGTGGGATTGAGCTCCATGTCAGGCTCTGTGCTGACAGTGAGGAGCCTGCTCGGGATTCTCTCTCTCCCTTTCTCTCTGCTCCTCCCCTGCTCATGTGTACTTGTGCACGCTTGCTCTCTCTCTCTCTCTCTCTCTCTCTTAAAATAAACAAACTTAAAAAAAATGATTATAGCTTCTCTGTCAAGTATAGAGAAGGCGTGGGTGAAAGAGGGAAAGCAGTTAAGAGAGTCTTACAATAATCTAGATGAGAGTTGATAGTCCCTTGAATCACATGGAAGGAATGGAGATGGTGAGAGGTGATTGGATTCTGGATGTTCGTGTAAGGTAGAGCCATGCAAACTACTGATGGATTAGATGTTGGAGGTGAGAGTGTAAGATCATGGGTGATTCCAAGGATTTCCATGAGCAACTGGAAGATTTGGAGTTGCCAATAACTGAAATAGGGAAACCTGAGAGGGAAGCAGTCAGGTGGAGTCATAAAGAGAAGAATTGAGTTTTGGGTGGTAAAATTTGAGCTGTCCATTAAACATCCAAGTAGAGATGTTGAATATCGTTGTCTGGAGTTGAAGGTAGAAGTCCAGGCTTGACAAATAAATTTGGGAGTCATCAGTGTTGATAACGAAGAGGAGAGGACCATGAACTGAATCTGGGGCATCCTAAAGGTAAACTGTCAGGAGGTAAAAGTGAGCCAACAAGAGACTAAAAAAGAGGAGCCAGTGAAATGGAAAAACCTGGAGAAGGGGCATCCTGGAAGCCATGTGAAGGAGGAAGGAGTGATTAACAGGGTCAAATGGTGGCACTGGTCAAGGAAGATAAGTTCTGAGGTTAGATGTAGCAATATGGATGTCACTGTGTACCTCAACAAAAGTTTTATCAATGCAGTGGTTGGGACAGAAACCTAATTGAAATGGGTTCAACAGAGAGTCGAGGAAGAAATGTTGGAGATATTAAATGTAAATAACTATAGAGACCTTCTGCTATACAGGGGATCAAAGAAATGAGGGAATATCTAGGAGTAACGTGGGAGTAAGTACATTTAGGCTGAGAAAAATTACAGCATGCTTAGTATGGTGATAGAAGTGATCCAATAAAGAGGGAAATATTGATGCAGGGAAGGATTGCTGAAGAAATGTCCTGGAATCATCAGGAAGAGATAGGGTCTAGGACACAAAGTGGATGAGTTGATCTTCAAGCTTAGTTCGTCTGTAGTAACAGGTGGAAGACAGGATGTTGTGGGCAGATGTGGTGTGGAGGGCTGATGATACTGATTTCTGATTGCATCTGTTAAGGATCGTCTGAGAAAGAGGGGGTGTTGGAAATGTGAAGAGGGGGGAGGTTATGAGAGAGTTGCCCAGAACAGTGGGAGAAACGGTACCAGGAGTTGTCCTAGTTCAGGTTACTAGAACAACATACCATAGACTGAGTGGTTTAAACAACAGACATTTATTTCTCCCAGTCCTGGAGGCTGGAAAGTCTAAGATGAAGTTTCACGATCAGGGCTGGGAAGTCCAAGATGAGTCCAAGATCAAGGCTTTCCTGCTGGCTGGCAGATGACCACCTTCTCATTGTGTCCTCACGTGGCACAGGGCGAGAGAGAGCATGCTCTTGGCACTGATCCTGTTGTGGGGGCCCTACCCTCATGACCTCACCTAAACCTGATTACCTCCCACAGACTCCATCTCCCAGTACAATTCCATGGGGAGTTAGGGCTTGAACACATCTTGGGAGGACACAAAGATTCAGTCCGAAACAGGAACGTAGTGTGCTTCCCAGGTGGCATGAAGGACCCACCTGAGGTTTGTGGGGATGAATTTACATTAAAGTGAGCTCTGAGGCCTTGTGTTTGTGTATGTGTGTATCATCAAGTTCAGCTATCCAGGCCTAGGTGTACTCTGCAGACAGTTGAGTTTAACCAGTTGAGTTTAATGGGATTTTTCCAGGTGACCATGATAAGGGGAGGGAGGAAAAGAAGAGTGATTATATGATGCCTGCCCGTAATTTAATTAAGCTGGCCAGCGAGGGATGTGAGGACGCAGAGATCAGTAGCAACATGGGAGGTCAGTGCCTTGTGGGTCCTAGTGGGATGGAATAATTTTTGAACTCAGGGTACTAGAGGGAACGAACGAGGAAGATAAAAGGTGCTTGAAATGGAAAGGTGTGGGGAGGTTGCAGGTATTGGTGATGACAGATCTGAGGTGTGACCACAGCTGGAAGGGGAGGTGGAATGGAGAACAGAATCACTGGAAGAGAGGAGGAATTCAGAGCAATCGGAGGTATTAGTATGATTCTTTCAACAAATAGGGATTTTGTTTTTCATGCGTCAGCACTTGAACTTTAAAGAGAAGTGGGGTTGGGGGAAAAAAGCGAGGATCCAAGCAGCCCATGTGATACTTGATTACATTTTTTCTTAAACCTAGAGAAGGAGCATCCTGGAAGCCATGTGATGGCTTTTGTTCTTCTGCACCTTAATGTCCTAATGCTAATCACCTAACCCAGTATCACAGGTCCCTATCACAAGCATTCTCATAGCTGGCCTTTCTTCGTCACGTTCTATATCAACATTGATTTTTTAATGCAATAATTGTTGGTTCTTCAGCATTGAATACATTCCTGGATGATCCTGAATTTGCTGATGTTATATTGAAAGCAGAGCAAGCAATAGAATTTGGAGTTTTTCCAGAAAGAATCTCTCAAGGTTCAAGTGGAAGTTACTTTGTGAAGGATCCTAAGAGGGTGAGAATTTCACAGATCTACTGTATATAACAGAAATTTTGGAAAACACTAAATGTGGAGTCATTATGAGGTTCTGAAGCTATTTTCCTAATCTGATTGCACCCTCTTTTCAAAAATAAAGGTGGGGGGTTGTTTTGTGTTTAACTAGAGCATTCTGCTATTTAGAAATAGCGCTATTCATTTTAAGTCACAGTTTGCTTTCCTACTATTTTAGTACTTGGTTTCAAGCAATTACGGAATGTTCACATTCAGCTATAGATTTGTTGAGTTTATATTCGTAAGTCCTTACTTTACAGTATCTATATTAGCCAAGCAAAGTAGAAATTTAAACTTTCAAAGGCTTGCCCTAGGAATATTTGCCAGCATTATGCCAGAGGAACCTGGGCAGCCTGAAGCTTGAAGGCATTGGAATGTGACATCGTGAAATGAACCAAAGTAGAATTCTAGGGCAGAAAAGAGAAGTTGATATGGGACTTTGTTCCAATTAGTCTAGATTTTCAGAAATCTGTATTATTATCTTTAAAAGCTTCCTGAATGATACATAACCAGCAGTTCTTTCTTCAGGAGTACAAAAGGTTATGATTTCATCCTAATATTCTTTGCAAAGATCCAAGTTACATTTTAAAACAGTCTTTTTTGGGATTTAAATATATATATATATATATATATATATATATATATACACACACATATATACATACATATACATATACATATATACATATATATATACACATATATATGTGTGTGTGTATATATATATATATATATATATATAGTAATGTCAGTCTCTCAGTCTTTCCTCCAAGTTTGATTTACTAATTTTTTCTTCTTAACTTTTTACTAGTGACTCAGATTTTATTGCATTATAAAGCAATTATATACTTAAAATTATAGTAAGATTTTTATTTCTTGTCTAAGGATAATTCACCCTCTAAATTTAATATGAATATATTTTATCAGACCAGTAATAAAGATTATAGACTTTAGACATCCATGGGCAAATTTTTTTTAAGAGGAGAAAATTTATTTAAAATGATTCACAAAAAAATAACTGGAAAAAGATCAGGGTAGGAGAATCTGACAACATAGATATTCACTATATCCTATCATTACCTTTATATTTTAGAGATGCCTTTTTGTCATTGGCTTTATTAGTTCATTTAACAAATGCTTGAATGCCTACCGTGTACCAGGCACTGTGCTGAGTACTTGGGATACAGCCCTAACAAAGTCCTTGCCCTTTAGAATGTACATCTAGTGAGAAAGTAGCTGGTAAGTAAACACATAATATGGATATTTAATAGATGCTATCTGACCTAGAGCAGTAGTTTTCCAACATTATGAAATCAGCAGAACCCTTTCTTAAGTTGGAAGTCCAGTAATAAAGCAAGTGAAGTCAAAGTTAATCTAGGTAAGTGGTAGGGGGTCTTAGAGCCCTACTCTCATTCCCCCTCTCACCTTTCCTAGTGTTGCTGAGAGCACAGTTTGAAAACTACTAGCCCAAAGGATTACTGATTTTACATTGTTAAATGAGAATGGATATAAAAACACAATGAGAACTAAACCTCTTAATATTTAAGGGTTATGTCCAAATCTGGTGGGAAGAAGTAGAAAAAGATTACCAAATGCATTTTATGGGTTATCATCTCTCTACATTAAAAGTCTCAGAAAATGTCTCCTATTTTATATAGAAAATTATTGGTGTATTTAAACCCAAATCAGAAGAGCCTTATGGTCAACTGAATCCAAAATGGACCAAATATGTTCACAAGGTCTGCTGCCCTTGCTGCTTCGGTAGAGGCTGCCTGCTTCCTAATCAGGGATACCTTTCTGAAGCTGGTGCCTCCCTTGTGGATGAAAAGCTGCATCTGAATATTGTACCTAAAACAAAGGTAAAGGAGAAAATTGGTTTTCATTATGTGCTTCTAATTTATAGTCTACTTCTCTGCGAACACTTTAGTAATATTTCTGATGACAGAACCTGAAGTTGAGCCGTTGTTTTGGTAATCCGGAGACATGAGTAACCGATAAATTGATTCTAGGGGAGATGCTCAAAGTGTCCAAGCAAGTCTCCCTGGCTGCTGATGCCTAGATGATGCTGACGATAAGACAAGAAGAGAAAGAACTAACATTTAGAAGGCAGAAGAATATCGGTGTTCTAGAAATTCTTTCTATTTAGCCTTTATGAATTTTTACTTGAAGACTTCCTCAGAATATCCCTTCCTAATTCTACATCTCAGAATGATTACTTCTTTCTTCCACTGGCCAGTTTTAAGCTGCCTCTCTCCAAAATATGTGCCATTTAACTGACTTTGCAAAATCCCTAAGCCTTTCTAGTTTAGATTCTCTGCACCATTTAGGATTGGGTTGAACTTCACTGATTTATAGCTTTAGAGTGTGTTTCATGGTGTATATGAGTAGAAACACTATAATGCAAATTCTCATAACCATTTTTCTAAACTGTGTGTTTCTAGGTGGTTTGGCTTGTCAGTGAGACATTTAACTACAGCGCAATTGACCGTGCAAAATCTAGAGGCAAAAAGTATGCTTTAGAGAAAGTGCCAAAAGTAGGTAGAAAATTCCATCGGATAGGACTCCCCCCTAAGGTAAGTTACTGTGAGAAACTTTATTTGGGGGGACAATTCAGCATGTATTACCTGAGTATTGTGTGCTGTAGGCTGTGGATATGATAATAAAGAAAATAGTTTTTTCATTCTCAAAGAGCTTTCAGTGAACAAGCAATCTCAGTGTGATATGAGAAAGCTGTTAGGATGGTTAAATTCTCAGGATAGAGGAGAGATGTCTAACCCAGCTTGGAGGACTGGGGATACTGTTTCCAGGAGGAGTTTGCATCTAAGGCTTTATAAAGTAATGGCTAAAAGCACAGACTTAAGTTTCTCTCGCAGCCCCTCTACCAGTTAGCTCTGAGCCCTTGGGCAAGTTGCTTGCTCCTTAAGCCCCAGTTTCTATAAACTGGGATGAGAAAAACTACCTCTTGAGGTTGTGAGATAAAATGAAGAAATTCATGTCAAGTACTTGGTATAGTGCCTGGCACATAGTATAAAAGTAAGTGGTAGTAATTCTTGTTTACGGACTACATAATGAATTTTGTTTTTTCTTATTACTTTTAGATAAACCTAAGGATTGGTTAGCAGCTGGCTAAGCAGGAGTGGGAAGGGTTAATGGGAAGGCATTCTAGAAAAACTTCAGGCTTTTATATATGTGTGTGTGTGTGTGTGTGTGTGTGTGTGTGTGTGTGTGTATATATGTATATATAATTTGTATATATTTTTTATTTTTTTATATTTTACATTTTTACATTATATATATGTAATATGTATGTGTATGTAATATGTATATGTAATATATGCATGTATATATATGTATGTGTGTAAATATATAAGTATATGTATATATATGTAATTTGTGTGTATATATATATGTAATGTGACCTGTGATTTTGTTTTGTGGTTGCTATGCCTAGCATATATCTAGATAAAAGAATTTGAGTAGAAATTCATGGTTAACTTAAATTGTTTTTAAAATTATACTCCAAGTAAGGAGGAAGTTTGAAAATTTTTACAAGGCCTGTTATTCCTTGGATATGATAAAATTAAGTGTGACTAAAGAAAGATATTATTTCCATATTTATGACTACTTATTAAGTGCTTTAAAGGAAACCTTTTAGATATATAGTTAAAATTTCAGGCCAACAATAAGAACATAGTGTTAGGATAAGAAATAGATTTTCTTTGTGGTTATTTGTATTTATGAGACCAACCAGGTAACCCATGTGTCCTGTGCCATAAATACATTTAGTAATGTTAATGACAGAAATGCCTTTTAAAACAGACATATCTTCAAGGAAAGGATTTTCTTAAAAACCACTTAAAACCAAGTTATGATTGATTGATTTATTCTTTAAAATTTGTGACCGGATCTTCAATCTGCAAAGTTGAAGAATTCATTTAAAAAAATAAGGATATACTCCATATTTTATGTTGTAAAAAAAAATCCCAAAGTATTTCTTCAATAAGATAAAAGTATGCACGGTTATTAAATGACCAGGATAGGTGTAATATTTGGCCACTATAATTAAGTTCATTTTAATGAATATTTTTAGAAAACATCAGTCTGAGTTGAGATTTTCACCTTGAGGGCACATGTGCATTTTCTTTTTTAGTTATCCTAAAATAGCTTCCATGCTCCTTAAAAGCCTAGGGTTGAGCATTTTTACTTTGCTATGTATTCTTTTTGTGGCTGTTTAAAGCTAGTGTATAAAAATAGTTTGATAAATATGGCTTATCTAAATTAGTGTTAACCCTTCTATTTTTCTTATAATGTTTATATAACATTTTATGATGATACTGGTGAGAAATTAAAGAAGTAATTTCTTTGTTCTTGTACTTTCTTTTCTAACTCTAGTTCTTAAAATTATAGATTGGTTCCTTTCAGTTATTTGTTGAAGGTTACAAGGAGGCTGAATATTGGCTTAGGAAATTTGAAGCTGACCCTTTGCCCGAGAATATTAGAAAACAATTTCAGTCACAGTTTGAAAGATTAGTTATTTTGGATTACATCATCAGAAATACAGGTATTGAAGTTCTCTTACTTGTTTACTCAAATCTTGTTAGTTTGCAGATTGTATTCAACTCTTGTTATCCAAATCAAAGACAGAAAATTTTGATACAGAAGTGTGGAGGCCACTTTTTCTCTACCTGCCTTGGAAAACAGATGTAGTACTGACTCCCTTGGGCAGAGTTAATCTTGTACTGGAGATTCTAACTCATAGCAGTCTCCTGCCTGGGTGGTAGAGGTCAGTTCTTGTCCCTCCTGGGGAATTTCTTAGCAGCAGGACAAAGCCAGAAATATTATCTGCATAATATGAATAATTAAAACTTGATTGTGTAAATTATTTTAGATGCTTATTTTGACTTTAGGTAACTGTTAGCATAGTCTATAAATACATTAAACTTGATTTTTTTTTCTGTGCTAGAATGGAGCAGTGGTGTAGATCATCTGAAACAGTGGTTCCCAAATACGGTTCCCTGGACTGGCTGGGTCAGTTTCATGTGGGGACTTGTTACACATGCATCTTTTCAGAAGAGTGCACCCCAGTCCTGCTAAAACAGAAACTCTGCATAGGGGGCCACCAGTCTGTTTTAACATGTCCTCTCGGTAATTCTGAAGCATGCTGAAATTTGAGAACCACTGGTTCAAAATATTTGCTCATTTATACTAGTTTCTGAAAAAGCATTACATACTTTTCCAGAGTTGCCTTCTTAATTAATGTGGTCTTAGATTAATGTTAAATTTGATGTAGAGTCATAGAGTACTTCTATACAGACATTAGGTGAGAACCTACCCAGAAATTTGCTTGGTAATAAGGGTACATGCTTTTTCTTCCTGAGGGGAACAGAAGTTATCCTTGATTTTAGTAACCTTGATTTAATAGTTCTTGATAATACATACCTCACAGAATGGTTATAAGGATTAAATGAATTAGTGCCTGTTAAGTACTTACAACAATGTCTGACATAGCGTAAACCCTCAAAAAGTGTTAGTTAACACTTGTAAGTATTTTTTGGCTTGTATGTGTTAGGTTGGAGCCTTTAATATGTACACATGTGCCACAGATAACCAGTTAAGGTCTTGAAAATCAAAAGGTGACTAGAATATTTCCTTTGATATTAAGCTATGATATCCATAAAAAATGAAGTAACATTTGTTTTGTTTTGAAAGACAGGGGAAATGACAATTGGTTAATCAAATACGAAAAACAACAGGGAAAGGAAGTTAAGGTAAGGAAATTTCAAAATTATACTCAGAGACACACACAATTTCTATAAAAGATTCTTTAAATTTATGTTTTTCTTCATTTCTTCATTTCCTTCACTTAGATCCTTGGTTTTATCTCCTTTTGCTGTTTTTCTCATCTTTTTTCTTTCCTCCCCTGTTTACACTGCATTTTTTAAATTTCTAAATCTCTGTGCAGCTTTATTTTTTATGTTGTATTAGAGTAGAAGAATGATACCAGCTTGGTACTTTTTTTTAGAACTTGGGAAACTCATTGTAGAACCACGACCACCAGATTTATTTTGCTTTTATGTAAAAAAGGTTCTGGTATTTTTGGTCGACATGTTTATATTTTAGTAATTCACTTCTTTCTGAGTCTTATGACTCCATAATGTGGATGAGTCTCAAAATCCTGCTGAGTGAAAGGAGCTACTCACAAAGGGAACACACTGATTCCATTTATGTGAAAATCTACAAAGTGCAAACTAATCCCTGGTGACAGAAAGCAGACCCTGGTTGCCTGCGGGTGGGGTAGAGGGAGGGAGCGAGAGAGGGAGCCACCGCAAAGGACACCAGAAAACTTTCGGTGAAGGTTTCACATCCGCGGATGCTTATCAAATTGTACACTAATATGTGAAGTTTATTGTGTGTAAATTATACCTCAATAAAATTGTAAATAGAAGAACAGAAATAAAAATAAATGGCAGTTACAGCAGAAATAGGTTTAAAATACACACATAAATATATATTTTCATAATAGTTGCTAAATATATTTTATTGGTGTATCTTGAGCAATTAGATTTTACTGAAAATTTTATTCTTTTGCTCTTAAGTATTTTGTGCATTTTCAGTGAGGTAAGATATTTGATATAAACTAAAAGAAACAAACCAGACATATATGGCACGGACCTTCATGCTAATACTTCTCATTTTAAAATTGTCTTTTTTACCTTTTGTTTTTATCTAGGCCACTTGCTAATGGCAACTGTCTTATCTTTACATAATAAATACTCTTTTTTTAAATTTTTTTAAAGTTTGTTTATTATTGAGAGACAAAGAGAGACAGACCGTGAGCAGGAGAGGGGCAGAGAGAGAGGGAGACATAGAATCCGAAGCAGGCTCCAGGCTCTGAGCTGTCAGCACAGAGCCCGACACGGGGCTCGAACCCATGAACCGCGAGATCATGACCTGAGCCGAAGTCGGACGCTTAACCGACTAAGCCACCCAGGCACCCCCATAATAAATACTCTTTAACATGAAATCCCTCTTGCTGTCAAGAATGTAGAATTTAGGAATGGCCTACTTTCTGTAATTAATGGTATCTTGAGATTCCTTCTACTGGACCTTTTTATAATTGTTCTTTGAAGAGTTTTATTTAGAAACATTTTGTGTTTGGACTAAATATTTCTGGGGTACCCCAGGAAAGACTAAATTTTTAATGAGGTAGCTTTGTTAAGTTCTCTTAAAAATACCAATATTTTACAAATGTCATACTTTTAAGCAGTATATCTAGCAGTAAATTATCTGAAACAACAAATTTTTAAGTCTTAATAATTCCAAGTCCTCTTCCCCAAAAGGAAAGAAATGAAACCAGTACTATCTGAATTTATAATAGCAAATAAAAAATAGTGATTATGAAATTCTTACTGATTTATACGATGGTTTCTTCCCTTCAAGTGTGGAAATTTGTACCTTCTGATAACTTATTTTTTATTTATAGTAAGACCTTTAATAAAAGGCAACTTATTTATTTTTAGTCTCTTCAAATAAAAGGTATTTAAACTTCAATAATTTTTAAAAATTTATTTAATACTTGATCTTTTAGAAATATTCATATACATTTTTTTATCAGCAGCCATTTTTTTCTTCTTTAGGAAACGAAATGGATTGATGATAAAGAATCACTTATTAAAATAGCTGCAATTGATAATGGTCTGGCATTTCCTTTTAAGCATCCTGATGAGTGGAGAGCATGTAAGTGTTTAGAACCATCTATACATTCTATAATCACCCTTTTCCAGAATGGGAAGGGAACAAAACTTATGGATATCAAAAAAAGGAAAAGAAAAACTGGGTGAAGAATAATCATTCACTAGGGCTCTGTTCTAGATGTGGGGATGCAAAGATACATTCTACACGGGCCTTGCCATGTTTGTTTGCTTATTTTTGAGGGACTGTGTCTGGTTTTGGTTTTTTGGCTTGTGTTAGTCTTGTAGAATAAGTTTTTAAATGTATGTAACATGAGAATCATCTATTTTAATATATGGATAGAACTTAACTTTAATGTTTTGGGTAGTATTCACTTACAAAACAGTTTAGGCCTACCTCTCCCCTTTTCAGTGAGTAGTGCTTTAACTGCCTTACCGGTCTCCTCTGTGGTTGAGGGTCTGGTTTGCTACATCTTCTTGAGCTAGTTTTATTTTGTTTAAAATTGTTCGTGACATCTTGAGATCTGGATTAATGGGTACAAAGTTTTTTTTTATAGAATTATAATTGGGGCACCTGGGTGGCTCAGTCAGTTGAGCATCTGACTTCGGCTCAGGTCATGATCTCACGGTTCGTGAATTCAAACCCCACATTGGGCTCACTGCTTTCAGCACAGAGCCCACTTCGGATCCTCTGTCCCCGCCTCTCTTTCTGCCCCTTATCTGCTCATGTTCTCTCTGTCTCGAAAATAAAAAATAAACATTAAAAAAAAATAAAAAAAAAAAAAAGAACTTCCTGAGTTACAAACTCACAAACCATGAGATCATGACCCGAACCGAAGTTGGACACTTAAATGACTGAGGCACCCAGACGCCCCTAAAAAAAAAACCTTTTTTTAATAAAAATTAATGAATAAGTAAATAAAATTTCTGTGTCAGTTGATTAAAAAAAAACCTGCCCATTTTTATTTTCAAGTTTTATTGCTTTGTGACCTCTGGCTGCGTGAATTCTGCTGATTGAAATTTGTTAGTAATTCCTTTGTAATCTGGTTGATGGCCAGTTAAAGGGTACTTGAAAAGAACGTGTCTGGACACAAAGTTCTGCATCTGTCTATTAATTAAAGCTTGTAGTTGTTAGTCAAATCATATTATTTTTTTTGACCACTTGATCTGTTAATTTTTGAGAGTTGAAGTTGACCAAGATTGTGATTTTGGCAATTTCTTCTTGCATTTCTGTACATTTTTTGCTGTGTATTTGACATACATAAAGGCCCAGCATTTTATATTGTTGGTGGCTTGTTCTTTTATTAGTGTGAAATACATCTCACTTTATCCCTCTCAATGTTTTTTTTTTACTTATTTTATCTGTTGTAACATTGCTACACCTCATTTCTTTTTATTAACATTTACCTGGTGTTATTCTATACTTTTATTTTTTACTTCCATCATTTTGTTGTAAGCATATGACTTATGCCCAACACTTAACTGGATATTTTTTTACCCAATCTGAGATTCTTTTAAAAGGTACATTTAACTCTAGTTAAAGTCTCAATAAATAATGTGTTTGAACTTTTCCTGCCATCTTACTTTTTTCTATTGACCATGAATTCCAATTTATTTTTCCTTTCCTATCTTTTGTTGAATTGGCTTGAGATGTCTTTGTTTCATTGTTTTTTCCCTCTAATAGTTTGGAATTTATATGCAAATTGTATTTTAAAAGTGTTAAGTGAAGGGCTCCTACAATACATCTGGGAAATTTTACCAAATATGCAGTTGAGGATTAGAGATCTGGAACTTGAAAGAGGAGTTGATATTGAAGATATAGTTTTT
Organism: Herpailurus yagouaroundi; assembly: GCF_014898765.1. Lineage (NCBI taxonomy): Eukaryota > Metazoa > Chordata > Mammalia > Carnivora > Felidae > Herpailurus > Herpailurus yagouaroundi. Next base: position 148,399,604 of record NW_024412376.1, on the reverse strand, counting down.
AAACTGTCACTGTGGTAGCGGAAGCCACGGTGGTGTTTATTACCTCAGGGAATTCAAGGAGAACAAATACCACCACTAGGACAATGTGAGGTACACAAATACTCAGTGAATGTCTCATGAATGTTTAGCAAATAAATGAAGGAGAGAAAGGGGGGAATGGTGGCATGGAAGGCAAGAGGAAAAGCCAGCAAACAAAAGAAGTGGCTTAAAGGATAGAAAGTACACTCTGGGAGAGTAGTATCTCCAAAGCCACACAGGAGAGAATTTCACAAAGGGAGATGAGAGAAGACTGCTACTTTCTACAGAGACATTAAGTAGCATGAGGACTGCAAGTGTGCCTTTGGAGAGACTCTTATGAGATGGCTGGTGGTCTTAGGGGAGAGCGGTCTGAATGGTGATAATAGAAGTTGAGGGATAGGGATCAGAAGTAAAGGCAGGCATGGAATAAGAGCTTTTATGTGATTGGTCAGGGAAAAGTAAAAAGGAAATTAGATATAGCTGCAGGGAGATGTGGGCCGGAGGAAGGGCTTTCTTTGGAATGGACTGTGTACTTCCCACAGTGGACAGGGAGATAATAAAAGAGAAGTCAGAAGGAATGACTCTAGCTGTAGGAGGTTCTCATTGGATGTGCCCACAGTAGCTCTGTGGGTGATCATCTTGTCATAAGCCTTACATATACTTTCTTGCAGGAATTTGAATATGCACCCTCTCCAGAAGATTCTACGACTTTACGAATCTTTCTCATCCTAGTACTGTGTAGATTTAACAGTCTTCTTAGGAGAGAACTAGAATTAGCCTGAAGTCCTGGATCTTTTTCTTTTTTTTAATTTTTTTTTTTTTTTTAACGTTTATTTACTTTTGAGACAGAGAGAGACAGAGCATGAACCGGGGAGGGTCAGAGAGAGAGGGAGACAGAGAATCTGAAACAGGTTCCAAGCTCTGAGCTGTCAGCACAGAGCCCGACATGGGGCTCGAACTCACAGACTGCGAGATCATGACCTGAGCCGAAGTCGGACGCTTAACCAACTGAGCCACCCAGGCGCCCCAGTCATGGATCTTTGATCCCTTAGAGACATTTGCCTATTCACCTACTAATGATTTAAAAGTTTGGAACATTCACAGGTGGCTCAGTCGGTTAAGCCTCCAACTCTTGATCGGCTCAGATCGTGATCTTACAGTTCATGAGTTCAAGCCCTGCATCAGGCTCTGCGCTGACAGCATGGATCCTGGTTGGGATTCTTCCTCTCTCTGCCCCTCCCCTGCTTGCAATCTCTCTCTCTCTCTCTCTCTCTCTCTATCAAAATAAATAAGTAAATAACACTTAAAAAATTTTTTTAGGTAAGACTTTGGAACATCATATATTTCCACGCATGTGTATGCATGCACATACACATGCGTGCGCACACACACACACACATACACACACACTCGTGAGTGGTCAATTCCTGATGATTTGTAACTGGGAGGAGGGCAGGGAAATCTTAGCCATGGTATTTGATATGGTGTATGTGAACAAATTATAGGTGTCCCTTAATTTCCAAATTTAGAAACCAGGGATTCAGATGTATTTTTTGATATAGGGCTGTCTGAGAGAGACTGATTATCAAAATTCTCACCTTTTACTATTTAAAACTCAGGAACCTGACTAGTTCTAAATAATACTTTGCTGTGCTTTACCATCTGAATTCACCATCCAAACTTGGAATCAGGATGATTATTCTCTGATAACTTCTTCCTCTCTCTCTCTCTCTCCTTTTTCGTTCAGATCCATTTCACTGGGCTTGGCTTCCTCAAGCAAAAGTTCCTTTTTCTGAAGAAATGAGAAACTTGATTCTACCATATATTTCCGACATGAACTTTGTGCAAGATTTATGTGAAGATCTTCATGAACTTTTTAAGGTAAATAAATTTTTCGTTTTAATTCTTGCGGAAAACGAAATAAATCTCAAACGAGATTTTCTTAATAGAGCTAATTTGCAGTTTACTGCTTCTGGTGTAGAGCCTGACTTAAAAAGGAATTAACAGCTTTACTTTACAGGAGCATAAATTTGTGAAGTTACACTGGTTATGAGTGTTCTTTGAAGTAAGATTCTATTACAATCTGACAAGTTGTTTTCTTCAAAAGTTGAATTTTTACAAAAGTACTCCATAAATTGTAATAAATATTTGGTGAGCTGCTGTAGTTTAATTCTCTCAAAAACACCTAAACCCATTGGCTGGGAGGTCATTTTAAATCCTTTTGGGACCAGGTGGATTATAAATAAACTATTCTTGTCATTCTAGAGACATACAAAAATACTTCAAGTAAAAATACTCTTTACATGTTATTTTATCTATTAGGAAAGCTCTGGAATGGTCTTATATGCTAAGTTGAAGAGTTCCTTTGTTTTCAAATATTTGTTTCAAATTTCTTGATTTTTGGAATTATAATAATGTAGGTTTTTTTCCTCCTTTCCCATAAAGACTGACAGAAGATTTAACAAAGCTACTTTTGAAAGTCAGATGTCTGTTATGAGGGGTCAGGTAAGTTACCTTTTTATGACCTTGTTCATTAAGAAGACAGTTTCTGTTTGAAACAGTAGTAGTTAACCCTTCTCTCCATTGTGACCCAAAGATGGAATTCTTTTATGCTGAACCAAAATAGCTCGTATAATTAAAAATGAAGTTGATTTCAATAGCATCTTTCCTGTCTTGTTCTAAGTTAGGCATTTTTGACCTTGTTGTATATTGTTTAGTTAACCAGTTTCACTCTCCTGTGAATTCTTTGTCTTCATTTTGATAACTATTTTCCTGAGTGTTACTGTTTTTTTTCCTCCTCAAGTCCACTTGCTTGGATGTTTCAGTGCCGAGTTCTATTGCCTTTTGATTATTTCTCTCATAGAATGTGTTTGGCCTTTGCTGGTGCAGTCAGTAAATCGCCATATCACCAAAGTTGAACACTGAGTGAGGCAAAAAAGTTACTAATAGTAACTCAGTCTTGTCACTCCATCTTTCTTTAATTAGAGGTACAAGGCGTTAGGTCTGCTGGTGTGGGTGTGCAGGCTGGCTGGTCTACGGATAATGTCTAGTTCTTCCACTCTACTGATAGTACTTAGATTCCAGAAGGAAAACTTGAAATGAAACTAAATTATTGTGAATAATTTTATAGTGTTAAGTGTAATGAACAGATAAGTTACTGTAAACATTGTCTTTTAGTGACTTACTAATTAACTTTTTCTTCCTAAAATACACGTTTGATTTCAGGTAACTATTTGCTGCATACCTGTGGCAAAAAAGACCAGTCTAGTTTTTGTACTGAGGATTACATTATATAACTTTAACAAATAGATATGATCAAGTTAAATAATCATTCATACACCAAATGTTTATTGACAGAACTAGTACCAGAAAGTGATTGAAATAGAACTGTGAGCAAGACCCAGTTCCTCCTGTCATGGAACATTTGCTGTGATGAGGAGGCCAGGGGTCAGGGAAAAGGATGGATTATTCGCTCATACACCTCTCTGTGCTCTCTGTTATCTGCATTTATGCAGTGCTTTGCTGGAGTCGTAAGTTTTAAATAGTAAGTGAAGTGGCTGGAGAAGAAGGCTAGAGCCAGATCTTGGAAGCCTTAAGTGCCAGAATATAGATTCCACGTGGAAGGGATCGGAGCACTGAGAGATTACCATTCGAAAGGGTTGTGATAAAACTAATTTCTGGGGGAAAAAAAATACACAAGAAACTAATTTCCAGAGAGGAGACCTTCTTTTGTGAATACCTGAATTAGGCTAAATTCTGTTTGTATGTGCATTTTGGAGTGGAATTTATACCTCAACCAGAGGTGTCTCTAACCCAGCAAAGATTAAGAACCACTAGGGAAGGTGAGGCTGGACAGTCAGGTGCAGATTTGCTCAGCAGGTGAGGAGGCCAGAGCCAGGGGGCCTTGCAGGGAGCCGAGTTAGGTGACTCAGGCAGGCATGAAGGGCTTAGGTGGCCCATGATTATAATTATGTCGAAGAGTGTCACCATCCCAAACCATAGTTGAGCTACATTTTCTGGCATAGATAATTATGCCCTAAGATGACCATTTGCTTAAAACAAAGTGATGTGTAAATATTCTCCATCTTCTGGAATTCTCTTATCCGTAAAGATTTATCTTGGGAATTTTTTTTTAATTTATTTATTTTGAGAGAGAGCAAGCAGGAGCGGGAAGGAGCAGAGAGATGGGGGGGAGGAGGGTAGAGAGAGAATTCCAAGCAGGCGCCATGCTCCTTGATGAGCTGGATGTGGGGCTTGATCGTGAGATCATGACCTGAGCCAAAATCAAGAGTCAGACGCTTAACCAACCGAGCCACTAAGGCACCCCTCTCAGGAATTTTGATTTTCAGGGAAAAGCTCTAAATAATTGTATAAGCTTTTGTTGTAAATTAAAGTTAGTACATGAGGAATTTAAACACAAATTTTATTTATTTAAAAAAAATTTTTTTTTAACGTTTATTTATTTTTGAGACAGAGAGAGAGCATGAACGGGGGAGGGTCAGAGAGAGGGAGACACAGAATCTGAAACAGGCTCCAGGCTCTGAGCTGTCAGCACAGAGCCCCACGCGGGGCTCGAACTCACGGACCGCGAGATCATGACCTGAGCCGAAGTCGGCCGCTCAACCGACTGAGCCACCCAGGAGCCCCTTAAATACAAATTTTAAAATGCTTGTCTGAAAAGATAGGGGACATTCCAGTTCTGAGATCTGTCACAAAGATACACCAGAGGCTGTCTGCTCTTTTAGGTTTATTTCTTCATATCCTATCTCATTCACAAAGGAGTTAAGGTATTCTACAAATGCATGTAATAAAATTTAAAAATGACAAGATCAAGTTCTGGAGAAAAAAAAATAAAATGATGCCTTGGTTATATGTTTTAATTTGATTTTTTTAAATTGTTTTTAAGTTTATTTATTTTAGAGAGAGCGAGAGTGAGCAGGGAAGAGGCAGAGGTGGGGACGGATAGAGGATCTGAAGCGGGCTCTGTGCTGACAGCAGAGAGCCCTGTGTGGGGCTCAAACTCATAAACCGTGAGATCATGACCTGACCTGAAATCAGATGCTTAACCAGCTGAGCCACCCAGGTTCCCCATTTTTGTTTAGTTTGGTTTTGGTTTGGTTTTTGTCTTTCTGATAGCCAGAAAGAATAAGGTACCCTGACCATGCATGATTATGTAGCTTTCTGGTTTTAACTGTTTTTTTAAAAAAGCTGATCTGAAAAATCAGGTTTTATTTTATGTTCTAAAGTAAATCAGTGCTTTGAAACAGAAGTTTAACAAACAAAAACAAATAACAGTAACCTGTATTCCGAGCAACAAAATCATTTTTCAGCCAGTTCCTTAACTAAGTCAAAATACTTGTGTTATTTCTACTGTTTATAATTTTCCTTAAATCCCTCTGCCCTCCAGTTTTGCCAGTGAACTCCAGACTTGTGCTTTGATACAGCCAAGTCTTTTGCCCTAGTTTACAGTAAGTTTTTAGTCTTACACACATTATCAGTGACGTGTTCTAATTCTTCTCAGAAAGATTTGGACTGGAACTAAGAGCTAGTATGAAGTCATTTTTTTCAAAACAGTCTGGAACTAGTAATGTTTATTAAAGTTAAAGATTTCGAATGTTACATTAAATAGCAGTAGGTCATGATCAGGTTCAATAAGATTGTTCATTTTATTTTATTTATTTTTTATGTTTTAAGTTTTTATCTAAATTCTAACTAGTTAACATACAGTGTAATATTAGTTTCAAGAGTAGAATTTAGCGATTCATCACTTAACGTATGATACCCGGTGCTCATCACAAGTGCCCTCCTTGATGCCCATCACCCATCTAGCCCATCCCCTCACCCACTTCCCCTCCAGCAGCCCTCGGTTTGTTCTGTAGTTAAGAGTCTAAGGCCATTCATTTTGTGTTCTGCCTATGCCTGTTGGGAACACTGGACCTCAGAAAATACTTACGTGAAATAATTTTACACGTGGTCTGAGAAAGTGACAGAAATAATAAATAAAGCTGTCTTATGAATACACAGTGAACTTCTATTCAGTGACTTATAAACCGGAAGCTCATTTGCAGATTCAGTAACAATTGATGTTAAAGACAATGAAAGTAACACTTTAGTACCTCTTGAGTACTTTACCCTTTACTAGATACTTTGATGTTTGGTGTCATTTATTCTTATAGCAGCTCTACACAGTTATCTGCATTTTACGTGGAGGAAACTTAGCTCAAGAGGGTTAAGATGTTGAATCTATGAAATGAGGGGGTCTCAGTCTGCATTTAGGCATTGCCTCTGCCTGAGACCCTTATCATCACTTCTCTGCATTTAATGATCTTCTAAATGGTATCCTGGCCTCTTTTCCTGTCTTTCACATTCAACCAGAACCATGTCTCTGAAAGCAAATCTGACCATGTCTCCTGTGACTTAAAACTTCCATGATTTGTCACTGTGTACAGGCTCCAGTGCCAGTCAACAAGACCTTTGGTAGTCTGCCTCTCTCCTGTACACCTGCCCTGGCACTTGTCACTCATGGCTTCCTCTAAGCCTGGTCACTCTTAACTCTTACTCCCTCCCATTTCTCGTCTCCCAGTGGTGCCCTTGTGTGTGTTGTTGCCACTCCTCAGATGCCTTTTCCTCTTCATCTGGAGGACGGTTTTCCTTCAAGCTCCAGTTCTGTCTTTCTAGGCTCTTCCTGCCACTCAGAGTTCCGTTTTCTGCAGCACTCCCTGGAAATACACATACTGATGTCCATTTTACTCAAAAATTTGATGTGAAAACAATATATTGGGAATATTACTATTAAAAAAATAGCTTAAAATCAACCATAAAGCGATTATGGGTGGTTTTAGATAGTACAGTAATTCTTATACCCACTAACATTTGAGGACCAGTGAAATAGGCTAAAGGAGAGCAAAGTCTATATGCAGAAGTCTGAGAGTTTATACCATCCGCCCTCGGCCTAACCGTCACATCACTACCGAGTTCTCAAACGCGGCATAGATGGAGACTTCTGAAGTGTTTCTTCGTTGCCTACAATGCTTAACCTATTTCTAAAAATAGTCTTCTCTAATTTAAACATACAATAATTGGGACACCTGGGTGGCTCAGTCGGTTAAGCATCCGACTTCGGCTCAGGTCATGATCTCATGGTCCGTGGGTTCGAGCCCCGCATCAGACTCTGTGCTGACAGCTCAGAGCCTGGAGCCCGCTACAGATTCTGCCCCTCCTTCTCTCTCTGCCCCTCTTCCACTTGTGCGCGCCCACGTGCTCTCTCTCACTCTCTCTCTCTCAAAAGTAAATAAACATTAAAAAATTTTTAAACATACAATAATAGATTTGTGTATCCCTTGAGAAATGAAAAAATGGGTGATATGTAGTGGAGGGGTTCAGATTTTAAGGCAGGGCCTAGGTCCACTGTTGTTAAAGTGTTTATCAATTTTTATTCCAGTCATTTGTTCATATGGCTTTTTGTTTCTAGAAAGTGTGTAATTTAGAGGGCTGTCATGAGTTTTTTCCTCCTATTCAGTCTTCTCTCCTCCCCAACATAGTGCATGCTCAATAGATGTTTCTTTAGTAAATAAATGCAAGATTATCAAGTGTCTTAACAATTTTCAAAGAAACATTAATATTTAGGATAGTTCTTAGGCTTGAATAATATTTGCTATTATATATTTGAAAATTGTTAATCTTGTAGAATGACTCTCATTTTGTTTATACCATTCTGTTTTCTAGATTCTCTACAACAATCATGTCTTTATTTTTAAACTGTTTTTTAATGTTTATTTATTTTTGAGAGAGAGACAGAGACAGAGACAGAGCATGAGGGGGGGAGGAGCAGAGAGAGAGGGAGACACAGAATCTGAAGCTGGCTCCAGGCTCTGAGCTGTAAGCACCGAGCCTGACGCAGGGCTCGAACTCAAACCGTGAGATCGTGACGTGAACGGAAGTTGGATGCTTAACCAACTGAGCCACCCAGGCGCCCCAATAACCATGTCTTTAGAGTCAGGAAAATAGTAGGTGTTACTTAAATTTGTGTTTAGACTAACAATTTTAGAATAGAATTTTTAAAACCAGAAGAGGAAACTAACCAGAACGTTTCATTCCTTAGCCATGCTGGTGCCCACATTTATGTTTGTGATAAGAACAATGTTTATAAATGTGAATTTCATAAGTTCTTTGTGTCTTGTTATCCAGCCTGGAAATTTTAAGGGAAGAACTTAAAAGGGAATCTAAAACATAAATACATTGAGTAGCTACTATAGCTAGTAAAGATTTATTTCCCTGAGGTATTAAATACTTCAGATTTTCCAGGATCTAAAGCATCCAGTTTATACTGTTCAAAGTAATGTGAATTTTATTTATTAGTATGGCTTTATGTTGAAACCTTTATGCTTATCACTATTAAATAATGTTTATAAGAACCACTAAAATGCATACTATCTGTATATTATTAGATATTTTCAAATACTTGAAGAAGACATCTTTATTTCTAAAGTACATAACAAAGGGAGTTTTTTGTTTGTTTTTTTTTTTTTTACCTGATATGCAGGGGGAAAAAAGAAACTGAATTATTATCTGAACAGAGTAGAATAGTCTGTAAGCTATGTGTTGAGTTTCACACCCTTATTTATGTGCTCAAGTAGCAATTCTAAGAGTATGTTTAAACATGTAATGTAATATATTTTACTCTTTCTAGTTTTATTTTTTCTATTTAAGAGTGAACTCTTAAATGAAACTTTATTTTAAATGGGTACCTTCCCAAATTCTCTAACCCAATGCCTGTGTCATGCTTTCCCATGGCACTTGTACCCTGTGATACATGTTGTAATTTACTTATTCATGCTTATTGACTCCTCCCCCTGCTAAAATGTAAGTTCTGTGAAAATGGGGGTTTTGTTTTGTTTTTTTCTACTGTTATAGCCCCAGCACTTAGAACAGAGCCTAGCACGTAGTAGGCATGCAACAAATTTTTTTGTTGAATAAGTGGATAATGTGTTTTTTTTTTTTAATTTTTATTTAAATTCCAGTAAGCATATAGTGTAATGTTAGTGTCAGGTGTACAATTTAGTGACTCAGCCTTAGGTACAACACCCAGTGCTCATCACAATAAATGCATCCTTAATCCCCATCTCCTATTTCAACCATCCCTCTGCCCGCCTCCCTTCTGGTAACCATCAGCTTGTTCTCTGTGGTTAAGAGCCTGTTTCTTGGTTTGCCTCTCTCTTTTTCCCCTGTGATCGTTTGTTTTGTTTCTTAAATTCCACATATGAGTGCAACCGTACAGTATTTGTCTTTCTCTGACTGACTTATTTTGCTTAGCATAACACTCTTTAGTCCATCCCCTCACTGCAAATGGCTAGATTTCATTCTTTCTTATGGCCGAGTGACATTCCATTGTATATATGTGCTACATCTTCCTAATCCATTCACCAGTCGATGGACACTTGAGCTCCTTCCAAACACTGTTGGTGGGAATGCAAACTGGTGCGGCCACTCTGGAGAACAGGATGGAGGTGCTGCAGAAAGTTAAAAATGGAACTACCATACGATTCGGCCATTGCACTGCAATCAGCAAATGCAAAAGTACTGATTCAAAGGGATACACGTATCCTGATGTTTACAGCAGCATTGTGTACAATAGCCAAATTATGGAAAAAGCAGACTCTTTAGACCAGAATCTGTCTAGCTTCTATGTCAAATGGAGTATGTGGAACCATTCACTTTATTCAGTCTTCTGATTGCTTCTGGACATCAGTACATTCTAGAATATTTTAAAGTTACTAATTGGCAAAAGTTATTTAATGCTAATTTCGTACGCTCGTGTGTGTCTATTTTTGTGTTTGTATAGTATGTATTTATAGCAGTTACTCCTTGTCATCTCTGTTGGGCAGAAGTGGATGACATAAAGATTGTAGTTATGAATAAATGGTTAAAATAGCCATTATTCAGTGAACTGAATGAAGGTTTTTATCTTATTTGAACTGGTGAAAATCTCTCTTTTTTCCACAGATCTTAAATCTTACTCAGGCATTGAAAGATGGGAAGAGTCCTGTCCAGTTGGTACAAATGCCTTGTGTGATTGTGGAACGCAGTCAAGGTAGAAATCAGGGCCGCATTGTCCACCTCAGCAGTTCATTCACCCAGACCGTCCACTGCAGGAAGCCATTTTTCTCTTCCTGGTAGCAGATGTAAGCGTAAGAGAAAAAAACATTTGGCATTATTATGTTGTTAGAACATTACCGCAGGGCGAATCTGCTGTTAAGATCTCCAGTTGCCAAAACCTCAAATAATGTAAGTCTTTAAAAGGTTATCTTTTGAATGTAATCAAAAGTTTACAGTTTTTTTGTCCAAATATTAAATTTCTGTTTCAGGGAAGAAGTGGTATATCTCCTAAATTGTATTTTTGTAGAAAAATTGTATTTTATGTTGTTTTGTTAGTTTAAAAGGTAATTTCATGGTTTACACATTCTGAAATGACTGTAATTACTTTAGAATTCCAAGTAGAAACATAAGGTATTTGTTGACTTTGAATAACTTTTTATATTCTTTATAAACACTGAGAAGGACGTTGTCTTCACTCTTCTTACATTATAAAAGGCCTTCAAGGGTGAAACTGCTCTTGTGAACTTCAGTAGAGTGGTTAATAGAAAATCTGGTAAGAATAATGTTGCCTTAATTTAAAAAGCCGCTATTTTAGAACTTGAGTAATTGCCCCTAAAGTGACCATTGTTAGGGAATGGAAAATTATATCTTGGTTAAGTAACAGGTGACCATTTTATTTTCTGTGCTTCAGAATATTTTTGGTCAATTATTTTGTTAAAGTAAGGGGAAAAATCTAAAGATACTCTCCCTTTTTAGAAAATGGAGGCACTCAGCTGAGACTGGAGAGGAATAATATGAAATTAAAGTAGATCGCCAATATTTTGAAATTCCACCATAGCACTAAAAGTCCCTTTTGTTTCTTCCATGGAATCAATTACGTAGTCAATTAGTACTTTAGATTACTGATCTTAGTCTGTGTAGTGCTTCAGTTAGTATTAACTTCACTGAAAAGTAAACCATACCGTAAAGTGCATATTGGATTGCATTTTGGGATCCTAAGGCATAAGTCCTTAAAAATAACAGTAGTTATTATAGTATTGTAGGGTATTGAGGTTACCGATGCTGATATAATTACAGTCAACTGTAGAATATCAGCCCTTGCTAAAGGGGAACATGACAGAGATAACCATAACGTCATTTAGATTTGATTTTGAAAATCAGTATGTCTGACATGCTACGATTTTGTAGCACCGTGAACTCCCGGATGATGTAACTTGAGACGAGCCCAGTATGAAGATGTGATTCTGAAGAACGAGAAGCTTCATCCTCTTCTTTGGGCCCCAAACAAGGAACACCACCACTCAAACTAAACTGGCAGTTTGTGCTCTGGGCCTTTTTTTTTTTTTTTTTTTTTTTTTTGTTAGGTTTTCGTTTTGTTGTTTTTTTTTTTTTACTTAAGTATTTTCATGTAAAAGGTGTTTCCTGAGGGTTCGATTAGGACGGAAGACAGATGTGCAGACCCCCCCTTCCCTCACCTCCCTGTCTTGGGCTCCATGGGTGTGGCAAGTGAGAACACCGCTGCCTTAAGGAAAGTTCACTGGACACCTGTGTTCTCCTACCTCCAACCCCGGCCTTCCGTGATCGTAACGCTGAGATCATGGAAAATTGACTGGAAATTCAAAACTCAACTACTATCTTGAGATAAATACTAGTAATTCAAATGTGCCTTTTGAAGATGTGTTCTTAAATAAGTTGTTATGATGTGGGTACTGCTTTCATAAAACGGTTTTTTCAGTATTTTGAGAATTGCTATATTAATTTTTATAATGGGAAAACTTAGTAAATTCCTACGTTTTATATCCTGAATTTGTTAAAATAGTGTGCAGATATTTTTAAATGGCCTGACCAGGCTAGAAGAGTAAAGCTGAAATATTTAAGATGTGATCATAAGTCAGAATACATTGGTTATATTTTGTAAATTTTCATGAACTTGACTCTTATTTAAATATTGTGTTAATTTTTTGAATGAGTATATTTATAGTGTCAAGCTTGGTAGACTAAAGGTAATAAAAATCATTGTCTTAAGGTCACTATTCTTCTGAAGTATGTATATTGGATATTTAGAATGTTTGTGAACACATTTATGTTTATAAGTGATGCTAAACCAACATCCCCCTTGTGTATTAGTGGTATAGTTTAATTCTTTAAAATTCCAAAAGCCATGTGTAACTGGAACCTTTATAATTGGAGACGATTTAATTTTTTTTTTTTTAATTTTTTTTTTCAACGTTTATTTTATTTTTGCGACAGAGAGAGACAGAGCATGAACGGGGGAGGGGCAGAGAGAGAGGGAGACACAGAATCGGAAACAGGCTCCAGGCTCTGAGCCATCAGCCCAGAGCCTGACGCGGGGGCTCGAACTCACCGACCGCGAGATCGTGACCTGGCTGAAGTCGGACGCTTAACCGACTGCGCCACCCAGGCGCCCCGGAGACGATTTAATTTTGTTTAATTATATACTTTCTTATTCTCCCCCAAATTTGCCAGCAATGGAGGCTGTGGAAAACCAGCGGAAGGTTTTTTGCAGACGTAAAAACAATCAGAATCACAAAGGTTTTTTTTTTATTTATAGTTTTGTACTGATGGAATTAAAACCTTATTAAAAACAGACGGTGAGTGTTCTTTGATCACATGACATCTGAAATTCTTTTACAGATGCATAAAGAGATAGGCAGGGTCTTAATGTTTTATAGTCTGTCTTTTCTCCCAGGGTTACTTGGCCAACGGTGCAGAGTTGTGGCAAAGATTCTTATGTTGCTCTACCTTTCCAAGCCTCTGTTGTGGTTAGTTTGGGGCCGTGTGGCTGAGTGCTGAGATGTTGGGATAAGTGATAATATGCGACTTCTGAAAATGGCAATAAAACTCCCTGTCTTCACACGCAGTGGTCATGATTGACCACTCTCTTCTCTTCCTGTTTGGATATAAACAAGGAATTTGCCAACTGGAAGCAGCCAGGGCATGTCCGTCACCACTCGGAAAACTACCAGGAGAGCCCATCCACTGAGCTGTGCTGTTACGTGAGCAGGAGAGAAGTGCTTGTAAAGTTTGGAATTTATGTGTTATTGTAGCATAGTCTGCCCTATCCTGGGCATTAAAATATAAATAGAAAAATGAAAATCATTTTAAATTAAAAAATCAGTTTTGTTTTTTTTTAATTTTTTTTTCAACGTTTATTTATTTTTGGGACAGAGAGAGACAGAGCATGAATGGGGGAGGGGCAGAGAGAGAGGGAGACACAGAATCGGAAACAGGCTCCAGGCTCTGAGCCATCAGCCCAGAGCCCGACGCGGGGCTCGAACTCACGGACCGCGAGATCGTGACCTGGCTGAAGTTGGACGCTTAACCGACTGCGCCACCCAGGCGCCCCAAAAAATCGGTTTTAAGAAGCACAATGGTAGCGACAGCAGATGGTTTTTTAATCTCCCCAAACCCCCAGGAGCTATCCTATAGCAAAAGAAAAACACAGTGACATCATCTTCCCTAAAATTAAGTGGTAGAGTAACCCTGTGAATCCCAGAATCTGAGCAGTTGGAGCTAACACCATCAGTAGCCGTGTGATCACGTGGGAACAACAGCTTTGGAGGAACAAGCAGAAGCAACCTAAGGGGGACTCGCGATGTGGCCATCCCCACTGGTGGCTCCAAAACCACAATGGAAGCAGAGAGGGCCGTTCAGCATTTGGTGGTTGGCAGCTAGTAGAAGGAGCCTGCAGAGAAAAGTATGAGGGTGCTGGGGCCACGTGGGCTTCGAGTCATCAGAAGTAGCTCTTACCCCTTAGTGGGCCTGTCCTGGGGGAGGTGGTTGGTGTAGAGCACTGACAAGGGAAGGATGGATGGAAGAGGAGACCAAACAGGACCGAATTCAGAGAGCACTAACAGCACACACAAAGCCACTGCCTAGTAACTGCAGCAGACAGAACCCTAGGACCCCAAAACTAGGAAACTGTCCTGGCGCCCCTCACCTCCTACACAGAAATCGAAAAATATAGGGAAATCCATCTCAATTTACACACAACCACATCCTACTATCCTCTAAGAAAACAGGATAACAACCTGTATAATACATGCACAGAAAACGAAGATGCCCAATAATGTTTACAAAGCAGCAAAAAACCGTGATCTAATATTCTTTAAAAAGTAACGGAAGAAAGAAATTCAAGAAATGATAGAAGCTAAGGAAGAACAATCAAACATCAACATTGGAAAAGCTCAGAGTCGATAGGCAAGCAACAGGAGGAAAGAAAATGAGAGCCGACAGCTCAGAGCAAATACTAGTTAAAAATACACTTCAGAAATAAACTGGAAGGAATACAAAACAAAGAGACAACATACCCGTAAAAACCCTACAGCAAACATCATACTGTTGGAAAGTCTCAAATATCTGTATTGGTGTTCTATTGCCACTGTAATAAATTACCACAAACTTTAGTGACTCAAAAACAACACAGATCGGTTATCCTACAGTTCTGCAGGTTAGGAGTCTGATACAGGTTTCACTGTGCTAAAATCACCGTGTTGTGATACTGACTCCTCCTTCTCCCTCTTGCATTTTTAAGGAATCTTGTGATTAGACTGGGTCCACCCAGGTAATTTAGGTTTTCTCCCTACTTTAAGGCCTGTTGATACACAACCTTAATTCCATCTTCAACGTTAACCCCCCTTGGCTGTGTAACACATCTGCAAGTTTTGGAGAGCCAAGACATGGGCATCTTTGGGGGCTATTCTGACTTCTATACCATCCCTCTGAGATCGGTTATGTGACAAGGATGCCTGCTTTCACTATTCTCGCTCCATATTGCACTGGTAAGCCTAGGAAAGAGGCAAAAGGTATGAGGATCAGAAAGTAAATAAGACTGTCATTATTTACTCAGTGACATTATGCATTAGAAAATTCAATAGCATGTACAGAGAACTATTAGAACCAGTATTGCAAGATTTATGCACCAGCAGCATAGTTTAAAAAAGAAAATGTAAAAAAGATACCATTTACAACAGCAGCAAAATTTCAGATTCCTAGGCATAAGTCCAACCAAAGATGTGCAAGATCTCTACACCAAACTGTAGGGGAGTATTGAGAAAAATGAAAGATTTAAGTAAATGGTGGTCTATACCATGGTGAGGTATTGATAATATTAAGATGTCAGTGCTCCCAAATTTACCTATGGATTCAACACAATCACAATCCAGATCCCATCTGAATTTTTTGTAAAACTCAACAAGCTAATTCTAAAATGTATATAGAAATGTATTGGCCAAAACTTCTGGACAAATAGAACAAAGTTGGAAGACTTACACTACCTGATCTCCAAACTATAAAGGTACAGCACTCAAGACAGTGATAACTGGTGTAAAGACAGATATATAGATCAATGTAACAGAACAGAGAATCCAGAAATAAACCTTATACATATGGTAAGCTGATTTTTAACCAAAGTGCCAAGGCATTTCAAAGAAACAGATAGTCTTTTCAACAAATGGTGCCAGTAACTAGACACACGTGCACATGCACACACACACACACACACACACACACACAAAGTGAATCTTCACCTTCACCCCATATGTAGACCTAAAGAAAAGAGCTAAAACCTGTGGAAGAAAACTGGAGAAAACCTTAGTGAACCCCGCATTTGTAAAGATTTCTTAAAGCAGAAACGACACAACACACACACACACACACACACACACACACACACACACAATTGAGAAATTGCTCTTCAAAAAACTTGTACTCTTTAAAACATGCTTAAGAAAATGAAATTTCTGGCCACAAATTGGGAGAAAACATTTGGCAAAAGTATCTGATAAAGGAACTGTATCCAGAATTCCAGAATACATAAAGAGATTACACAACTCAAGAATAAGAAGTCACCCAATTAGGAAGTGAACGAAAGATTTAAGCAGACACTTCACCAAAGAAGATCTATGAATGGCCAATGAGCACATGAAAATGTGGTCAGCATTACCATTAGGGAAATGCAAATAAAAACCTTGAGTAAAGTTAAACATCTACCTATCATGCCACGCAGCCTTTGTCCTTACAACAGAAACGAAAGCAAACCACCACATAGAAATGTTCATAGCAGGCTTTTTTTGTAATGCCCCAAACTGCAAATAACTTAAATTCACCAAAGGGTGAATGGATAAGCAGAAAATCTCCATACAACAAAAGGAACATCCTACTGCTACACACAGCACTGTGGATGAATTTCAAAATCACAGCACTAAACTGAAAGAAGCGAGAAACAAAGAAAGCATACTGTATGATTCCATTTATATAAAATTTTCTAAAATGAAAATTAGTCTACTGTTAAAACAGTCCAGTGCTTCCTTGGGAGTCGAGGCAGAGGGAGAGATGGATTGCATGGGAGCACGGGGAAACAGGATGATCGTTCTGATTGCACAGTTAATATGCTCGTCAAAGATCATCGGATGGCACCGCTCGTTGTGTGTAACTTATTCTTCATAAAACAATAAACAATGAATAAAGGTTTCAGATCTATCATATCTGGGAAAAATTAAAAGCCCAACCATTGGCACAATCATTTGGGAGAGCAATAGCTAGTAAAATTGCAGACACAAGCACTCTGTGGTAGGACGCGCATGCAAGGTTGGTCTAGGCTGTAGTGTTTAGAATTCTGAAACCCTGCTAACAACCTAAGTATCTGTCAGCAGGAAAATGGAGAAGTCAACAGCGGCACACCCATACAGTGGAAAACTACAGAGCAGTGGAAATAATTCACCTGTAACTACATGGATCAAAATGCGCACATAAACCTCAAGACCGTGTTGAGGGAAAGAAGTAAAGTTGCAAGAAAAGTATGTACAGGCATCATTTATGTAAAATACAAAGCAGTGCCATATGCTGCTTTTTGACACATGCATATATATAAGTACAAAAAAGTGTGGACAGGAACGGCCTCCAGCTTCAGAATAGTTGTGAGGGGTAGGAGGATATGGAAGCAGATCTAAAGGGCACCAAGCACACTTGAAATATAAAATTTATTTCTTAATGATCTGAAGCAAATACAGGCTGTCCACATTTGTTAAAATCTGAGTGGTACATCAGTGGTTGGATGTGTATATATTGTGTGTGTGTGTGTGTATATATATATATATATATATATATGAGTGTGTGTGTGTGTGTATAGGTATACACATATATATACATATATGTATATATGTATGTATACATATATGTATATACATATATAGATATATATATGTATATGTGTGTATGTATATACATATATATGTATATATATGTGTGTATATATGTATACATACATATATACACTTGTATATGTGTGTATACATAAGTGTATATATATGTATGTGTGTATATATTTAATTTTCTATTCTCTGTATGTTTCAATTATCTCATTTTTAAAAATAAGCTTTTATGGGAGCATATTTATATGAATGCTCTGTTTGCCAGCCTTTATTAGTGTACAATGGCTACCATGACAAAATACCACAGACTGAGTGACTTAACCAGCAGAAATTTATTTTCTCACAGTTCTGGGAGCTGGGAGACCAAGATAAAGGTGCTGGCAGGATTGGTTTCTGGTGAGGTATGTCTCTCGTTTACAGAAAGCCACCTTCTCACCATGTCCTCACATGGCCTTTTCTCTGTGCACTCACCCTGGTGTTTCTTCTTCTTCTAAGGACAGGCAGCCCTATTCGTTGAGGTTCACCCATATGACCTCATTAAGCCTTACTTACCTCTTTAAAGTCTCTGTTTCCAAATATAGTCACACTGGGGGGTTAGAACTTCTGAATATGAATTTGGGAGGGACACAGTTCAGTACCTACCGCCACCCAAAGTAAAAAACTTGCAAGCATCTACATCTGCATTGGTTCCTCGTAATGTGGTCAGGATCAGCATCCATCGCAGCCATTTCTGCAGTCCCAGCCACCTCCGTCGTCATATGCCTAATGGAAGACTAAGGTCATCGTGAATATTTTCTGAAGTGACGTCTGAAAGCGCTTCTTAATAAGTGTAGAATTTTTCAACGGGATTTATAATTA
This sequence comes from Herpailurus yagouaroundi, assembly GCF_014898765.1. Classification (NCBI taxonomy): domain Eukaryota; kingdom Metazoa; phylum Chordata; class Mammalia; order Carnivora; family Felidae; genus Herpailurus; species Herpailurus yagouaroundi. The sequence goes on along the minus strand of NW_024412376.1, from coordinate 148,381,461 downwards.
TTTTTTTATTTTTAAAAAATATTTACTTATTTTTGAAAAAGAGAGAGCATGAGCAGGGAAGGGGCAGAGAAGAAGACACAGAATCCGAAGCAGGCTCCAGGTTCCAAGGTGTCAGCACAAAGCCCAATGCGGGGCTCGAACCCATGAGCTGGGGGATCATGACCGGGGCCAAAGTCGGACACTCAACTGACTGAGCCACTCTGCTCCCCCGTTAGTAATTATTTTTGACTGCGGAGATAAAGTTCTTGCTTACTGCTGGGCTCATGGTTCTGTTCTGCATAGTTGTGAACCAGAACAGCTCATTTCTCAATTGTGGCAAATACATGAATTTCTTTAGCTCTTTTTAATTTCCTAAAACCCTAACTCCTAGATGCATAACGGTTTGTATGATAAATATAAATCATTCAGTGAATTCAACAGACATTTGTTGGGTACTCAGTATGTCAAATTCTCTCAAAGATAGTAGGAAGACAAAAATCAGTAAAATACATTTTCAACTGTTTCAATTGGATTCGCTCTTCAAGTACTGCTCAGAGCGGGAAAGAAAACCTGAAAACGAGAATAGGGCTAAAATAAAATATTTTCGAGGGAATAATATCCTAATCTTTGTGTGTCTTACCTCTGTCCTTTTCTGCATTTGCTCCTTAGACTTGCATACAAGGCAGAGAAAAGAAATGCTTTGTAGACTAAATGCTTGACTGCCTTTAGTTTGAGCTTCTCAATGAATTTTTTGTTTATAAAAGAGGCATGTTTTCAATGTCTAGATTTCTGTTGGATTGTGGAGGGTGTGGCTTTCATTCCACCACTTGAGATATTTAATCTGTTTTTTTTGGAGGTGGAGAGTAGATAGTCTTCAAAGATGGCGGTCGTTAGTTCCTTCCCACTTTGTAAGTGTGTGTTATTCCACCCATCAGGAAGTGCAGACTGCCTCTCCTTTTCAATCTGAGCTGATCTGGCAATTTGCTTGGAACATCAGAATGTAGTGAAAGTGAAGCTATGCCAATTTGGGGCTTTGTCTTTAAGAACCTAGGAGCCTTCCCTCTCCTCCCGGAAGCTACTCACATAAATCGTCCAACTCGCCAGAGTCCACCACGCTATGAGGAAGACCACGCTAGTTATGTGGAGAGACCATATTGAAGGAGAGAGTAAGGTCATTCTATTTACCACAACATCATCTCTCTGAAGAAAATCAACAGAAGTGTCTATTATCTATTATATTGACAGTAGTCAAATATCTTCGATTATTTGCCAAATACATATTTTATAGCTAGATTTCCTTGAGTTGGGATCCAATCAGGTTTTATTCATTACATCCGTCTGTTCCATCTTCCAATCTAGAACAGTTCCTTCATTTTCCCCATGATGGTTACTTTTGGAATTTCCTCCATATTCTGAATTTGTCTAATTATTTCTTCTTAGTGTTCAGCTTGATCTTCTATCCCTTATATTTTCTATGAACTGGAAGTGAGATCTGAAAGCTTGACTAAGTTCAGGCTAAACATTTTTGACAAGAATATTTCAGAGATGATCCTGCACACTTCATACTGCATTTACATCGAGAGTTACATAAGGGAATGCAAGCTGGTGCAGCCACTCTGGAAAACAGTATGGAGGTTCCTCAAAAAACTAAAAATAGAACTACCCTACGACCCAGCAATTATACTACTAGGCATTTATCCATGGGATACAGGTGTGCTGTTTCAAAGGGACACATGCAGCCCCATGTTTATAGCAGCACTATCAACAATAGCCAAAGTATGGAAAAAGCCCGAATGTCCATCGATGGACGAATGGATAAAGATGTGGTATATATATTCAATGGAGTATTACTCGGCAATCAAAAAGAATGAAATCTTGCCATTTGCAACTACGTGGATGGAACTGGAGGGTATTATGCTAAGTGAAATTAGCCAGAGAAAGACAAAAATCATATGACTTCACTCATATGAGGACTTGAAGAGACAAAACAGATGAGCATAAGGGAAGGGAAACAAAAATAATATAAAAACAGGGAGGAGGACAGAAGAGACTCATAAATATGGAGGACAAACTGAGGGTTACTGAAGGGGTTGTGAGAGGGGGGATGGGCTAAGTGGGTAAGGGGCACTAAGGAATCTATTCCTGAAATCATTGTTGCACTATATGCTAACTAATTTGGATGTAAATTTAAAAAAAAAAATTAAAAATAAAATAAAAGAGTTACTAAAAGATATTTCATTTTCATTGAAGAATTCATCATGGTAGGGGAGAAAGTCCCAAAGGAGCCAGAGAGCTGTGGCAGTAGGAACTCTGTTCACAAATTGAAAAATATACTTGTCTATGTAGAGGGTAGTTAGATGTCCCTCACCATTTCTTTGAAAACTTAATTCTTGTCCCATCTTCTTTTTCAGTGAGTTTTTCTTAGCTCTATTTTTGGATAATGATGATGGTGATGATGATGAGGGGTGATGAGCTGGGTTTCATCACAAGCAAATGTACTAGTTGGTCACAATATTAAAAGAATATTGTCGGGGCGCCTGGGTGGCTCAGTCGGTTAAGCGGCCGACTTCGGCCCAGGTCATGATCTCTCAGTCCGTGAGTTCGAGCCCCGCGTCGGGTTCTGTGCTGCCAGCTCAGAGCCTGGAGCCTGTTTCAGATTCTGTGTCTCCCTCTCTCTGACCCTCCCCCACTCATGCTTTGTCTCTCTGTCTCAAAAATAAATAAATGTTAAAAAAAAAATTAAAAAAAAAAGAATATTGTCATGAAGGATACTAGTTAAGCCTAAAATCTCGAGAATAAAATTCATAACTTACGACAAAGCTGTATTTCAATTCTACGAGCTTTCATTCTTTGCTGTGAGCTATTTTGCTATTATTCAGTGCTTTTCATATGAAGATCCCTAAATATTAAGTGGGCTCGTGGATCAAACAGTGAAAGATGTATAACAAAAATGAATTATTTTTTAAGCAAACTGTATTACTAATCAGCATCATTTTATCCAGTAAGTTTTAACCTGTTTCAGACTCCATGTAAAGAGTTCTCTGAGAAAATAAATCCTGAAGCTTAAAGATTTTTATTCAAACACCAAGTAATGCAATAGATTTGACTTTTGTCATTTCAAAATCCTGTAAACTTGCTTATGTTCTAATCTTGCTTATCTTTCATAAATGGAAAGCATGCCACAATTCTCTTTTGACTAAGAATTCTGAATTGGAACAGACCTGATACTTTAGTCCTGGTTCTGCCCCTTATCAGCTCTGTGTCGTTGGACAGATCTTGCAAACCAGCTTTCTCTCCATATGTAAAATATACAAGCTAATGATAACTTCAGAGGTTTCTAACAAGAACAAATACGATATATTATGTGAAAAGCGTGGCACAAATTCTGGTGGTTATAGATTGGGTTTCTATCTGAGCAACTGTCTGTATTTTTCTTTATTAAATGTATGTTTTTTTTTTTTTTTTTTTTTTTTTTTTTTTAGAGAGAGAACATGAGCAGGGGAAAGGGCCAGAGGGAGAGCAAGAGTGAGAGAGTGAGAGAGAGAGAGAGAGGAATCTCAAGCAGGCTCCACACATAGTGTGGAGCCTGACATAGGGCTTGATCCCATGAGCCTCAGATTATGACCTGAGTTGAAATCAAGAGTCGCATGTTCAACGACCTGAGCCATCCAGGAGCTCCTGTCTGAGTGTATTAATGACATTTTTAGACTTTTGGTTTTAGATGAGGAGATAAGGCTACATGCACGTTTACGGGTTTGGATTATTACATAAAGAGAGTATGTGCACATGCAAATTTCTGGATTTGACAACATCTTGCCTGGAGCATGGTGACAGATTTGGAATCAAAAGACTATCTTAAAGTTCTCTGTTGCGTGGCATATGGGGTTGACAGGGGATTGAGAGGAAAAGGCACCTGAGGTCACTGGGTAAAAGAAAGAGATTTATCCAGATCTGATCCTCTGGGAAACTAAGTGACATTTCAAAAGGTGTTTGTTCAGAATCCTGACACCCAGCTCCAGCCAGGGAAATGTGAACCTGGCAGAGCAGAGATGGCTGGTGCCTGTGCCTGTGGGTTTTTGGGGATTTTTTTCTTTTTTTTTTTCAGTCCTTGATATTGAAAGCATGTGAAGTCAAAAAGAAGCTGCTAATCTACTCTGTATACAAAGAGATGTGTTAATTTTTCTTTTGACTCCAAGAACCCTGGCTGTTCTGCTTACAAAATTCCCACCTGACAGTTCAGTCTTCTGAAACTATTGAGGCTCACAGAAATAGCAGAACAATCAGGTGGCCTTGCCTTTCCCAGGAGTCAGAGAGAGTTGTATAAACATTTAGGGCTGATCCCAGGGCTGCAGAGGAACTGCTTTAACCAGCTTCAGAGACGTTTCTGCCTGAATGCCTGTCAGGACAAATAAGACTGCCTTTTATCTCAGTGTGGCTTGGGGACCAATCCAGGAAGCTATTCTACCCTTCAAGTGTTTGTTTTAACGTGAGCTACTTAAAGGTAATCGGGAACTGCATTTAAACCAAGGTGCTGGTTTAAACCAAGGTCACCACTGCCCCAGCCTAGTTTCTAAGCAAGCCAACACCCAGCCTCACTTGCTATCCAATGCTGTGTGTGAGGAGTTGGAAATGCCTGATTCCCTGAATCTCTAGCTTAAATGCGGTTTATTTGCCTGGACAGCATCCCCCTTAATATGTTTTGAGGGCAAATATTACGGTCTTTAAGTTTTGAGAGTCTTTGGCTCAGGGCAATTTGTCAGTGTTGATGCAGAAAGTTGGCATATTTTGTGGAAGAATGCAGTCGAAAAAGCCTTCGACTCTGACTGAAGAGGTTGAAAGGTAGCAGAATATGCCACCCCCAAATACAGCACTTGGGCATAAGGATGATTTTGAGCTGAAGGTAATTGAGAAAAAGCAGATATAAGAAAAGCCCTTTGCCTTCCTCCTATATTTGCCTAAAAGCAGGACATAATATGTAAAGATGCCCCCCCCCCCACCACCACACACACCCCTACAAGGACAGAGGTTAATCACTGCAGAAAATTCTAGGTCCTTCTTAACCACCAGTTTCCCCATATCCTTGCCTTCCCACGGTTTGGTGCCCCTGGAAACTCAAAGTCCTTTCCTTTGTCTTGTCAGGTCTCTAAAAACACTTTTGGCAAGATGTTGTACAAGCCCAAGTTTTAATCACTCCTTTGAGATACTGATCTCTAAGCTCCAGGGTGTGTGTGTGTGTGTGTGTGTGTGTGTGTGTGTGTGTGTGTGTCTCATGAACTGGATGCGGGTGTTAATGAACTTCTGCTGGGTTTTTTTCTCCTGTTAATTTGTCTTTTGTTAGTCTAATTTATGGGGCCTCAGCCAGAAAACCCAAGATGGTTAGGGGAAAAGACTTTTTTCCTTCCCTTCAAGGTCAACTAGATTCTAGTGGAGGTTCTATTCATCATTTGGGGAAGTTATTTGAGTTTCCCGTGTGCATATGCGTGTGTGTTAACTTATTTAACAGCACTGATGAGGTTTTGGGGTGATGGTGGGGTTTGGAGCTGATGGCCAAGAAACAATTCTTGAAGATGTCTTTCGTGCACAAAGGTGATTTTTTAAAGCATGGGGACAAGACCCAAGGGCAGAAAGAGCTGCATTGGGGCTGTGAAGAGTGGCTCGTTATATACTATGGGGCTGGGGGAGGGAAAGTCAAAAGGGAAGTTTCCAAAGCGATTTTCATATGCTAAAGACTCACAGATGATTGGAGGCCAAGATACTGTGGAACTAAGGTTGTTTTTCCCTCTAGCAAAGCATTAACATTAAGACAGTAGGGAGTTCCTGGAGAAATGTTTCACTCTGACAGCCTCAAGTATCTGTCAATGGGCTGCAGGTTATAAGGAAATTTAATTTAATCTGCCATTTCCTTCTTGTCTTTGTTCCCCCACATCACTGTGGAGGGGAGGGCGATGCTGAGGCTCCAGGAAACTCAGTCTATGAGTTTCTGGAGGTTAGGCTATTGATAAGATCGCCTTTTTCTTGTAATTTCACACACAGGAGACCCATGTCCTGTATGACTGTGATCTCTATCAGTTAACCATTTGTTTTCTGTCCTTTCCTGGTTTTGAGTAGGCGGGAGTGTCCAAGGACTACCACACATATCCCACCTGGAGGGTGGGGGGTGGTGTAGCTTGTACTTTGTCCTCAGCCCACCTTATGCCCTCAAGCACTCCCCCCATCAGTACTACCACTTACAGCGATCTTACTTTTGCCATGTGCGGTGTTGAGTGTTATTCATGCTGTGTTGGCCATCTTCTCGTTGCCCATCCAGACCTACTTTCCACTCCTCCCCGCCCCACCCTGCTCTATGCGCCGGGAGACTGACCTACACGGACGCCATCAACACGCAGTCCACATCTCGTCTCTGGTTGTCTTTTGCCAATAGGAGACACTGACAGATGAAAGATCTGAGGTCCAAAGGAGGAGCGTGAGGTAGGGGTTTTCCTCCCTTCAGCTTCTTCCCTGTGGGCTTGTCGTGGTTGACTGAGGCCCTCTGCTGAAGGCCACGAGTCTGGTAGGGCTGCTCCTTCTGAGGAAGTGGCCAAAGGCCAGCTGGATGCAAAGCACAAGCTAGCAACTCCCCCACCCCTCCCTTCAAAGCACCACAGGTGGAATCTGTGTGACATTCCTCAGGCATTCCTGGCTGCCCTAAAGCTAAGAGAAGGAGAAAACCAATGACTACCTGATGGAGATCATAGTCATGCAGACAGAGTCTCCATCAGTTTAGAAATGTCTTAGTAAATTACAAAAAAAAAAAAAAAAAAAAAAAAAATTATAAAAACCCCAACAAAAAAACAACCGACTCAGTTTCCTGGAGCCCTAACACCACCCTCCCTTCCATAGTGACTTGGGGAACAAAGGCAAGCAGGAAATGGCAGGTAAAATTAAATTTCCTTATAACCTGCAGCCCATTGACAGATACTTGAGGCCAATACAGAGTAGAATATTCCTCCAGGACCCCTACTGTCCTAATGCTAATGTCTTACTAGAGGAAAAACAACCTTAGCTGACAATAGCTAGGCCCCCAGTATCTTAGGAGTCCTCCTTTGGGTATGAAAGTCCTTTTGGAGGCCTTCCTTTTGCCTTTACCTGCCCCAACTCCATAGAATATAACCAGTCACTCCTTACAACTCCATTGCAACTCTTTCTGCCCAAGATCCTGTCCCCGTGCTTTAATAAAATCATCTTTTTGTGCCAAAGCCATCTCAGGAATTCCTTGTTCACCATCAGCTCCAGATCGCCATCACTCCAAAGTCAATTCCACGTCTCCCCTGCTGTTAATGGCTCTAAGAGAAGGCACATTCCCCGGTAGCTGAACTTAACCCTGCCCACAAGCTGGTGAGCAGTCCCCTTATGAAACGCCCCTCAAATTCCCCACGTGAGCGAGTCATCTGTTTCCCGCCAGGATCCTGAATGTCACACGTGATCTCATGCCATTCTTCCCACAAGCCAGAAGACACGTGTATTATTATCCCCATAGCACACCCTAGAAAGGCTCAGAGATGTTAAACAGCTGGCCTGAACTTACATAATTCACTTGTAAATGGTGGAGCAGGATTCAAAGGAAGGTCTTTGTGACTCATTTGTACTACCTGCCCCTCCCCAGGGTGCGCTATATTGCAAGACCTCTGTGGTCCTAAACTTTACCCTTTGTCCTCTTTCTGTAAAAAATGCTTTGTAGACCCCCTTGACTCTCTTAAAATGAAATTCATAGATAATATAATCTACCTAAATGCCTAATTTTTTTTTAAGTTCATTTATTTTGAGAAAGGGAGAGAGTGTCCACGTGCGTGTGAGTGGGGGAGGGGCAGAGAGAGAGAGAGAGAGAGAGGGAGAGAGAATCCCAAACAGGTTTAAAATTTTTTTTAAACTTTTTAATTTATTTTTGAGAGACACAGAGAGACAGAGCATGAATGGGGGAGGAGCAGAGAGAGAGGGAGACACAGAATACGAAACAGGCTCCAGGCTCTGAGCTGTCAGCACAGAGCCCAATGCGGGACTTGAATCCACAAACCGTGAGAACATGACCTGAGTTGAAATCAGGCGCTTAACCGGCTGAGCCACCCAGGGCCCCGAATTTTTTATGTATAAAGGACATTTTGAAATCAGAGCTAAACTAGGAGATTCATGTAGAATCACTACCAAGGTGGCTGAAAAATATTCACTCTAGGGGCACCTGGGTGGCTCAGTCGGTTAAGCATCCCAACTTCGGCTCAGGTCACGATCTCGCGGTCCGTGAGTTCGAGCCCCGTGTCGGGCTCTGTGCTGACAGCTCAGAGCCTGGAGCCTGTTTCAGATTCTGTGTCTCCGTCTCTCTGACCCTCCCCCGTTCATGCTCTGTCTCTTTCTGTCTCAAAAATAAATAAACGTTAAAAAAAATTAAAAAAAAAATTCACTCTATCCCTGCGCCTCCGTGGGAGAGGAGAGTACTCTTTTCACTCCTCGATGTTGGGCTCACCAATGTAGCCCGCTTTGGTCGAGTGGAATAACAGCAGCCTAGACTGAAATAAGGCTTGAAGTGTGCTGTGCAGGGGGGGCTTGGCCCCTTGCACCCCTGCCATTATCGTGAGGTGAGATTCTCCCAGCCACCTGCCGTCCCGGCAGCCTGGCTCCCTGGTGAGACGCATGCAGACGACCTGAGCCCAACCCAAGCAAGGAGCCCAGCCCCCCTGACCAAGTTTGGAGCAGAACTGCCCAGCTGAGCCCAGCCTAGATCAGTCAACACCCCCCTCTCCCGCCCCCGCCCCGCTCACCCAAGATGCGTGGGGGAGAATGCTGTTTTAAGCCACGTTTTTCTGGACTGGCTTGCTCCCCAGAAATTGCTGACAGATACAACCAGGACGACTGTGACGGCTATAAAGGCAGATACAGATGGGTCGTTTGGGGGACTCAGAAAACATGGGCCACGTTGCTATAGGTCATGTGGGTTTCCCACAATGGTGCTCCATTCCTGCTTTTCCTTCTGGACAAAGCAAAGTATAGTTTCCCCTTGATATCCACAGCAGTGCATTCCTGGCATATTCAGATATTTTAAAATTCTATGCAAACACTTTGTGTTTGTGTAAATCAAAGAGTCTGGGTTCAAATAAGTATAAATAGATTATTCGCCCACATAAATGACTTTCTGGGCTCAAAAAAAGCTGTGCGACCTTTAGTGCAATTAATTCCTTTTGCAATTAATTCTTCATTGCACAGGACTGTTCTGTTACAGGCTATTTGGCATCTAACTCCTACCCTCCACATTCCAACAGGGCCCCTCAAAACCCTGTGACAACCGAAGACACCTCTGCCCATTTCCAAAATGCTCCCTGGAAGGTGGTTTGGCCCTTACTGGAATCACCAGATGAGGTGACTCAGTGGTCCCTTCCAGTCCAAATAGTCTCAGATTTTCTGAGTCTGATTTTCGTTGTCATTTAATCAGTAAATACGTATTAAATGTCTGTTACGCATCAGCACTATGGGTATAAGAATTATATGGGGCACCTGGGTGGCTCAGTCGATTAAGTGTCTGACTTCAGCTCAGGTCATGATCTCACAGTTCGTGGGTTTGAGCCCTAATTCGGGCTCTGTGCTGACAGCTCGGAGCCTGGAGCCTGCTTCAGAGTCTGTGTCTCCCCCTCTCTCTGCCCCTCCCCGCTCATGTTCTGTCTTGCAAAAATAAATAAACACTGAAAAAAAATTAAAACAACAGCAACAACAACAACAAACCACTGATGTGCATCAAGCTGCTACAGGAACACGTAAGAAGAGCATCTAACCTAATCTTGGGGGCTCCTTGGAGGAGGTGATGTCTAAGCATTGCTGACGGAGGAACAGGCACCCATGAGCAAATGGGTAAGAGGGGACAGGGGTAAGAGGGAACAGAGGAGAAGAGAGGTGGCAGGCTCCGG